>NC_088908.1:27573677-27934616 GCF_037157495.1 Lathamus discolor
TGGGAGGAAGAAGGGTGGAGTGAGCGAGTGGCTGCATAGTTGAGTTACCAGCTGGGCTTAAACCATGACAGTCACCAATAATGAGAACAATCCCCGTCCTATGTCGGAAATGAAATAAAATAAAAATAAACTTTTGAAAACTTTCAGCGCAGTGGGTTCTGCACACAGGATGTTTTAAAAATTGGTACCACTAGTCTCAGTCCTGCTTCACGTACTGCTGTAGACACAGCCTTACTGACTTTAAGTGAAGATGGGTCCCATTTAGCAGAAGTGGTAGCCATGAAGAGTTTTCATTCTCAGTGCAGCTAATATTTTATTTCTGAATGAAGCCATGAAGATGCCACAGCACATGTTTAGCCATAAAACGAGTCCAGAGATGGGAGACTTACTGGAGAAGTGTTAAGTATTTTTCTTAGAAGGCAAGTATATGGTGTTTGTATTGGTGGAGAAGAAGGGTTGTTTAATCTTGAAACACAAGAAGAAAAATGAAACAGTCACTCAATTATGCAGAAGTTTTTTTACATTTATCACCTAGAATGATTTAGGATTCCTGGATAAGTCTTCGGCTAAAAAAAATGGATAGGACTTCAGTGTTGCTTTTAGAGCGTAAGAAACTTCAGATGACAGGAAACAGTCCAGGATAGTAGTGGTTTACAATTGCTGACTTCCTCCTGAGAATTGCCAGTGACACAGAATGGATTTTATTTCCAATTCATAATTACCCTTTGGAGGGATAGATACTCTCCCCTAGCAGACCTGGCACGTTCCTCCTTAGGAAGCCCTGTCACTGAATGTCTATGCAGATGATGCTCATGACAACTCCCAGAAATTTTGTGCTTGGAAATGAGAAATTAAATATGAAAATATCATCTGTTGCCCTATTCTTGGTCTGTTTCATACTACATATCCTCCTTGTTCTAATAATGGGTCCAGATATTAAAAATAGATGCTATATAGTATTCTTGGAAGGTGTCAAATTCATAGCCACCAAAACCATGAATAGGGCCCTTTATTTCCAGTGGCAGAAAGGCAAGCAGATTTTAAGATCTCTAATCATTTTACAGATAGCAAAGGCTTCTCCTGTCTATACTGTTTTTTCCACCTTCCTAGAAGGGCAAGAAAGAGGAGCTTCACTGCAGGGGTTCCTGCAGAGCTGATGTGCTCTTCATCCACACAGAGAGCTTTGTCAGCAGGAGCCTTAAACTTTTCTGAAGAGCAAATATAACCCTGCTTTTTCTCTTGCTCTTCTAACATTGTCTGGAAAAGACATAGGTGTTTTGCTTTGTTGCTCCCTAAGGAGAGGATAAAAGTATAAAAGGGAAAGAAAAAGCTCAGAAAATCAGATAAACATCTAAAGTTTCCAACAAAACATATGGTTTAACTTAAGGAAAATTTAGACATCAATCTCTTAGAAAAATATGTATTTATGTTTTTCTCTATATAGTGTGGAGAAAAAAAACAACCTCAAAACCAAGAGGGAGATATCAGATAGGAAAGCTGGAAAGTATTGCAATGATCATGGTTCACTTCAGCTCTGCACAGTGCTTCTGAAACAAGCTTTGATGAGCAAAGTCCAAGCTCTGTGAACTCAATCTAAGATAAAACTCCATTCCCAGTAATCCCTAAGCATCCAAACAGTTGAAGAATCTTACTGGAAAAAGACAAAAGGGAGATGTTTCCAATAACTGGCTTGCTTTCACATCCCTTCAGTTTTTGGTCTAGCAAAAGAGGGCTGAGTGAACCTGCCTGCCTCTCTCAAATGTTACAACATAAAGCCAGACAAGCAAATGCTCTTCTACCCCTTCCCGTAGCTCAGTGTGAGCCTAACCTCTGGCTAGCATTTCATAACCACCCTGTCTTCCCTGTTGGTATGTGTTATCTAAAAACCTAGAGCTGGACAGAGAGAAGTGGAGCACTGCACGATTGAGCCCTGCTTTTCTTAAGTCATCACAATACTAATTTCTTGTGTTTTCTAATTCATGGAGCAGGGATAGAGATGTTCTGCCTGCAATGGATTTTCCTGATAGTTGACTGGTTCAGAAATAAGCCCCAGATTCATCTATCAGCAGTTTTATATGCTTTGCTCTGAACCGCTGAAGATTTCTCATGTAGTTTGATCCAAGCCTCAGTAAATCTAGTAGAAAAACGTCAGAGCACTTTGGATTTCATGTAAATAAAATTTCCTAGCACCTTTGCTTTGGTTATCAACCTTGTGGTGATGCACGGAATAAGACTCTACAACTCAAGGAGAGTTATAAAGCAGGTATGTATTACAGCGCCGGGTGCAAAGGGATTGCTTCTCCTTACTTGCACACCGAGGGGTTAAGCAAACGGATAATTATTACACACAAACATGCATATTCATTAGATTCCCGAGAGAGCGGTGGGGCTATTACAATTAGTTTTAGGAACTCTTTATCATAAGTCTTTTCCTTTTGACGCTCGCACACTGCTCTCCAGTGGTCGTGGGCAGGGTCTTCAAGATGAAGTAAGCAGTCTTCCTCACGATGTTCTTTCCACCTTTGGCGCAGTTGGATGCCTCAGTAATCACAAAACTAGCTAAAACCAGCCATATCTATAACTTTCTGATAGCTCACAAAGTTTTAGAACAGTATGACCTTTGTACAAAATTTATTGAAAGCAACACAGGACGGGTAGACAAGGAGTATCTGAAGCTAGTACATGTTCAGGATGCACCGTCTCCAAACTAACTGATAAGTAGAAGGACAGGAAGAAATAATTCACTCATGTTAGTAGGGTCACTAAATTCTGTAATCTCACCATAGACTCACCATAGACATTGTTCTCTATTTTAGACCTATGTTAGGCTAAAAGTATTTTAACCCTATGTTTTCCAGGCACTTGCTTTCCTTATATCAGTGGAAGTGTCAAATGCACCTACATACATTTTTAGAAAAAGTTTTAAGAAAATATCTCCATCCTCCCCAGAGACACTCAGAACAGCACTTAGATCTGAGTAAGAATTTACAGTGTAATCTGGAGTTTTCCAGCATAAGATTTGAGCTCCAGAGACACCTGCAAAGGCTGAAACACCTCATGAGTGAGCTTGCAAAATGATACAAAGCAGCAAATATTCTGTAGAGCAGTACAACAGGACATGCTGCAAGTTTCCTTTCTAGTCCAGCACTGCCCAACCAAGATATCAAAAAAGGGTGAGAAACATCAGCAGATCATGCTTAACAACAAGATAAATGAAAGATTCATCACAAGAAATTTACTGCAGCCATCTCCATGAAATTATCATCTACTACATTCTTCATCCACCAGCACAGTTGGTTCCTGTTGGCCTCAGGTAGATGGAGAAACAAACACACAACTTAACATTGATACACAGGTCAACACAAATCCCCAAATAGCACCCAGATATCAAAACTGGTGCCTTAAACAGGGTAACAGTCCTTTTCCCTAGTCAAAGCTACCTTTAATAGGTAAGTACCGTAAATAAAAGAAGTTCAAATTGACAGAAACAATGTTATTAGAAAAATATAGCAAAATTTTATATAGCAAAATAATAACTTTGGGTGACTGTTTTGGCTGTATTCAGAATCCTCCCTGAGCTTGTTGCTGCAGTATCAGTATATCAGATTTATCGATGCTGTTAGTACAATAATTTTAGTCAGAAGGCAAAACTACCTCAAAGAGTATAATAACTTAAGAGTTTGTCAATAACATGCCTTAATGTTTTTGACAACACCTATTTTGTTGATGCAGTGGGTAAGGAAACCTGACATTTATTGCGTCAAGTGATCAGATATAGCTGCTGGTGAGCCACATGGTAAATTACACCTTTCCCCTTCCTGTTTGAGCTCTCAATGCTTTTTTCCCTTTTGGAAGCTCATGATTACTATTTTAGATTTTTCCCCATCATCTAAAAGACAATTTCATTATTTTCCAGGAAAGAAAAGGAGTGTAGTCTCTGAATCCCTCTGGAAGAAGTCCCTGAAGTGTCAATAGTTCATAAGATATCCCATCCCATTGCTAAAAGAATTTATAAGCATGGATCTTTTATAAGCTATAATCTGTTTTACCATGCATTGCAAGTTCCCAGCTAATTTAAACTATTTAAAGTTATGCAAAAACACTTACAGAGTTAAAAAATATGTAAAGATATGTGAAGAAACTAATTATCTTGTTCACTACTATAATAACAGAAAAATCAAGACCATGGTTTGACTTGGGATTTTATCTTTAGAACTCTACGCAGAGAGGCTTTTTTCTATACCTGTGTGTGGGTTTAGTTTCTTCAAATGTTTTTTCTTCTTGTCTACTTAATCCTTATAAACTTTGATAGTCTTTTCATAATGATTATTATTCATAGAATCATAGAATAGTTAGGGTTAGAAAGGACCTTGTCGTGGTTTGAACCCAACCACAAACCTCTTTTACTCACTCCCCCCCTTCTTGCCCTCCCTCTGCTCCTGGAGGGACGGAGAGGAGAATCAAAAAGATGCAACTCCCACGGGTTGAGATAAGAACAGTTTAGTAACTAAGGTATAACACAAATCACTACTGCTGCCACCAATAATAATAATGATAAAGGAAATAACAAGAGGAAAGAATACAACATCTCAGCACCAGCTGACTGATAACTCGCCCCACTCCCCCAGCCAAGCACCGACCGATACCTCGTCCAACCCTGCAGTCCCAACCCTTCCGGGTCCCTCCAAGTTACATCCTGGGCATGACGTGCTGTGGTATGGAATACCTCTTTGGCTAGTTTGGGTCAGGTGTCCTGTCTCTGCTTCCTCCCGGCCTCCCCTCCTCCCTGGCAGAGCATGAGGCCAGAAAGTCCTTGGCCAGACCAAACATTCGAGCAGCAACTGAAAACATCGGCGTTATCACCACTGTTCCAAGGCCAAAAGATCAAAACACAGCACTGTACTAGCTCCTAAGAAGGAGAAAAATGACTACTGCTGCTCAAAACCAGGACAGACCTTAAGATCATCTAGTTCCAAACCCCTGCCATAGGCAGGGACACCTCACACTAAACCATCTCACCCAAGGCTCTGTCCAACCTGGCCTTGATTACCACCAGGGATGGAGCATTAACAACTTACCTGAGCAACCCATTCCAGTGCCTCACCACCCTCACAGTAAAGAATGTCTTCCTTATACCCAATCTAAACTTCCCCTGTTTAAGTTTGAAGCCGTTACCCCTTGTCCTATCGCTACAGTCCCTAATGAAGAGTCCCTCCCCAACATCCCTATAGGCCCCTTCAGGTACTGGAAGTCTGCTATGAGGTCTCCACGCAGCCTTCTCTTCTCCAGGCTGAATAGCCCCAACTTTCTCAGCCTGTCTTCATACGGGAAGTGCTCCAGTCCCCTGATCATCCTCGTGGCCCTCCTCTGGACTTGTTCCAGCAGTTCCATGTCCTTTTTATGTTGAGGACACCAGAACTGCACACAATACTCCAAGTGAGGTCTCACGAGAGCAGAGTAGAGCGGCCGGATAACCTCCTTCGACCTGCTGGTCACGCTCCTTCTGATGCAGCCCAGGATACTGTTGGCTTTGTGTGCTGTGAGTGCACACTGCTGGCTCATGTTCATTTTCTCATCAACCAACACCCCTAGGTTCTTCTCTACAGGGCTGCTCTGAATCTCTTCTTTGCCCAACCTGTAGCTGTGCCTGGGATTGCTCCGACCCAGGTATAGGACCTTGCACTTGGCATGGTTAAACTTCATAAGGTTGGCATCAGCCCATCTTAAAAGTGTGTCAAGGTCCCTGTCGTGGTTTAAAGCAATCTACACAGGTCGTCCACTCACCCCCCCCAACCCTCCCCACTCCCGGAGGGATGGGGAGGAGAATCAGGAGAATGTAACTCCCACGGGTTGAGATAAGAACAACCCAGTAACTAAGGTATAACACAAATCACTGCTGCTACCACCAATGCTAATACTCATAAGAGAAAATAACGAGAGAATACGATACCACCGCCGAACGAGTTCGACACCCCCCCCACCCCCCCCACCCCCCCCGAAGAGAGAGTGTGCCCTTCTGGGTAACTCCCAGTTACCTCCCTGGGCATGACGTGCTGTGGTATGGAATACCTCTTTGGCTAGTTTGGGTCAGGTGTCCTGTCTCTGCTTCCTCCCGGCCTCCCCTTGTCCCCAGCAGAGCATGAGACTCACAAAGTCCTTGGCCAGAATAAACATTACTTAACAACAGTTAAAAACAGTCGGTGTTATCAGCTCTCTGCCCAGGCTGGAAGTCAAAACACAGAGCTTGCATCAGTTATTAAGAAGAAGCAAAACGGCTCCTGGTAAACCCAGGACAGTATCCACCCCTTACTCCATACCATTCACATCATGCTCAGATCCCACATTTTCAGTATACCATCACTCTTATCTCAGTACACTCTTAGTGCATGGACCAGTCCCTATAAAGCTGCTGAGTCCATTCGGTCCATGATGTCAGGTTCCATCCCCTGTAACAGTCTTTCAGGGCAGGAAAAGCTGTGTGTAGTGTTGGATCGTTGCCTGCTGATGCTGATTGTTCCTTCACTGCAGAACTTGTCTGGTTCTATCAGAATTCATTCTCTGTTGGGATGATGGTTGGAGGGAAGTCAAGGCCAGTCGCTGGTGACCTGAAGACATCTAATTGATGGGCTATAAAAGTATTACACAGCAGGCAACAGCACACAATTAAGTTCATTGGCTGTTTTCCCCTAAAATCAAATCCCCTTGAGGTATACATCGGACTTCCCCATTTTTCCGCATTACCCACCAAGTATATCCGGGTCCCTGAGCAAAAGCAATCCCATGAGTGGGTTTGCCTTTACCTGAAGCAGGAATAACCCAGACTGTCTTCCCCAGCAAATTCTTCATGTGCACCACAGGAACTTTGTCCCCCTCTACAATATGTAAAAGTTCTGATTGGGCTGGGCCAGCTGTATTGGCCGATCCTCTAGTGTTAACCAACCAGGTGGCCTTTGGTAAGTGTGTATCCCAATGCTTGAAAGTTCCCCCACCCATTGCTCTCAGTGTGTTTTTTAACAGCCCATTGTACCGTTCGATTTTCCCAGAGTCTGGTGCATGGTATGGGATGTGATATACCCACTCAATGCCATGCTCTTTGGCCCAAGTGCCTATAAGGTTATTCCGGAAATGAGTCCCATTGTCTGACTCAATTCTCTCTGGGGTACCGTGTCACCACAAAATCTGTTTCTCAAGGCCCAGGATAGTGTTCCGGGCAGTGGCGTGGGGCACAGTGTATGTTTCAAGCCATCCGGTGGTTGCTTCCACCATAGTTAGCACATGGCGCTTGCCTTGGCGGGTTGGTGGGAGTGTGATATAGTCAATCTGCCAGGCCTCCCCATATTTGTACTTCAGCCATCGTCCTCCATACCAGAGAGGCTTTAACCGTTTGGCTTGTTTAATTGCAGCACATGTTTCACACTCATGAATAGCCTGGGCAATAGCGACCATTGTTAAGTCCACCCCTCGGTCACGAGCCCATCTGTATGTTGCATCTCTGCCCTGATGGCCTGAAGTGTCATGGGACCACCGGGCCAAAAATAATTCACCTTTATGTTGCCAGTCTAAGTCCATCTGAGCCACTTCAATCTTAGCAGCTTTATCCACTTGTTGGTTGTTCTGGTGTTCCTCAGTGGCCCGACTCTTGGGTACATGTGCATCTACATGTCGTACCTTCACCACCAGGTTCTGCACCCGGGCAGCGATATCTTGCCACAGTGCAGCAGCCCAGATGGGTTTACCTCTGCGTTACCAGTTGCTTTGCTTCCATTGCTGCAACCACCCCCACAGGGCATTTGCCACCATCCATGAGTCAGTGTAGAGATAAAGTACTGGCCACTTCTCTCGTTCAGCAATGTCCAGGGCCAGCTGGATGTCTTTCACCTCTGCAAACTGACTCGATTCGCCCTCTCCTTCAGCAGTTTCTGCAACTTGTCACCGAGGACTTCATACGGCTGCCTTCCATCTCCGATGCTTTCCCACAATACGGCAGGACCCATCAGTAAACAAGGAATACTGTTTTTCACTTTCTGACAGTTCGTTATATGGTGGAGCCACTTCAGTACGCATCACCTCCTCCTCTGGTGACATTCCAAAATCTTTGCCCTCTGGCCAGTCCATGATGACTTCTAGAATGCCTGGACGACTGGGATTTCCTATTCGAGCTCATTGTGTAATTAGTGCAGCCCATTTACTCCATGTAGCATCAGTTGCATGATGTGTAGAGGAGACCCTGCCTTTGAACATCCAGCCCAGTACGGGCAACCGGGGTGCCAGGAGGAGCTGTGCTTCAGTGCCAATCACTTCTGAAGCAGCTCGAACCCCTTCATAGGCTGCCA
The DNA here is from genome assembly GCF_037157495.1 of Lathamus discolor. Lineage (NCBI taxonomy): Eukaryota > Metazoa > Chordata > Aves > Psittaciformes > Psittacidae > Lathamus > Lathamus discolor. Next base: position 27,582,011 of record NC_088908.1, read on the forward strand.
GTATCTCTTTCTCAGTTGAGGTATAGCTGGCCTCAGATCCTTTGTACCCCCGGCTCCAAAAACCAAGGGGTTGACCTCGAGTCTCCCCTGGAGCTTTCTGACAGAGGCTCCAGGTAGGACCATTTTCCCCAGCTACGGTGTACAGTACATTTTTGACATCTGGGCCGGTCCGGACTAGGTCCGAGGGCTACTGCATGAACTATCTCGCGTTTAATTTGCTCAAAGGCTTGTTGTTGCTCAGGACCCCATTTAAAATCATTCTTCTTCCGGGTCACATGATAGAGAGGGCTTACAATCGAACTGTAATTCGGGATGTGCATTCTCCAGAACCCCACAGCACCCAAGAAAGTTTGTGTTTCTTTCTTATTAGTTGCTGGAGACATTGCTGTTATCTTGTTGATCACATCTGTGGGGATCTGTCTACGTCCATCTTGCCACTTTATTCCTAAAAATTGAATCTCTTGTGCAGGTCCCTTGACCTTACTCCGTTTTATGACAAAACCGGCTTTCAGCAGGATTTGGATTATTTTCCTCCCTTTCTCAGACTTCTTCCGCTGTATCACCTCACACGATAATGTCATCAATGTATTGCAGGTGTTGTGGAGCTTGCCCCTGTTCCAGTGCAGCCTGGATCAGTCCCTGGCAGATGGTAGGGCTGTGTTTCCACCCCTGGGGCAGTCGGTTCCAAGTGAACTGGACACCCCTCCAAGTAAAAGCAAACTGTGGCCTGCACTTTGCTGCCAAAGGAATTGAGAAAAATGCATTGGCAATATCAATCGTGGCATACCACTTGGCTGCCTTTGACTCTAATTCATACTGAAGTTCTAGCATGTCCGGTACGGCAGCACTCAATGGCGGTGTGACTTCATTCAGGCCACGATAGTCTACTGTTAGTCTCCACTCTCCGTTAGACTTTCGCACTGGCCATATGGGGCTATTAAAGGGTGAGCGGGTCCTGCTGATCACTCCCTGACTCTCCAGTCTACGAATCAGCTGATGGATAGGAATCAGGGAGTCTCGGTTGGTGCGATATTGCCGCCGGTGCACTGTTGTGGTCGCGATTGGCACTTGTTGTTCTTCGACTTTCAGCAACCCCACAACAGAAGGGTCCTCTGAGAGACCAGGCAAGGTGGACAGCTGCTCAATTTCCTCAGGCTCCAAAGCAGCAATACCAAAAGCCCATCGGTACCCTTTTGGGTCTTTGAAGTACCCTCTCCTGAGGTAGTCTATGCCGAGGATGCATGGAGCCTCTGGACCAGTCACAATGGGGTGTTTTTGCCATTTCCTCCCAGTTAGGCTGATTTCAGCCTCCAGTACAGTCAACTCTTGGGATCCTCCTGTCACTCCAGAAATATAGATGGGTTCCACCCCTTGACAGCTTGACGGCATCAGGGTACACTGTGCACCGGTATCTACTATAGCCTTATACTTCTGTGGGACTGATGTGCCAGGCCATTTGACCCACACAGTCCAGTAAATCCTATTATCCCCTACCTCCATCTGGCTGTAGGCAGGTCCCCTCTAATAGTCATCACAACTTTGAACACTTAAGTCATATTGAAAGGGATTATTCTTCGTTATCACAGGAGCTGGAGTAAAGTCAGCTCTTCCACTCCATCTGGGGGCCTGCTCACCAGAGACTGAAGCCGCAGCTCTCATGGGATGATGAGTCTTGGGCCTTGCTCCCCTCTTCAATTCGCCCACCCGTTCCTCCAAAGCTGAAGTAGGTTTTCCATCCCACTTCGTCATGTCTTCTCCGTGATCCCGCAGATAAAACCATAGGGTGGCCCGTGGCGTATACTTCCTATATCTTCTCTCTCAAAGAATAGGGCGCCTTTTGTTAATAGCTGAGACGTGTGTTGGTACACGTGAGGAGCTGGATAAATCAGATAGATCGTCCCTCAATTGTTTGAGATCCTGGGACAGTTTTTCCACAGCTGAGATGATGGAAGGGGTGAGGTTGTCTTCGAACTCTCGGAGTTTATGAATCATTTCATCCACTGTTAGTGGTACTATATAATTCCAGGCTACTGTTGCCAATGAATGGGCATATGATGACGGTGCATTCCGTGTTAGTTTTCGCCACATGGGTTGTGTACATTCGACTTCATCTGGGTCTATGGGTACATCCCCATTATTTGGCTTGAAGTGATAGATCATCTCTACGATGGCTGATTCCCTCAGAGACTGGATGCCTTTGTCTAAAGTAGTCCACTTGGCCGAACGACTCATAACATCGTCCTTGTATGGAAACCTTTCTTTCACAGCTGCCAAGAGCTGCCTCCAAAGACCGAGGGGCTTTTTCTCTCTTGCAATTGCTTTGTCAATTCCCCCTTCTCTAGCAAGTGATCCCAGCTGTTTGGCTTCACTACCTTCTAGTTTGTGACCATCGGCCCCATTGTCCCAGCATCGGAGCAACCAGGTGATGATGTGCTCCCCTGGTTGACGGGTAAAATCTTTTTGCATATTCCGTGGCTCGGTTGAGGTCCGAGGTCGAGAAGTCACCTCTTCTTCTTCTTCGTCGTCATGCGATGATGACTCCTCCTCAGATACTGGACCAGGTGGTGAATACATTGTTTCTTCATCTTGCTTCACCCTTCTTGCCTCCTTTTTGCTTTTTCTCTTGCTTGCAGGGGCAACCGATATTGGTACAAATCAGTCCTCTGGTTTAGCTGCAGCGATTTTCACTGTGGTTTGAGTAGCGACTGTACTTGTCGCTGGGGGTGGTGTAGCTGCTGTGCTTGGAGCTGGGGTAGCTGTGCTGTCTGTTGCAGCCAGAGTTTCGGTAGCGACTGTACTCGTCGCTGTGGGTGGTGTAGCTGCTGTGCTTGGTGCTGGAGTTGCTGCGCTGACTGTTGCTTTGCCCTCAGATGCAGGGGCATTTTTTTCCTTTTGAATGTGTTGGACAGTGTTGAACAAAGCCCTGTAAGCATAGGCCAAGCCCCAGCACGTTGCCTTGATTAGTCCGTCTCTGGTATGGCCAGACTGACCACACACCTCATTTAAGTGTTTTACTAATTCTTCCGGATTTTGCACTTGTTCGGTGGTGAAATTCCAAAGTACTGGAGGAGCCCACTGACCTAGATACTTGCCCATACTATCCCACACACCCTGCCACTCATGGCTGTCCAGCCCCGGGGAAAATCCCTTGGACCTCCAAGGGACTTTGTGAGTCTCATGCTCTGCTGGGGACAAGGGGAGGCCGGGAGGAAACAGAGACAGGACACCTGACCCAAACTAGCCAAAGAGGTATTCCATACCACAGCACGTCATGCCCAGGGAGGTAACTGGGAGTTACCCGGAAGGGCACACTCTCTCTTTGGGGGGGTCGAACTCTGTCGGCGGTGGTATCGTATTCTCTTGTTATTTTCTCTTATCAATATTAGCATTGGTGGTAGCAGCAGTGATTTGTGTTATACCTTAGTTACTGGGTTGTTCTTATCTCAACCCGTGGGAGTTACATTCTCCCGATTCTCCTCCCCATCCCTCCAGGAGCTGGGAGGATCGGGGGGGGGGGGGGTGTGGGGGGTGTGAGTGGACGAGCTGTGTGGATTGGATTAAACCACGACAGTTCTTTTTTGCGCCCAACGTGGGGCACGAAGGGTTGAGATAATGACAGATCTGACCAGATTAATAGTCACTCGTCACAATGCTTATTTATTGGCTCTCAAAGCTGTTCCTCTTGATCTCACAGGTTCAGAATGCTGTACATTTTCATACAGCCAGTATTTGCTGTGGTAGTGTTTTTCAAGTGTGGGGCTTGGGCTAAGGTTTTTGTCTCATTGTACTTTATTATAATGACTTGTAATACAATAGAATCATTGATCATGAAACTGATCGGTCTTATGTTCCCAGTGTGGTCACCACCTTTATACTTTGGGAGGTATATAATAAAGGTGCTTAGCAATTTCACATCTTTTTTCTCCTTCTCGGGTGGTCAACCTGTGAAGGAAACATTCTTTTACCCTCCTAGCCCCCCTCTCAGACCAGCTACAGCATCATTTGAGAGTTTTGAAGTTCTTGAATGGCCTTTTAATATTGTTGAGAGCTGATTGCTGATTGTGATGGGGATTTCCATGTTGGAACGCATACAGAGTGTGTTTTGCCCACAACCATCTCGTCTGATTTCAAGAGTTAAGCAGAGTCAGGTTTGGGCCTTCTCTGGGGTTAAACGACAATATAGGAGGACCAAGGGATTTTCCCCGGGGCTGGACAGCCATGAGTGGCAGGGTGTGTGGGATAGTATGGGCAAGTATCTAGGTCAGTGGGCTCCTCCAGTACTTTGGAATTTCACCACCGAACAAGTGCAAAATCCGGAAGAATTAGTAAAACACTTAAATGAGGTGTGTGGTCAGTCTGGCCATACCAGAGACGGACTAATCAAGGCAACGTGCTGGGGCTTGGCCTATGCTTACAGGGCTTTGTTCAACACTGTCCAACACATTCAAAAGGAAAAAAATGCCCCTGCATCTGAGGGCAAAGCAACAGTCAGCGCAGCTACTCCAGCACCAAGCACAGCAGCTACACCACCCACAGCGACGAGTACAGTCGCTACCGAAACTCTGGCTGCAACAGACAGCACAGCTACCCCAGCTCCAAGCACAGCAGCTACACCACCCCCAGCGACAAGTACAGTCGCTACTCAAACCACAGTGAAAATCGCTGCAGCTAAACCAGAGGACTGATTTGTACCAATATCGGTTGCCCCTGCAAGCAAGAGAAAAAGCAAAAAGGAGGCAAGAAGGGTGAAGCAAGATGAAGAAACAATGTATTCACCACCTGGTCCAGTATCTGAGGAGGAGTCATCATCGCATGACGACGAAGAAGAAGAAGAGGTGACTTCTCGACCTCGGACCTCAACCGAGCCACGGAATATGCAAAAAGATTTTACCCGTCAACCAGGGGAGCACATCATCACCTGGTTGCTCCGATGCTGGGACAATGGGGCCGATGGTCACAAACTAGAAGGTAGTGAAGCCAAACAGCTGGGATCACTTGCTAGAGAAGGGGGAATTGACAAAGCAATTGCAAGAGAGAAAAAGCCCCTCGGTCTTTGGAGGCGGCTCTTGGCAGCTGTGAAAGAAAGGTTTCCATACAAGGACGATGTTATGAGTCGTTCGGCCAAGTGGACTACTTTAGACAAAGGCATCCAGTCTCTGAGGGAATCAGCCATCGTAGAGATGATCTATCACTTCAAGCCAAATAATGGGGATGTACCCATAGACCCAGATGAAGTCGAATGTACACAACCCATGTGGCGAAAACTAACACGGAATGCACCGTCATCATATGCCCATTCATTGGCAACAGTAGCCTGGAATTATATAGTACCACTAACAGTGGATGAAATGATTCATAAACTCCGAGAGTTCGAAGACAACCTCACCCCTTCCATCATCTCAGCTGTGGAAAAACTGTCCCAGGATCTCAAACAATTGAGGGACGATCTATCTGATTTATCCAGCTCCTCACGTGTACCAACACACGTCTCAGCTATTAACAAAAGGCGCCCTATTCTTTGAGAGAGAAGATATAGGAAGTATACGCCACGGGCCACCCTATGGTTTTATCTGCGGGATCACGGAGAAGACATGACGAAGTGGGATGGAAAACCTACTTCAGCTTTGGAGGAACGGGTGGGCGAATTGAAGAGGGGAGCAAGGCCCAAGACTCATCATCCCATGAGAGCTGCGGCTTCAGTCTCTGGTGAGCAGGCCCCCAGATGGAGTGGAAGAGCTGACTTTACTCCAGCTCCTGTGATAACGAAGAATAATCCCTTTCAATATGACTTAAGTGTTCAAAGTTGTGATGACTATTAGAGGGGACCTGCCTACAGCCAGATGGAGGTAGGGGATAATAGGATTTACTGGACTGTGTGGGTCAAATGGCCTGGCACATCAGTCCCACAGAAGTATAAGGCTATAGTAGATACCGGTGCACAGTGTACCCTGATGCCGTCAAGCTGTCAAGGGGTGGAACCCATCTATATTTCTGGAGTGACAGGAGGATCCCAAGAGTTGACTGTACTGGAGGCTGAAATCAGCCTAACTGGGAGGAAATGGCAAAAACACCCCATTGTGACTGGTCCAGAGGCTCCATGCATCCTCGGCATAGACTACCTCAGGAGAGGGTACTTCAAAGACCCAAAAGGGTACCGATGGGCTTTTGGTATTGCTGCTTTGGAGCCTGAGGAAATTGAGCAGCTGTCCACCTTGCCTGGTCTCTCAGAGGACCCTTCTGTTGTGGGGTTGCTGAAAGTCGAAGAACAACAAGTGCCAATCGCGACCACAACAGTGCACCGGCGGCAATATCGCACCAACCGAGACTCCCTGATTCCTATCCATCAGCTGATTCGTAGACTGGAGAGTCAGGGAGTGATCAGCAGGACCCGCTCACCCTTTAATAGCCCCATATGGCCAGTGCGAAAGTCTAACGGAGAGTGGAGACTAACAGTAGACTATCGTGGCCTGAATGAAGTCACACCGCCATTGAGTGCTGCCGTACCGGACATGCTAGAACTTCAGTATGAATTAGAGTCAAAGGCAGCCAAGTGGTATGCCACGATTGATATTGCCAATGCATTTTTCTCAATTCCTTTGGCAGCAAAGTGCAGGCCACAGTTTGCTTTTACTTGGAGGGGTGTCCAGTTCACTTGGAACCGACTGCCCCAGGGGTGGAAACACAGCCCTACCATCTGCCAGGGACTGATCCAGGCTGCACTGGAACAGGGGCAAGCTCCACAACACCTGCAATACATTGATGACATTATCGTGTGAGGTGATACAGCGGAAGAAGTCTGAGAAAGGGAGGAAAATAATCCAAATCCTGCTGAAAGCCGGTTTTGTCATAAAACGGAGTAAGGTCAAGGGACCTGCACAAGAGATTCAATTTTTAGGAATAAAGTGGCAAGATGGACGTAGACAGATCCCCACAGATGTGATCAACAAGATAACAGCAATGTCTCCAGCAACTAATAAGAAAGAAACACAAACTTTCTTGGGTGCTGTGGGGTTCTGGAGAATGCACATCCCGAATTACAGTTCGATTGTAAGCCCTCTCTATCATGTGACCCGGAAGAAGAATGATTTTAAATGGGGTCCTGAGCAACAACAAGCCTTTGAGCAAATTAAACGCGAGATAGTTCATGCAGTAGCCCTCGGACCTAGTCCGGACCGGCCCAGATGTCAAAAATGTACTGTACACCGTAGCTGGGGAAAATGGTCCTACCTGGAGCCTCTGTCAGAAAGCTCCAGGGGAGACTCGAGGTCAACCCCTTGGTTTTTGGAGCCGGGGGTACAAAGGATCTGAGGCCAGCTATACCTCAACTGAGAAAGAGATACTGGCAGCCTATGAAGGGGTTCGAGCTGCTTCAGAAGTGATTGGCACTGAAGCACAGCTCCTCCTGGCACCCCGGTTGCCCGTACTGGGCTGGATGTTCAAAGGCAGGGTCTCCTCTACACATCATGCAACTGATGCTACATGGAGTAAATGGGCTGCACTAATTACACAATGAGCTCGAATAGGAAATCCCAGTCGTCCAGGCATTCTAGAAGTCATCATGGACTGGCCAGAGGGCAAAGATTTTGGAATGTCACCAGAGGAGGAGGTGATGCGTACTGAAGTGGCTCCACCATATAACGAACTGTCAGAAAGTGAAAAACAGTATTCCTTGTTTACTGATGGGTCCTGCCGTATTGTGGGAAAGCATCGGAGATGGAAGGCAGCCGTATGAAGTCCTCGGTGACAAGTTGCAGAAACTGCTGAAGGAGAGGGCGAATCGAGTCAGTTTGCAGAGGTGAAAGACATCCAGCTGGCCCTGGACATTGCTGAACGAGAGAAGTGGCCAGTACTTTATCTCTACACTGACTCATGGATGGTGGCAAATGCCCTGTGGGGGTGGTTGCAGCAATGGAAGCAAAGCAACTGGTAACGCAGAGGTAAACCCATCTGGGCTGCTGCACTGTGGCAAGATATCGCTGCCCGGGTGCAGAACCTGGTGGTGAAGGTACGACATGTAGATGCACATGTACCCAAGAGTCGGGCCACTGAGGAACACCAGAACAACCAACAAGTGGATAAAGCTGCTAAGATTGAAGTGGCTCAGATGGACTTAGACTGGCAACATAAAGGTGAATTATTTTTGGCCCGGTGGTCCCATGACACTTCAGGCCATCAGGGCAGAGATGCAACATACAGATGGGCTCGTGACCGAGGGGTGGACTTAACAATGGTCGCTATTGCCCAGGCTATTCATGAGTGTGAAACATGTGCTGCAATTAAACAAGCCAAACGGTTAAAGCCTCTCTGGTATGGAGGACGATGGCTGAAGTACAAATATGGGGAGGCCTGGCAGATTGACTATATCACACTCCCACCAACCCGCCAAGGCAAGCGCCATGTGCTAACTATGGTGGAAGCAACCACCGGATGGCTTGAAACATACACTGTGCCCCACGCCACTGCCCGGAACACTATCCTGGGCCTTGAGAAACAGATTTTGTGGTGACACGGTACCCCAGAGAGAATTGAGTCAGACAATGGGACTCATTTCCGGAATAACCTTATAGGCACTTGGGCCAAAGAGCATGGCATTGAGTGGGTATATCACATCCCATACCATGCACCAGACTCTGGGAAAATCGAACGGTACAATGGGCTGTTAAAAAACACACTGAGAGCAATGGGTGGGGGAACTTTCAAGCATTGGGATACACACTTACCAAAGGCCACCTGGTTGGTTAACACTAGAGGATCGGCCAATACAGCTGGCCCAGCCCAATCAGAACTTTTACATATTGTAGAGGGGGACAAAGTTCCTGTGGTGCACATGAAGAATTTGCTGGGGAAGACAGTCTGGGTTATTCCTGCTTCAGGTAAAGGCAAACCCACTCATGGGATTGCTTTTGCTCAGGGACCCGGATATACTTGGTGGGTAATGCGGAAAAATGGGGAAGTCCGATGTATACCTCAAGGGGATTTGATTTTAGGGGAAAACAGCCAATGAACTTAATTGTGTGCTGTTGCCTGCTGTGTAATACTTTTATAGCCCATCAATTAGATGTCTTCAGGTCACCAGCGACTGGCCTTGACTTCCCTCCAACCATCATCCCAACAGAGAATGAATTCTGATAGAACCAGACAAGTTCTGCAGTGAAGGAACAATCAGCATCAGCAGGCAACGATCCAACACTACACACAGCTTTTCCTGCCCTGAAAGACTGTTACAGGGGATGGAACCTGACATCATGGACCGAATGGACTCAGCAGCTTTATAGGGACTGGTCCATGCACTAAGAGTGTACTGAGATAAGAGTGATGGTATACTGAAAATGTGGGATCTGAGCATGATGTGAATGGTATGGAGTAAGGGGTGGATACTGTCCTGGGTTTACCAGGAGCCGTTTTGCTTCTTCTTAATAACTGATGCAAGCTCTGTGTTTTGACTTCCAGCCTGGGCAGAGAGCTGATAACACCGACTGTTTTTAACTGTTGTTAAGTAATGTTTATTCTGGCCAAGGACTTTGTGAGTCTCATGCTCTGCTGGGGACAAGGGGAGGCCGGGAGGAAGCAGAGACAGGACACCTGACCCAAACTAGCCAAAGAGGTATTCCATACCACAGCACGTCATGCCCAGGGAGGTAACTGGGAGTTACCCAGAAGGGCACACTCTCTCTTCGGGGGGGGTGGGGGGGGTGGGGGGGGTGTCGAACTCGTTCGGCGGTGGTATCGTATTCTCTCGTTATTTTCTCTTATGAGTATTAGCATTGGTGGTAGCAGCAGTGATTTGTGTTATACCTTAGTTACTGGGTTGTTCTTATCTCAACCCGTGGGAGTTACATTCTCCTGATTCTCCTCCCCATCCCTCCGGGAGTGGGGAGGGTTGGGGGGGGTGAGTGGACGACCTGTGTAGATTGCTTTAAACCACGACAGGGACCTTGACACACTTTTAAGATGGGCTGATGCCAACCTTATGAAGTTTAACCATGCCAAGTGCAAGGTCCTATACCTGGGTCGGAGCAATCCCAGGCACAGCTACAGGTTGGGCAAAGAAGAGATTCAGAGCAGCCCTGTAGAGAAGAACCTAGGGGTGTTGGTTGATGAGAAAATGAACATGAGCCAGCAGTGTGCACTCACAGCACACAAAGCCAACAGTATCCTGGGCTGCATCAGAAGGAGCGTGACCAGCAGGTCGAAGGAGGTTATCCGGCCGCTCTACTCTGCTCTCGTGAGACCTCACTTGGAGTATTGTGTGCAGTTCTGGTGTCCTCAACATAAAAAGGACATGGAACTGCTGGAACAAGTCCAGAGGAGGGCCACGAGGATGATCAGGGGACTGGAGCACTTCCCGTATGAAGACAGGCTGAGAAAGTTGGGGCTATTCAGCCTGGAGAAGAGAAGGCTGCGTGGAGACCTCATAGCAGACTTCCAGTACCTGAAGGGGCCTATAGGGATGTTGGGGAGGGACTCTTCATTAGGGACTGTAGCGATAGGACAAGGGGTAACGGCTTCAAACTTAAACAGGGGAAGTTTAGATTGGGTATAAGGAAGACATTCTTTACTGTGAGGGTGGTGAGGCACTGGAATGGGTTGCTCAGGTAAGTTGTTAATGCTCCATCCCTGGTGGTAATCAAGGCCAGGTTGGACAGAGCCTTGGGTGAGATGGTTTAGTGTGAGGTGTCCCTGCCTATGGCAGGGGTTTGGAACTAGATGATCTTAAGGTCTGTCCTGGTTTTGAGCAGCAGTAGTCATTTTTCTCCTTCTTAGGAGCTAGTACAGTGCTGTGTTTTGATCTTTTGGCCTTGGAACAGTGGTGATAACGCCGATGTTTTCAGTTGCTGCTCGAATGTTTGGTCTGGCCAAGGACTTTCTGGGCCTCATGCTCTGCCAGGGAGGAGGGGAGGCCGGGAGGAAGCAGAGACAGGACACCTGACCCAAACTAGCCAAAGAGGTATTCCATACCACAGCACGTCATGCCCAGGATGTAACTTGGAGGGACCCGGAAGGGTTGGGACTGCAGGGTTGGACGAGGTATCGGTCGGTGCTTGGCTGGGGGGAGTGGGGCGAGTTATCAGTCAGCTGGTGCTGAGATGTTGTATTCTTTCCTCTTGTTATTTCCTTTATCATTATTATTATTGGTGGCAGCAGTAGTGATTTGTGTTATACCTTAGTTACTAAACTGTTCTTATCTCAACCCGTGGGAGTTGCATTCTTTTTGATTCTCCTCTCCGTCCCTCCAGGAGCAGAGGGAGGGCAAGAAGGGGGGGAGTGAGTAAAAGAGGTTTGTGGTTGGGTTCAAACCACGACAAGGTCCTTTCTAACCCTAACTATTCTATGATTCTATGAATAATAATCATTATGAAAAGACTATCAAAGTTTATAAGGATTAAGTAGACAAGAAGAAAAAACATTTGAAGAAACTAAACCCACACACAGGTATAGAAAAAAGCCTCTCTGCGTAGAGTTCTAAAGATAAAATCCCAAGTCAAACCATGGTCTTGATTTTTCTGTTATTATAGTAGTGAACAAGATAATTAGTTTCTTCACATATCTTTACATATTTTTTAACTCTGTAAGTGTTTTTGCATAACTTTAAATAGTTTAAATTAGCTGGGAACTTGCAATGCATGGTAAAACAGATTATAGCTTATAAAAGATCCATGCTTATAAATTCTTTTAGCAATGGGATGGGATATCTTATGAACTATTGACACTTCAGGGACTTCTTCCAGAGGGATTCAGAGACTACACTCCTTTTCTTTCCTGGAAAATAATGAAATTGTCTTTTAGATGATGGGGAAAAATCTAAAATAGTAATCATGAGCTTCCAAAAGGGAAAAAAGCATTGAGAGCTCAAACAGGAAGGGGAAAGGTGTAATTTACCATGTGGCTCACCAGCAGCTATATCTGATCACTTGACGCAATAAATGTCAGGTTTCCTTACCCACTGCATCAACAAAATAGGTGTTGTCAAAAACATTAAGGCATGTTATTGACAAACTCTTAAGTTATTATACTCTTTGAGGTAGTTTTGCCTTCTGACTAAAATTATTGTACTAACAGCATCGATAAATCTGATATACTGATACTGCAGCAACAAGCTCCAGGGAGGATTCTGAATACAGCCAAAACAGTCACCCAAAGTTATTATTTTGCTATATAAAATTTTGCTATATTTTTCTAATAACATTGTTTCTGTCAATTTGAACTTCTTTTATTTACGGTACTTACCTATTAAAGGTAGCTTTGACTAGGGAAAAGGACTGTTACCCTGTTTAAGGCACCAGTTTTGATATCTGGGTGCTATTTGGGGATTTGTGTTGACCTGTGTATCAATGTTAAGTTGTGTGTTTGTTTCTCCATCTACCTGAGGCCAACAGGAACCAACTGTGCTGGTGGATGAAGAATGTAGTAGATGATAATTTTCATGGAGATGGCTGCAGTAAATTTCTTGTGATGAATCTTTCATTTATCTTGTTGTTAAGCATGATCTGCTGATGTTTCTCACCCTTTTTTGATATCTTGGTTGGGCAGTGCTGGACTAGAAAGGAAACTTGCAGCATGTCCTGTTGTACTGCTCTACAGAATATTTGCTGCTTTGTATCATTTTGCAAGCTCACTCATGAGGTGTTTCAGCCTTTGCAGGTGTCTCTGGAGCTCAAATCTTATGCTGGAAAACTCCAGATTACACTGTAAATTCTTACTCAGATCTAAGTGCTGTTCTGAGTGTCTCTGGGGAGGATGGAGATATTTTCTTAAAACTTTTTCTAAAAATGTATGTAGGTGCATTTGACACTTCCACTGATATAAGGAAAGCAAGTGCCTGGAAAACATAGGGTTAAAATACTTTTAGCCTAACATAGGTCTAAAATAGAGAACAATGTCTATGGTGAGTCTATGGTGAGATTACAGAATTTAGTGACCCTACTAACATGAGTGAATTATTTCTTCCTGTCCTTCTACTTATCAGTTAGTTTGGAGACGGTGCATCCTGAACATGTACTAGCTTCAGATACTCCTTGTCTACCCGTCCTGTGTTGCTTTCAATAAATTTTGTACAAAGGTCATACTGTTCTAAAACTTTGTGAGCTATCAGAAAGTTATAGATATGGCTGGTTTTAGCTAGTTTTGTGATTACTGAGGCATCCAACTGCGCCAAAGGTGGAAAGAACATCGTGAGGAAGACTGCTTACTTCATCTTGAAGACCCCTGCCCACGACCACTGGAGAGCAGTGTGCGAGCGTCAAAAGGAAAAGACTTATGATAAAGAGTTCCTAAAACTAATTGTAATAGCCCCACCGCTCTCTCGGGAATCTAATGAATATGCATGTTTGTGTGTAATAATTATCCGTTTGCTTAACCCCTCGGTGTGCAAGTAAGGAGAAGCAATCCCCTTTGCACCCGGCGCTGTAATACATACCTGCTTTATAACTCTCCTTGAGTTGTAGAGTCTTATTCCGTGCATCACCACAAGGTTGATAACCAAAGCAAAGGTGCTAGGAAATTTTATTTACATGAAATCCAAAGTGCTCTGACGTTTTTCTACTAGATTTACTGAGGCTTGGATCAAACTACATGAGAAATCTTCAGCGGTTCAGAGCAAAGCATATAAAACTGCTGATAGATGAATCTGGGGCTTATTTCTGAACCAGTCAACTATCAGGAAAATCCATTGCAGGCAGAACATCTCTATCCCTGCTCCCATGAATTAGAAAACACAAGAAATTAGTATTGTGATGACTTAAGAAAAGCAGGGCTCAATCGTGCAGTGCTCCACTTCTCTCTGTCCAGCTCTAGGTTTTTAGATAACACATACCAACAGGGAAGACAGGGTGGTTATGAAATGCTAGCCAGAGGTTAGGCTCACACTGAGCTACGGGAAGGGGTAGAAGAGCATTTGCTTGTCTGGCTTTATGTTGTAACATTTGAGAGAGGCAGGCAGGTTCACTCAGCCCTCTTTTGCTAGACCAAAAACTGAAGGGATGTGAAAGCAAGCCAGTTATTGGAAACATCTCCCTTTTGTCTTTTTCCAGTAAGATTCTTCAACTGTTTGGATGCTTAGGGATTACTGGGAATGGAGTTTTATCTTAGATTGAGTTCACAGAGCTTGGACTTTGCTCATCAAAGCTTGTTTCAGAAGCACTGTGCAGAGCTGAAGTGAACCATGATCATTGCAATACTTTCCAGCTTTCCTATCTGATATCTCCCTCTTGGTTTTGAGGTTGTTTTTTTTCTCCACACTATATAGAGAAAAACATAAATACATATTTTTCTAAGAGATTGATGTCTAAATTTTCCTTAAGTTAAACCATATGTTTTGTTGGAAACTTTAGATGTTTATCTGATTTTCTGAGCTTTTTCTTTCCCTTTTATACTTTTATCCTCTCCTTAGGGAGCAACAAAGCAAAACACCTATGTCTTTTCCAGACAATGTTAGAAGAGCAAGAGAAAAAGCAGGGTTATATTTGCTCTTCAGAAAAGTTTAAGGCTCCTGCTGACAAAGCTCTCTGTGTGGATGAAGAGCACATCAGCTCTGCAGGAACCCCTGCAGTGAAGCTCCTCTTTCTTGCCCTTCTAGGGAAGGTGGAAAAAACAGTATAGACAGGAGAAGCCTTTGCTATCTGTAAAATGATTAGAGATCTTAAAATCTGCTTGCCTTTCTGCCACTGGAAATAAAGGGCCCTATTCATGGTTTTGGTGGCTATGAATTTGACACCTTCCAAGAATACTATATAGCATCTATTTTTAATATCTGGACCCATTATTAGAACAAGGAGGGATATGTAGTATGAAACAGACCAAGAATAGGGCAACAGATGATATTTTCATATTTAATTTCTCATTTCCAAGCACAAAATTTCTGGGAGTTGTCATGAGCATCATCTGCATAGACATTCAGTGACAGGGCTTCCTAAGGAGGAACGTGCCAGGTCTGCTAGGGGAGAGTATCTATCCCTCCAAAGGGTAATTATGAATTGGAAATAAAATCCATTCTGTGTCACTGGCAATTCTCAGGAGGAAGTCAGCAATTGTAAACCACTACTATCCTGGACTGTTTCCTGTCATCTGAAGTTTCTTACGCTCTAAAAGCAACACTGAAGTCCTATCCATTTTTTTTAGCCGAAGACTTATCCAGGAATCCTAAATCATTCTAGGTGATAAATGTAAAAAAACTTCTGCATAATTGAGTGACTGTTTCATTTTTCTTCTTGTGTTTCAAGATTAAACAACCCTTCTTCTCCACCAATACAAACACCATATACTTGCCTTCTAAGAAAAATACTTAACACTTCTCCAGTAAGTCTCCCATCTCTGGACTCGTTTTATGGCTAAACATGTGCTGTGGCATCTTCATGGCTTCATTCAGAAATAAAATATTAGCTGCACTGAGAATGAAAACTCTTCATGGCTACCACTTCTGCTAAATGGGACCCATCTTCACTTAAAGTCAGTAAGGCTGTGTCTACAGCAGTACGTGAAGCAGGACTGAGACTAGTGGTACCAATTTTTAAAACATCCTGTGTGCAGAACCCACTGCGCTGAAAAGTTTTCAAAAGTTTATTTTTATTTTTATTTCATTTCCGACATAGGACGGGGATTGTTCTCATTATTGGTGACTGTCATGGTTTAAGCCCAGCTGGTAACTCAACTATGCAGCCACTCGCTCACTCCACCCTTCTTCCTCCCCCACTCCCAGAGGGATGGGGAGGACAATCAAAAGAATATAACTCCAATGGGTTGAAATAAGAACAGTCCAGTAACTAAGGTATAATACAAAACGACTACTTCTACCACCAATAATAATAATGATAAGGGAAATAACATGGGGAGAGAATACAACTGCTCACCACCAATACCCAGCCCGACCTGAGCAGCAATCTGGCCTTCAGGGTACCTCCCCCAAGTTTATAAACTGGGCATGATGTGCTATTGTTTGGAATACCCCTGTTGTGGTTTAAACCCAACCACAAACCTCGTTCACTCACTCCCCCCCTTCTTGCCCTCCCCCTGCTCCTGGAGGGACGGAGAGGAGAATTGAAAAGAATGCAACTCCCACGGGTTGAGATGAGAACAGTTTAGTAACTAAGGTATAACACAAATCACTACTGCTACCACCAACAATAATAATGATAAAAGAAATAACAAGAGGAAAGAATACAACACCTCAACACCAGCCGACCAATAACTCGCCCCACTCCCCCCAGCCGAGCACCGACCAATACCTCGTCCAACCCTGAAGTCCTTAGCCCTTCCGGGTAACTCCCCGTTACATCCCGGGCATGACGTGCTGTGGTATGGAATACCTCTTTGGTCCATTAGGGTCAGGTGTCCAGTCTCTGCTTCCTCCCAGCTTTCCCCTCCTCCCTGGCAGAGCATGAGGCTCAGAAAGTCCTTGGCCAGACCAAACATTTGAGCAGCAACTGAAAACATCAGCGTTATCAGCACTGTTCCCAGGCCAAAAATCAAAAACACAGCACTGCACTAGCTACTAAGAAGGAGAAAAATAACTGCTACTGCTGAACACAGGACAACCCCTTTGGCAAGTTTGGGTCAGGTGTCCTGTCTCTGCTTCCTCCTGGCTTCCCGTGCCCCTCCTCCCTGGCAGAGCATGAGACTGAAAATTCCTTGAGCAGAATAAACATTAGTTAACAACAACTAAAAGCATCAGTGTGTTATCAGCATTGTTCCCAGGCTGAAAGTCGAAAACACAGCCCTGCACCAGCTACTAAGAAGAAAAATAACTGCTACAGCTGAACCCAGGACAGTGACCCCTATCTCTTAATGCATTTTAAGCACGTGAGATACAGATGTGCTCCTTTACCCTGGTAGTACTGCTATTTTGGATTTTGCCTCTAAAAGGGAGCTCACTGTGAGAAACAGACTGTGGTAGAAATGAAACATTGCAAGTGTCATTTACAAATAAACCAGTAACTGTGGTTTTCAACATGTCACGCACCCGTGCTCCAGCGTATTGGGTAAAACTGCCAGAATTTCAGCAGCTTGTAGTGCCTGTTCAGGAACATGTTTCCTCCCATGGCCTGCATGCAAAAGAAAATTACCATCTTTTTGAGCTTGTTCCTGATTTAACGGAATAGGCAGTCTCATACAAAGCCTGAGGATGGGATTCAAGATGCTTAAGCAGGGTGCCTGGCAGGGCTGTATACTTGCACTGTCCCCTGGGCATACAGTTCCCGCCTGGCTGTGTCCATAATGCTGCTCAGTGTAATGGGTCAGATGGAGCTGCAGCCCTATGGCGTGGGCTATGCTGCCTGCCTGCCTGCCTGTCTCCCCTCTGGCCTGGGCAGCCATGTCCAGCCTTCCTCCTCCTCCTCCTCTCCTCCCTAGCTGTTCCTGGCCATGGTGGGGTGCAGGGCCAGCTGGCACCCACCCAAACCTCGGCACAAGGCAAGCACAATGGAGATCTGCGAGATCCAGTGCTTGAAACCATTTCCTGGCCCAGAGTTGGAGGTGGCTGTGTCCTACCCTTAGTTTGTAACATGGGCAAGGTCATAGTTCTTTTTTCCTTGCTTTTTGTTGTCTCATCTACTTAGATTTAAAATTTCAGGGCCATTGTAAATGCAGTTGCTGTCACAATGGGTGGCTGCCCACTGCCCCAGCACAGATAAATACACTTTTTCAAATGGGCTTGCTCAAGCCTCATGCAGAACCCTGTTTTCGCACTCCTTCCTAGTACCTTTTTTTTATCACCAGATTCCTCTTGGACTCTTCTGCAGATTGTTCTTTTTAACTTCCTCCAAATATGATTTCATTCCTTCTTTTGTCTGATGATTTTTTGCCTGATCTCTGTTTTTCAGCAATGCTTGCCTGGGACCTCAATCTGCTGTTGCCCTGAGAAGGAATCGGCTCTAAAGAAACACCCTAAGTGGGAGTTATACTTTTATAACTGGAACCAATATTTTACCCAGTGAATTAGTCCCAGTGGAATGAATGGGACAATTTGCAGGCTTAACATACACACACCGAAGTCCTTCACTAAATCAGGTCAGGTTTTCCCTTTCCCTTTTTAGTTTTAGATTCTCTCCCCTTGTTATTTCCTGGCGGGGGAGGGGCGGGGGGAAGGGGGGAGTAAGGCTGCGCAGTTCTGAGTTACTGTCAGGGCTTAAACCGCAACAAATGTGCACACTGAACTTCCCCTGATTTAGAAGAAATTCTGCAGTTCAAAAAACCTGCAATTTAAAGTCACCACATGAAAACTTGGGTTTGTTGTGGTGAGTGCCAAAGTTGTCTGCAATGTCTGTGAAACTGGGATGTCACTCTCAGGCAAATAGCCCAAGAACACAAAACCTGCAGTCAGAAGGTTTCCAGCAAATGAACCCTCTCTTGCACCACAGAATCATAGAATCACAGAATAGTTAGGGTTGGAAAGGACCTCAAGATCATCTAGTTCCAAACCCCTGCCATAGGCAGGGACACCTCCCACTAAAACACATGCCACCCAAGGCTCTGTCCAACTTGGCCTTGAACACCACCAGGGATGGAGCATTCACAACCTCCCTGGGAAACCCAGCCCAGTGCCTCACCACCCTCACAATAAAGAACTTCTTCCTTACATCCAGTCTAAACTTCCCCTGTTTAAGTTTTAACCCATTCCCCCTCATCCTGTCACTACAGTCCCTAATGAAGAGTCCCTCCCCAGCATCCCTATAGGCCCCCTTCAGGTACTGGAAGGCTGCTATGAGGTCTCCACACAGCCTTTCCTTCTCCAGGCTGGAACAGACCCAACTTTCTCAGCCTATCTTCATACGGGAGGTGCTCCAGTCCCCTGATCATCCTCGTGGCCCTCCTCTGGACTTCTTCCAACAGTTCCATGTCCTTTTTATGTTGAGGACACAAAGAACTGCACACAATACTCCAGGTGAGGTCTCACAAGAGCAGAGTAGAGGGGCAGGATCACCTCCTTCGACCTGCTGGTCACGCTCCTTTTGATGCAGCCCAGGATACGGTTGGCTTTCTGGGCTGCGAGCGCACACTGCCGGCCCATGTTCATTTTCTCATCGACCAGCACCCCCAAGTCCTTCTCCACAGGGCTGCTCTGAATCTCTTCTTTGCCCAATCTGTAGCCGTGCCTGGGATTGCTCCGACCCAGGTGTAGGACCTTGCACTTGTCATGGTTGAACTTCATAAGGTTGGCATCAGCCCACCTCACAAGCGTGTCAAGGTCCCTCTGGATGGCATCCCTTCCCTCCAGCATATCAACCGGACCACACAGCTCGGTGTCATCGGCAAACTTGCTGAGGGCGCACTCAATCCCACTGTCCATGTCAGCGATGAGGATGTTAAACAAGACCGGTCCCAACACCGATCCCTGAGGGACACCACTCATTACCGGTCTCCATCCAGACACTGACCACAACTCTTTGTGTGCGGCCATCCAGCCAGTTCTTTATCCACCGAGCGGTCCATCCATCAAATTGATATCTCTCCAATTTAGAGAGAAGGATGTGATGTGGGACAGTGTCAAACACTTTGCACAAATTCAGGTAGATGACGTCAACCGCTCTACCCCTGTCCATCAGTTCTGTAGCCCCATCCTAGAAGGCCACCAAATGGGTCAGGCAGGATTTCCCCTTAGTGAAGCCATGCTGGCTGTCACCAAGCACCTTGTTGTTTTTCATGTGCCTTAGCACTCCTTCCAGGAGAATCTTCTCCAAGATGTTGCCAGGCACAGAGGTGAGACTGACTGGTCTGTAGTTCCCTGGGTCATCCATTTTCCCCTTCTTGAAAATGGGTGTTATATTTCCCTTTTTCCAGTCATTGGGAACTTCACCTGACTGCCATGATTTTTCAAATATGATGGACAGTGGGTTAGCAACTTCATTTGCCACCTCCTTCAGGACCCACGGATGGATTTCATCAGGTCCCATGGACTTGTGCACATTCAGGTTCTTAAGATGGTCTCGAATCAGATCCTCTCTTGCAGTGGGCCCAAGGTCTTCATTCTCACAGTACCTGCGTCTGCCTTCCAAGACTTGGGTGGTGTGGTCAGTGCGTTTGCTGGTGAGGGCTGAGGCAAATATGTCATTCAGAACCTCAGCCTTCTCCAAATCCAGGGTAGCCAGTTCTCCTGATAGTTTCCGGAGAGGGCCCACGTTTTCCCTAGTCTGTCTTTAATTTGCAATGTACCTATAGAATCCTTCCTGTTATCTTTCACATCCCTAGACAAGTTCAATTTTAACTGGCCCTTAGCTTTCCTAACCTGGTCCCTATCTTCCCGGACAACATCCCTGTACTCTACCCAGGCCTCCTGTCCTTGCTTCCACCTTTTATAAGCCTCTTTTTTCCCTCTGTGCCTCCTCAGCAGCTCCTTATCCATCCAAGGAGGTCTCCTGGCCCTCCTGCTGCACTTCCTTCTAGTTGGGATGCAACACTCCTCAGCTTGTACCAGGTGATCCTTGAATATCAACCAACATCAAATGATTAGGTGTCATAAGAGTTAGCCTAAAGATTCTGTATGAATATCACTGCTTTCTTCCTGTTTAAATTTGTTTCTTTCTAAACCAATTTCCATCAAGAATAAGAGGAAAACAAAATCCTTCTATTTGTTAAATTAGCCTAAAGCAAGCAAACTAAAACTTCTCAGTGTTGTCCATTGCAATTCATTATCCTGGTGCATTACTCTTTTTCCTTTTTTTTTTTTTTTTTTATCCTTTCCATTGCCTGACTAATATTCTTTGAAGACTACGTCATCAGTAAACCACTCTGGTGAGGTTTAGAGGGCCTAGAATAATGAATAACATTTAGGTGCATTTTATAAGTAATATTTTTCCTGCAGTTTGGGAATTGATTTATGAAATTGGAAATCCTCCAATTTCATCAACTATATGGTTTCTTAAACCAATTCTTCTTATTGTCATGGTAACACCTTTAGATCTGGCACAGTTAGCAAGCTTTCTTGCCAACTTATTGCTTTTGATGCAAATGAAGCATCTCTCAACTTGCACATTAACAGAATTCTTGTATAAGAGGGTTATAAGTTTTCTACCATCCTGTTAAACTAGTGCAATATCAGCTTTACAGTGAGAACCACTCAGTTGAGTTTTATCTATGTGATGTTATGTTAGGTTTTTTTTAACTCTAAGCCATGGATATTTTTCTTCATAATGCTTCTTGAAAATGTGTTAGAATTTAGAGGACTGATGATCACACCTCACAAACAGAGCTGTCATTAGCTTACATAAGCAAGTAAAAGGTCAGTCCTGCTTAGCAGCTTGGAGGAACAGATCCTAATGCCAAAAACAGTCAGTGAAATCAATAAGCAGATGTGCTAAAACTCATGGAACAAACTAAAGAACTTTGAGCGAGGGGTAGAATTTTCATAATCACCCCTGTGACAAAGTGTCCACATAAAAACAGCTATTGAGAAGCCTAACCTGTATGGTCACCAAATCTCATGATGCTTAACTCACCTTCATTTCTAGCTCAGTGCCAGCAAGCTTTCTGACTTACCTCTAAACAACCAGCCCCTGGGACATTTCTAGTATCTTGTTGGTGGGACTCCTAATGGAATTAAACTGTAATACCTTGCACTCTGCTAGGGATGAATGTATGGATAAAAAGATGCCAAGGCAATTGTCTTTTTCACAGATTCTTAACTCTCTTTAGAAGTAAAAGCCAGAGTAGTAACTTTCTGGAGGCTCTAGGCAGAGCAATACCCCAAGACAGAGTGTGTAAAATTTGAAAAGCATAAAACAAAATCCTTATCAGCTTCAAAAAGGATGAACAATACAACTTGTAGCAAAAAAATAATAAATTAATGTAGCTAAAAATATTGCTAATAGTACATTACAAATGACATTTGAAAAATGGGAATTAACTTGCAAATAAAATCTATTCCTTCTACAGGCTTCCCTCTCTTGTGTTGGGTGATATATATTGAACAGGAACATTTGTATTTAACATCAGACCTCTAATGTTCTTCCAAAGGTGATTTCTCAGCCTAGGTATTGTATCTGTAGTGCAGAGGAGAGAGGAGGAAGAAAGATGGTCCTGGAATTTCCCAGAATTTAAGAGCAAGGGCAGAATCTCCCAAAATCCTTTCAGCAAACATATGCTCAGGGATCACTTCATGTAGTGTTGGTCCAACTCTTGGGACAATGGCTGACTGCTCCTTTCTATCTAATGTAGAAGAGCATAGAAAGCATCACCTCCAAATGTCTGCAGGGTTCTGAGTGGGTATGTCAGTGTCTTTTCTCTATAAAGCGGACTCATGCAAAAATGTGTAAGACTAATTGTGCTTCCTTTCTTCTTGTTGTTTTTTGTTTGCTTATTTTTTGTTGGTGGTTTGTTTCTTTGGGGGGTTTATTTTTTCTTTGTTTTTTAATTGTGAGAAAACATCAGCTTAAAGTTAGGTATTCAAAGCTAAATATGTAAATTTTATTTGCTTGTTGTGCCCTAACTCTGCCCTGATCTCTCTTTAGGGTCATAAAAGCATGGGGAAGTAAGTTCTGGGTCTTTGTGAGCATTTCTGAACCCTTTGGAATATTTTTATTCCTACATGCTACAGCTCATTTTGAGATACCAAGTGTGGTATCTGCAGCAGGTTAAGGAACCCAGCACTACTTAATTTTGCAGGCTATATTTGGTGGCAGTTTGATAGACACTGCAAGAATCCTTTGAATCATCCTGGTGGTGGGTGTAGAGTAGATGGCTGGTCATACATAGGCAGGGGTTTCTGCCTTGCCTTTTTGCAAGGTTAGATACACCTTGAGCAGGCTGAACTGGAGGGGGTGGTTCCCATGTTTCTGCTCCAAGAAATTTGATGGTGAGCACAAAAGCTATAGAAAATAGAAACTTTTTACTCAGTCAGGACTCTGTTGGGGTGTCTTGGAGAAAGACGGACAAAAGTTTAGAGGCACCCAGTAGGAGAGAGATGCACAGAACTGTTAAATCAGATTTTCAGTGTGGCACTAGATAGGTGGCCTGGAGAGTAAATAACTTTACGCTGGCTCAGACCATTTTCACACATTCAAGCATGTGTTTTCAGAAAGAGGTGAAAAATTAACTTAAAACAGTTCCTCTAATTTAGGAGATCTTTCCAAATGCTGTCACATGCAGAAATGGTATAGATATCACTATTTATGAACCAACAGCTTTCATGGAGCTTAAATATAAAAAAATATATATATTTTTTTGCTATTTCTAAAGTATACAATTTGAAAAGCAAAAACATTTTTCTCACTTCTATTCTATAGACTGAATATCTGTCGCTCCTTTTCATGAGATCAGCCTGGAGCTGCTAAACCCTAATTCCTTCAACACACAACATCCACAGTGGGGATTGCCTGGGCTGGAGCTTCCAGAAACATGCACCCCAGCACTGTGCAGCTTTTTGTACTTCTCTTTCAGTTTCAGTGGGAAAATAAAAGTAATTAGAAAGCTCCATTTGGCACCAATGCTGCAAGTTTGAAGGTGACCTAAACTGCAAATTATTTCCCCCCCTCTCCCTTCTTCTCCATGACACTCACAATCTAAATCTAAAATCTGATCATCTCTAGCATGGTGCTGTTTGGAACTGAGCTTCTGCAGTTGATGCACATTCCTGTTATACTTTGAAACTGTTGATAAAAGATCTTGAAATATTTATGTTGGACATCTCTATGTCAATACTACTACATCCTCACTGTTGCCAAATTCAGTCTCGTTTTATTATTTTGATATATGGTGGGTTACTGTAGAGCACTTGCTTCTGTATTCCTTCAAATGCTTCAGTTATTCTATAGTTCCTCTCAGAGTCGTTTGCTGCAGCTGTGGCATTACTCATGGCTATCCCTTAACCTAAGTAGTTTGGTTTATGTACCCTGGGAGAAGGAAGCATGGGATAGAGAATATATTGTGATACAGCCCACACTGCAAACTCTGCAGCAGAGGTGGGCCAGAAGAGTGTTTGTGAATCTGATTTTAGAGGTCTTTGCTGCTGGGAGGGGGCAGTGTTTTAGTTGCTGCTCTTTAGAGGGTTGTCCAACATCTAGTTGATATAAATAGAGCCACTGGGAGAAACAGAAAAAGATGAACTAGCTGACTCAATGTTTGACTTATTGCCCAACATAATGAAAGTTATGCATATTATTATATATATTATCAGAAGAGCTTCTGTAAAATTTAATTCATTCCTCCCAAATATGTTCAATTTCACAAAATTGGCAGGAACAAAAAAACAAATCAGAACAAAACAAAGCAGCATCATCTTCCATGAAGAAAAAAAAAAAAAGGGAGTTGAGAAAGATGCCACATCAAAAAGATAAAACCAAGGTCTAGCATTTAATTTTAGGGTTTGGGGTTTTGGGGTTGTTTTCTTGTTTGTTTGTTTGGGTTTTTTTCTTCTGGTGGTTTTACAATATGGGGTGTGATTACAGGTGACTTAAGACCCCATTTTGGTGTTCATGTTCCCCCAAGTGCCAGATCAAGCTCTTTATGCCCATGGGTAGTACAGCAATAATGTTCCTGACAGGGAGTTCCTGATCCCTCATGTCAATTACAGCAGTCTCAGAGAGGCTTTTCTATATTGACATAAAGGTGTTTGGACAGCTAGGCTCAGTGCACCAACAGCCTCTGCCTGGTCCCATGCCAGGAGTGGAGAGGGGTGGGCACTGGCTGCTGGTGCCCATGTTGGTGTCCCACATTCAGCCACTGCAGTAAATGCTCTTGGGATTCCTCAGGGCTTCTCCAACAGCCCTGGCAGCCCACTTGACCATCTGTGGTTAACCCAACCTATGCAGTGCTGTCTCCCAAAGTGCCAGCCAGGCAAAGACCATGCTATTGCAGAGGGAAGTACAGGCATTTCAATGCCTGTGGAGGGCAGGATGTGTGGAGGACTTCTTCGGCTGCAGATCAGCTCCACAGAGCAGGGCATGCCCTGCCCTGTCCGCCTTTGTGCATTAAATTGGTTAATGCTCTGTGAAATGAATGGGAGTTAATTCAGAGCAGATAGCAGAGAGGCTTGGTTTTAATGCGCAATTGGAAGGATGTTGGCACACATTTTTTGACTGATTGTTGCTCTCTGCCTTGATGAACTAAGCAGATACTGTACTATGAAAAGGAAGAGAAAGCTGAAACTTGGAATAATGCCCCTGTTTGTCTCACAGCATGCTGCTGTTCATGATGTTGAGTTGGTGACAGTCCTACTCTGCTTGGAGAACACAGACGTAGACTGCCGTTATGGGAGGATGAGCCTGTTGTTATCTGGCAGGGCTGGTGAGAAAGGAAAGGAAGGTTAATTCTGGCCAGATGGGAGATACTGTCTCAGTGTGAGAAAAGGGTGTGTAGAAGCAGATTATGTTCTGACAAAAGAAGTGAGAGCCCTACAGTAGGTGTCACAGGCAGGACAACAAGTATTGTCAGGAAATGCCTGGCTCTGAGAGGAAGTTGAGGGGACCTTTCTGTGGATGAACACGCTTGTCGTAAAATGTGCTTATTGACAGGTTCTGCAAATGTATCAGGCAAAGAGAATCCAACCTTCTGTAAGAAGACAGGGAAGTCCTTCAGCTGAACAGTGTTTTAATTTCAAACAGTTTCATATATGTATTCTCTGGGGTTAGACCAATCAAGATACTTTCTATGTGTTAAGACTGAATGTTTGGGGGAACAAGATCATAGGGAGGAGCCCAAGGCCTGTACATTTGAATGCTGGAAGGAGTCTGCTCAACACCTTGGAAGTGGGGTTTTGGTAATAGGAGGGAACAAGACCTGAATGTTAATTTTCTCTGAAATGTTACTGCCCTTATGAGCAGACAGGTAGTAACAGGTGAGTAACCTAGTTCTGTATGAAACTTCTAGAAAATAGTAATAGTAGTGAGGAAAACCTTTTTAACTAAAAAATATGTGAAAGAATGCAGATAAGGGGGTGTAAAAATAATACAAGTAAAAGTGGAGAACGAAAGGGAAGATTGCCCAAGAGGTTAAAATTATAGTAAAGCCTTACAAGTGCACGCAGAACCAAAGGGTCAGCAGAGAAGCCATCAGCGCTCTGACAGCTACTGAGCAAAGCACAGTTTGCTGATGGGGCTGATGGATGTCACTGTGGGTGCTGCATGGATGCAGACCCTCAACAGTGTGTTATCAGTGGAATCCATCTTCCAGATTTGTTGCACTTCTGTGTTTTTTTTCTTTTGCTAAAATCTGACCATGCTATTGTAAATGGCATAAATTATCTCAGATGCCTAAAAGCAGGTATCTGAAAATGTTATAGATTATAATAAATTGCAGATCAGTTATGGACATGGAGCAGAGCAGGGCAGTATCGCTGTTGTGAGATCAAACCCAAATCTGAGACAGGGTGTTTGTTGCTCCATACTTGGGACTACATGAATTCAGTGCTGCTGTTTGCAGATATGAACTCTGCCCTGTCTGATCTCTTCACTGTCCTTCACTGGGCTCATGGAGATGTGACCTGAAGAGGACAGTATCAGGTCAGCGAAAGTCAGCTTAACCACATTACTATTGTGTTCTGGTAGATTTAATGAGGAAGAAATAAACCACATGGAGAAAAAAAGCAAAGAAAAAGGAAGATGTGAAACAGAAGTGTGAGTGGAGGTCACAGAGAACAGGCTGAGAGGGTTAAGCACAGATTGAATATGAAGCACGGAGAAGATGAGACTGGAAAAGAGAGGGTTAGTGCAACCACCAAGTGACATGGTGTCCTGGTTTGAGCAGCAGCAGTCAGTTTTCTCCTTCTTAGGAGCTAGTACAGTGCTGTGTTTTGATCTTTTGGCCTGGGAACAGTGCTGATAATGCCCATGTTTTCAGTTGCTGCTCGAATGTTTGGTCTGGCCAAGGACTTTCTGAGCCTCATGCTCTGCCAGGGAGGAGGGGAGGCTGGGAGGAAGCAGAGACAGGACACCTGACCCAAACTAGCCAAAGAGGTATTCCATACCACAGCACGTCATGCCCAGGATGTAACGGAGAGTGACCCGGAAGGGCTGGGGGGACTGCAGGGTTGGAGAAGGTATTGGTCGGTGCTCGGCTGGGGGGAGTGGGGCGAGTTACTGGTCGGCTGGTGTTGAGGTGTTGTATTCTTTCCTCTTGTTATTTCCTTTATCATTATTATTATTGGTGGTAGCAGTAGTGATCTATGTTATATCTTAGTTACTAAACTGTTCTTATCTCAACCCGTGGGAGTTGCATTCTTTTCGATTCTCCTCTCCGTCCCTCCAGGAGCAGGGGGAGGGCAAGAAGGGGGGGAGTGAGTGAACGAGGTTTGTGGTTCGGTTTAAACCACGACACATGGGCAGAGAAAGTGAAGGGCTGACTGTACAAATAGCTGCTAGTCCAAAGTGACTGGAGTCAGCCTTAAGGTGGGGACATCAGATACAAGAACTGTCTGTAAGCCTTCTTTTTTCTCTTTTGAATCATGGATTGAAATTTCCATTGTCCCATTTTTACCTTTCCCTTCTTCTCCATTATTGTTGCAATATCTGGTGGGGTTTTTTTGGTTTGGTTTGGTTTGGCTTGTTTGTTTTTTTTTTTATTTGCACTGCTTTTATGTGAAAATGAATATGGAAGCAAAATGGGAAACAATTTTCATTTCCCATTGCATTTTCACAGGACAGTGAGGTAGGTGTGGAATCAACTACCTCCTCATCTGAGTCATGATTTCAAACTGAAAGGACTCTTCCTATATCTCTATTTAGAAGTATAATCCAGAATCAATTAATCTGAGGATCATAGGCAATACAAATCATTTTCATCCTATCCTAGATGAATAAAGTAAATTTTCCTTCTCTGCCTGCACTATCAGAGCTATATTGATGGGCATTGCTACAATGTGCATGGTTTTCATCACCTCCGAGAAGTTAAATCCGCCATGTCTTTACCACACCAAATAATAACAAGAAATCATGCTTTAAGTATGTACCTGTGTAAGCTCTTTTTATGAGACAAAAGGGCTTCCTGGTCCCTTTTGGTATCATTTATTTGGAAATAAGAAATAAGGTATTGTTTGGCTGGGGGGGGGGGATATAATTCCTTAATTACCTGAGGCATGTCTGAGTTATTTTGGAAAGGTTGTTTCGAACAGCATGGTATCAGCTCTGCAACTGTAAAGATCAAGAACCAATAATATAAGACCCAGTTTGTTCTGGCAAATAACAACCTGGGTCAAAGGGGTTGGAGGGAAGGCAGTAAACTGAATTTACCCAATGGCAAAATACTCAGATATTCTTTCTGAAAATACCGTTTCAGCACTGTTGATGCTCAGGTGTTAGAGGTAATAAACTGGGGGGATAAAACAACGGAGATAAATGAAGTGGTTGTGCAGATGGTAGTGGTGCTGGCTGCAGGAACGAAGAGGAGTTTTAGAGCCCATGTGTTTTTTGCACCTTCCACACTTGCTGGTGTTTGAGTTCTTGGCAAATGGCTGTGCCATCTCTTTCTGGTACTGGGGCAACATTCCTGCTGGGTTTTCCCAAACAGCTTTGCCCTTCCTATCTCTCATTATTTTGTATTTCTTTCTATCAATCAGCTCATTCTAAGACAAAACTTGCTTGTCCATGCAGCAGTAACTTCACCATCACCATCACGTTTTGTGAAGAACAACAGAAAAATAAAATCACTTTTGGTCAGAATATGATTATTTTCTAATGGGACTTTAAAATGAGTTTTTAAAATCATGGTAGAGGACTGCAGGCAAAGAGTTTGTTTCAAGTGCTTCCAGTGATAGTATGACTGAATATGTATGATTTTTTTTTTTTAAGAATTACAAAACTATGAATTTGTGATGAAAGGCTTGATGGCTTTATTCATAAGTGCTAGTTGATGCTATTTAAGTAGGATTCAATTAAATCTTCATAAAATGAACAGTGAAAAGGCATGACATGAACTGGGGCCCAGGAAGGCAAATTGCCATCTATGAACTATTCCATGGATATCAGATTACTTTTCATAGCTGCAAAAATGTGCTTAGCTTAAACATATTGGGCCAAATTCTGTTCTCACGTGTGTATAATATTGAACTAAGTAAGTGCAATATTTGGGTAAATCTATTTCATATAATTAGTTGATGGTCCTGGAGGGGAAAGAAACCATCACTAATCTAAATATTGGCATATTCTATTTTTCAAACAGATGTTCAGACTCTTATATTTTGGCATCCCAAGATGAAAAGATAGTGGAGTTGCACAAGACAGTTTTTATGGAGACTGTCAAAGGAAGTGAGAAAAATCTTGGGCCAAAATTTAAACAAGTTCTATATATAGTTTCCCACAAATCTCTGATCCTGAGAGCTGTGGGGAATTCCAATGACTTTCCACTTCTCCATCACAAAGTTTGCCGGATTGGGGCCCTAAAAATGCAACACAGTTCTGGCTTTGTTGAGGTAAATGGCAAAATGCCTTTGGCATAGACAGTCAGGCTTTTCACTATCATTTTCAAAGGCTGAATTAAACCCACCTCCCCCCACCCCATCCCTTTTTTTTTCTTTTTTAATTTTTTCCCAAAGCTAGATCAATCTCTTGATATTTTACCAAGGTTTAAATTTGAAACCTGAAGTAATTTTTGAACTTGACAGGCTTCTGCAGCTTTCAAATGTACAGTAAAATAGAGAAGATGTGTTATTGCCAGAATATGGATCCATGGTATCTTATTTGCTTAAAAACAAAACTAAAATCTTACCCACTGATTTAAAAAAAAATAAAAGTATCTTTGTTATGCATTTACTCCCAACAGTTTTTAATACAACGGAAGACTGAAAGTATTACAATTATTGTATATTCTGAATTGGCTTGTAAAACTGCATTGATATTTACTAGAAAAACAATTTCCCTAGTTCCTTTCAGAGTTTCTAACTTGTTTTTTTTTTTTCCTCTTGTCATGGTTTAAGCCCAGCCCATCACTCAGAAACCAGGCAGCTGTTCGCTCACTCCACCTCTTCCTCCCCCTGCTCCCGAAGGGATGGACAGGAGAATAGAAAGAATGTAACTCCCACGGGTTGAGATAAGAACAGAACTAAGGTATAACACAAAACCACTACTGCTACCACCAATAATAATAATGATAAGGGAAATAACAGGGGAAGAGAATACAACCACTCGCCACTTGCCGACCGATACCCAGCCCGACTGAGCAGTGATCTAACCCTTCTGGGTAGCTGCCCCCAGTTCATATAATGGGTATGATGTGCTGTGGAATGGAATACCTCTTTGGCTAGTTTGGGTCAGGTGTCCTGTCTCTGCTTCCTCCCGGCTTCCCCTCCTCCATGGCATCCTCCCTGGCAGAGCATGAGACTCTGAAAGTCCTTGGTCAGAGTAAATATTACCGAGCAGCAACTAAAAACATTGGTGTTATCAGCGTTGTTCCAGGCTGAAAGTCAAAAACACAGCACTGCACCAGCTACTAAGCAGGAGAAAAATGACTGCTACTGCTGAACCCAGGACACTGCTTTACACTTAGTGTTAGGAAAACATTAAGCCAGCTTCATGAGAAGCTGAGATAGATAAAGTAATGCTAAATAATTTGCCCAAATCATAGTGCCAAAATTGTGTGGCAGAATGGGGAGTAGAGGTGCTATCTTGTACTTAGTCCAGCCTCATAGGCCATCTTACCCTTTCCAGCTGTGCTTCAAAATAGAATATATACTGAACCAAAACCACTCCTACTTAAAATAGTAGCCATAATTCCCTTTTCACCCAAGTTATACAATGATACAACAATACTGACATCAGCAAAGTGTCTTTTGATTTACTGCAGAGTAGAAGGCCCATAGATTTAATAAGAAAATAAAAATACATATGGGTCAAAGATATTAACACTATCAAGCACATTACCAGCATGTAGTAATAATGGAAAAAGAAATCTCAACACTATCCTCTCTCCCTGTGGAAATTTGTATCCAAATCTCTGTTTATACAGTGTTGTGACTTAAAATATTGCCAGCTATAGCAAAGATTTAAAACAGTATGACCTTCCTCCAAAACTTATTGCAGGATGGGCAGACAAGGAGTATCCCAAGCTAGCAGATGTTTGGGAGGCTCTGTCTCTAAACTAACTGATAAGTAGAAGTATGGTGTGAAATAACTCATTCATGTTTAGTGGGGCCACTAAATCCTGTTATCTCACCACAGACTTACAACACAAACATTGTTCTTTAAAGCTAAAGATACTTTAGAAGACTAGTGTGAAACAATTTACTCATGTTTAGTGGGGCCACTACATTCCACAGACTTGCAACATAAACATTGTTCTCTTTCTACAACCTAAGTTAAGCTAAAAAGTACTTTATGTTTTCCAGGCACTAGCTTTTCTTATACCAAGTCCCCCCCTCTTTCCTTTACCTTTACAGATTATTTTACTATGTGACTCCATTTTGCTCAAGAGTTCTGGCCCTTTTTAACTTGTTGTCTAATCTTGTGTCTTTAGCGAGCTTTGTTTCTGTTATTGTAAACTCATACAGTTATATCCACATAACCAAACCTATGATTTGCGAAAGCAAATACATTTATGTGTTTATCACAATTCCCCCCTTTTTCTTTTTCTTAATCCATTTGGCTTGAGCCATAATTTCAATTTCTGGCTTTTCTCATTCGCTCATTTTTTTCGAAGATTAATTTTGCCTCCTCAAACGGCTCATCATGAGACCGAATTTTTAACATTCTAATTTTTGATTCTATTCCCTCAGGAGTAATTATTTCAAACCGTAATTGCTCTATGGTCCTACGGACCATTCTACTCATCAAGGGAACAACACGAGGTACAACAAGTAAACCAGTTATTAGCAAAACAAAACCCAGCAGAATTCCTCTTAACCCCCCAAAATTCCACCAGTTACCGTTCCACCATTTTTCCATATCCAAGTTAAACCCTTTCCAGGTTTGAACGGGAACATGTACGACCTTTTTCATTTCAGTAATTATCTTCTCAATAGCTTTTCCTTCATCATCTATCTGTAAACAACAGTTAGTTTGAATTTCCCACACACAACCCTTCCTGGGCCAAGAGGTAATCCAGGGCTAAGCGATATACCGCTGTGCGGATTTTGCTATTCTGTTTGGCTAATATGGTTAATGCATCACCAGTTTTGTTAGTCACAATTTCCAGGACTGCTTGCAGCCTAATTATGTGATTTAACATATATATAGGAGTCCAGTATTCCCAGGATCCATCCTCAGCCCAGGAGGCAGAAGGGTAATATGCAATAATTCGCTCTGGGGGCCACTGATCATTTTTCCAGTTTCCAATCTATAGGCCCCTTTTTGCCTTGGATATTTCAGATACATCAGAATAGACTGTCACCCCTAATCATCCCCCCCTACATATTGGTAATAAAAAGAAACTTGGCTGGATGGCTCCCAAAACTCATGTTCCGGTCCAATTCCCGGGTAATTCAGAGTATGCATATTTTCCACAGAACCAATATAGTCCTTCTGGAGCTTCCCACTTATCCCCAGGATTCTTATTTAAAGTCCAAATTTTCCCTCCATCTGCAATACCCGAAGGATGGCCCCAAGTTGTCCATTTTTTTTACTATTTCATTCCAAATTCTACTGGTTTTAAAAGTTAAATCCCCCAATGTTTTTTTCCTTTGTCTCCCAGGGGGCTTTTGCCAGCAGTTTTGGCCAATGATACTCATTTGTAGTGCCCATTGTTTCGCTCTCTGGACTTTGCTTGAGTTCCTTATATTATTGTCAGTGATATTAATTTCTTTCGACTCCCAAGGCCATTGTTCCCCCATATTGGTACCTCCACAGGCATAACAATTACTTATATTGAGTATCAGCCATTCATGGGAGTAGGTTTGCACCCATTCCATACTTCCACATCCCCCTGACCACTTACCACTGTCTATTGCTTCACAAGCATCAAAAATTATGCTTGCTGAATTATTTATGTTGGTAATTTCAGTTCGCCCTACTACTATTCTGTCTTTCCCCAGGGACCGCACTTCCAACCACCATTCCTTTACTTTTGCTTTAGGATCATAACAGATTATCTTGCCTTTAACATTACATCTGACGCACTCTGTATTGTTATGGGTACACATCTCGAGCGGGGTTCCACTGCATTAATAATGGGTGTGATAGATTAAAGTTTGCATGGTCAAGTGTCCACTCAAAGTGGCCTTTATACATTCCATGCAATTGGAGGAGGCTCGTACTCGTGATAGGAACAGGAGCCATAAGATGATCAGAGGTCCAGTATGACATACACCTCCACCCCTCCGACCTGTGGGATTGCTGCCCACAGCCGAGGTATGTTTGTGCTTCTCGGTGGCAGGCATAGAGGCCAACCTGGGCTTGCCCTCGGCCATCTTATTTC
Organism: Lathamus discolor; assembly: GCF_037157495.1. Classification (NCBI taxonomy): domain Eukaryota; kingdom Metazoa; phylum Chordata; class Aves; order Psittaciformes; family Psittacidae; genus Lathamus; species Lathamus discolor. Next base: position 27,615,272 of record NC_088908.1, read on the forward strand.
CTCCTATTCAATTTTCACACAAACTTTATTCACAGACCCTTATAGTGGATTCCCACTTATCTTCAGTTACCTCCCACTCCGATGGTACCAGTAACTCCTAGCCACAGAGTAAGTACGTCAGCATCTCGTAATAGCTGTCTATATGAATTTTTATGACACGGCATGCAACTCAGCTGTCTATTATGGGAGCTGCAATAGTACTTCTGCTTACAAGTCTTACACCGACAGAACACCCAACCAGTGTGTCTTGTATTGGGGTGTCTTAGACAGGAGATATATATATACACATTGGTGAAGGCTCTCGTTCCTCTATTAAAGGATCACAAGCCCAAGCCAGTTCCCATGTATATCTGAATAATATAATCCAGATCCACATGACATCCCTCTCTCTAAATTGGAGAGATATCAATTTGATGGATGGACCGCTCGGTGGATAAAGAACTGGCTGGATGGCCGCACACAAAGAGTTGTGGTCAATGGCTCAATGTCCGGATGGAGACCAGTAATGAGTGGTGTCCCTCAGGGATCGGTGTTGGGACCGGTCTTGTTTAACATCTTCGTCGCTGACATGGACAGTGGGATTGAGTGCACTCTCAGCAAGTTTGCCGATGACACCAAGATGTGTGGTCCGGTTGATATGCTGGAGGGAAGGGATGCCATCCAGAGGGATCTTGACACGCTTGTGAGGTGGGCTGATGCCAACCTTATGAAGTTCAACCATGACAAGTGCAAGGTCCTACACCTGGGTCGGAGCAATCCCAGGCACAGCTACAGATTGGGCAAAGAAGAGATTCAGAGCGGCCCTGCAGAGAAGGACTTGGGGGTGCTGGTCGATGAGAAAATGAACATGAGCCGAAAGTGTGCGCTCACAGCCCAGAAAGCCAACCGTATCCTGGGCTGCATCAAAAGGAGCGTGACCAGCAGGTCGAAAGAGGTGATCCTGCCCCTCTACTCTTCCCTTGTGAGACCTCACCTGGAGTATTGTGTGCAGTTCTGGTGTCCTCAACATAAAAAGGACATGGAACTACTGGAACAAGTCCAGAGGAGGGCCACGAGGATGATCAGGGGACTGGAGCACCTCCCGTATGAAGACAGGCTGAGGAAGTTTGAAGACAGGCTGAGGAAGTTTGAAGACAGGCTGAGGAAGCTGGGGCTGTTCAGCCTGGAGAAGAGAAGGCTGCATGGAGACCTCATAGCAGCCTTCCAGTACCTGAAGGGGGCCTATAGGGATGTTGGGGAGGGACTCTTCATTAGGGACTGTAGTGATGTCGTGAAAGGAAGACTTGGACGACTCAATATGAGTTACCAGCAAGCTTCGTTTATTGGGCTTCTAGCTTCGGTTAATATAACAGTGAATATGCAAATACTAGGCACTTGATTGGTTCTGGCACAAATAAGGCATTGTGTAAGCTCTATGTTTTTGCAGCTACACCGTGCACCCCCCCACCATCTTCCTTCTCATGCACTTATCACTTAGTGGCCTTGGCTGTGATTGGTCATAGTATGTTGCTGTTTGCCGGTGTCCTTCATTCCCTCATTATCTGGCATGAGAGGTTTGCACCATGTTCTACACAGATGTCTTGTTTCAGCTCGTTGATGGGAACGTGACCTTTTGACCTTTTTTGACAAGCCAATCCTCCACATAGTGACAGGACAAGGAGTAACGGGTTAAAACTTAAACAGCGGAAGTTTAGATTGGATATAAGGAGGAAACTCTTTCCTGTGAGGGTGGTGAGACACTGGAATCGGTTGCCCAGGGAGGTTGTGAGTGCTCCATCCTTGGCAGTGTTCAAGGCCGGGTTGGATGAAGCCTTGGGTGGGATGGTTTAGTGTGAGGTGTCCCTGCCCATGGCAGGGGGGTTGGAACTAGATGATCTTGAGGTCCTTTCCAACCCTAACTATTCTATGATTCTATGATTCTATCCTCAAATTGGGGAATATTACCTCACCAGGAAGAGAAACGGAGTTTCCTCTAAGTATCCCACAAGAGAATTTGAGGCCAGTCATATAAGCTCACACTTAACCTTTGGTCTCCTTGTGTTTGCAAGTTATTACCTATATATTACTACATAGTCCTCTTCTTGAGAGTCATTTTGGTGTCATCTGGTGCAGGTACGACAGTCCACTCCGTAGGTTCTTCCACAGGTACTTTAATCCTGCTGGCGTGGGTCCATCCTCTTTCTCTGGTCCAGACCGCAGCTTCCGTCGTCAGCAATACCTGAAAGGGACCTTCCCACTGCGGAGTTAAACATTGCTCTCTCCAGGTCTTAATCAATACCCACTCCCCGGGATTAATGTTATGAATTTTAAAGTCTAAAGTCTAAAGTTTAAAGTCTGGGGAATCCATCCATTTGATCTTAAATGTTCCAGAGTCTGAGCTATTGTGGTGATATATCTTCTGATACTCACCTCTCCTTCTTCATAAGTAGCGGTCTCCTTTTGGGCTGTCATAAAAGGTAATCCAAACATAATTTCATAAGGAGATATCCCTAAATCCGTTCTGGGTTGTGTTTGAACTCATAACAATACTAAAAGCAAACACTTTACCCAGGACATTTGGGTCTCAATCATTAGTTTAGCTCATGTTTGTTTCAAGGTTTGATTCATTTTTTTTTCACTCCTCCTGAGCTTTGAGGATGCCATGGGGTGTGCAATTCCCATTTTATCCCCAAGGCTTGGGTTACTTATTGTACAATTTTTGATGTAAAATGTGTTCCCCTTTCTGAGTCAATTCTGCTAATCATCCCATATCCAGGGATAACTAGTTCCAAAAGAGTTTTTGATACTGTATTTGCTGTAGCCCTGACAGCTGGAATAGCTTCCACCCAATGACTTAAGTGATCTACTATTACTAATAGGAACTTCCACCTCTGCACAGGAGGGAGTTCAGTGAAATCTATTTGGATGCTTTGAAAGGGCCGCATTGCCAATTCACATCCCCCGGAGGTAGTTTTTCTTATAAACTTTTTATTCACTCTTTGGCAAGTCATGCATTTATCAGTTATTTGTTTCGCTAACCCCAAAATTCCAATACATCCATACTCCCTTAAAAAGTGGTCACACAGGGCCTGTGTGCCCCAGTGAGTCTTTTGATGTATGTTTTCTAATATCTGTCTGGTCAGTGGTTTATTAAGGAGTTGCCTCCCATCAGGGAGTTTCCATTTCCCATGTCGATTCTGTTCTCCTCCTATTTTTCTCAACTCTTTCTCTTCTGACTCACTGAATTTTGTAATCTCCAATTCCTATTCCTCAAGTAACAGAACCAACATGACTCTCTCGATTCCGTTTTCTGCTGCATCTCTAGCTTCTTTGTCTGCTAGATTATTTCCCCTTATTTTTTGTGTCATTCCTCTCTGATGTCCCCTAACATGCACTATAGCTGTTTCTTCAGGTAATTTTAATGCTTCCAAGACTTCCAGGATAAGCCCTCCATGAATCACCCCCTTCCCTTTTGAATTTAAAAGTCCCTGTTCTTCCCAAATTTTCCCAAAGGTGTGCACTACACCAAATGCATATTTTGAGTCAGTATAAATAGTTCCCTTCCTATGCGCTAGGTATTCTAAAGCTCTTTTCATAGCATATAGCTCACACGTTTCAGCAGACCAATCTGAGGGTAATTTCCCTCTTTCAATGATTTGCCTCTTTTCTCTGTTAAATAGCTCATACCCTGACATCCTTTTTCCCTGTAGACATCTAGACGATCCGTCTACATATATTCTTTCACCCTCCAGGAGAGCCTGTTCCATTAAATCCTCCCGAATCTTAGTCTGGTATTGTATAACTTCTAAACAGTTCTGGCTTAAACTTTCTTTTTGCTCCCCATATAAGAACTGAGCAGGGTTTAGACTTTTGTCCACCATTAATGTTAAATCATCGTTATTAATTAATACCACTTCATACAAATAAAAGAGTTTGTCCAGTGAGGGTCCAGCAAGCCCTCAGTCCCGTCTGCTAAAGTCTGTTCCCACTTGTTTGCCTGCCCCAGCACTCATCCCATGCTCAAACACAGGAGCTGCGTGAGCTCCCCCTCTTTCCCCCTTTTTTTTTTTTCCTCACAGTTGCTTACCCTGCTCTGCAGAGGCTGCGGATGCCTGCCTCTGCAACAGCACTTCTGGTTTAACCCTTTCCTGACTCTGAATGTGAGTCTGCTGCTTTTTGCCAGTGACAACAATCTCTCATTAATATCAGATAGGACAGATGCAGAGGGTATTCTTTTCGGAGGTACTTGTGATACATAATTCTCTAACCTATCTTCCTGATTATTGTTTTTTAACTTTAAACACCTTTCCCCAAATACTACAGTCTGGACAACATCTCTCCATCTTAACTCAAGGGGGGGCACAAAATTACAAAATGGAATATATAAACCTTTAGAATCAGTTTTAAGTAATATTAAGTTTGATGGCTTTGTAACAGTAGCAATGGAAAATTACTGAGGTGCATGATACATAGAAAAAAATAGAGTGCAGCTAGAGAACATGCTGAGAATTCTTGTGCAAGATAAATCATTATAGTTGACATAGTTTTAAGAAAAACAGTCTAGAAGAACAGGACACAGGGATAAGGAGTATCTGGGAATGGCAGGTGTCCAGGATGGGCTACAGTTAAACCAACTGATAAGTAGGAGGACAGGAGGATTATTATGTCTCCTGTGCTAACGAACCAATTGAGCTGGTATAAGAATCTACTGGGCGTGCTTCAAAGGCTGCCAGAAGTGATGAAGATTGTTGGAAGAAGTAAACGACCCTCAGAGACCACCACCACAATTCTGTATGCATGCGAGGAACTCCCTGGAAAATTATGTAATCCATAGGTAGCCTCATGAATATGTATGTATGCCCAGAGACTATATAAGGACGGCTTGTGTAGCAATAGGGGAGACACATGTTAGTTGGAGCTATCCCCCGTGTATCCCAGCACCACAATAAAGAATACCTGCTTGTCAGCTTGAAAACTTTGTTGGCAAGTTTGTTCCTGGAGTTTTCTCTGAATCAACTTTCAGTTTTTCCCTGTCCTTTTCCAAAGCAAAATTAAGGGATCTGGCAGAGCTACACTAATTTTACATTCAGTCTGTCATGCCGGGTGGTTTCTTAAATTGAAAACCATATCTGCATACATTATTTCATCCCATTTTCCTTGTCCCCTCAAAACAACATTAATTGTAACAATGTATTATTGTTCAGAGTTCCATTTTTAGGCTATTTTTCCTGACCTTCCAAAGTATATAAAGGTCATCATTGGTTACAATATTTTATCAATTTTTCTTGTTTGCCAAGCCCCCGGGAGACCCTCCCAGTTCTTTCCAGTGTGCCAAAATGCAACACAATGGGCTTTTCTTCAGAATTTCCTTGATTTGACCAGCTCCTATTTCAAACAATCTTTTTCAAATCTCTATAGCCTCTTTCTCCCAGTGCTCTTCAAATGCACTTATAAAAATATGAGAACACTTACACACAAGTTTTATGATATTCTCAGGGGGTTCAGTAAAATAATATCTCTGGGTTCTGCAGATCAACTCCTCTGCTGTTAGATAATAGTTTTGGTGCCAACAAAATTTACACTGTCCTAGTATCCATGGTGGGTTCCACTGTTCAAAAGTTATTATGCACCCATATGTGAGGCTATGTGGGAATCGCCGGGAGACGAGCTCATCAGATGATGACCGACTAGTCTCGTTTATTGCTAAGCAGATGGATACTTATATACCTTGCTTGCATGTTTATAGTTTGGTTACAGAGAGATCATTGGCTAATAGCTTTTACATGTTACAAGATCATTGGTTTATAGCTTCTACATTTTTGCAGCTACACCGTGCACCCCCCCCCACCATTCTCATGCACTTATCACTTAGTGGCCTTGGCTGTGATTGGTCATAGTTTGTTGCTGTTTGCCGGTGTCCTTCATTTCCTCATTATCTGGCATGAGAGGTTTGCACCATGTTCTACACAGATGTCTTGTTTCAGCTCGTTGATGGGAACGTGACCTTTTGACCTTTTTCGACAAGCCAATCCTCCACAAGGCTAGAATTCTCTGAGTGTAAAGTCCAGGTCTCAAGAATAGGACCACAAATATTAGAGGTTATATTTCTCCTATACAGCCACTGGGGCGCAGAGAGGGAACTCTTCTTAACCTTCCAATTAGTCACAGTTTACTGTCATCTACTCCTCCCCCACCACTTAAACATTGTAATCTTTAACAGTAACGACAGACATATACAGAATCACAGAATCGCAGAATCCCAAGGGTTGGAAGGGACCTCAAAAGATCATCTAGTCCAACCCCCCTGCAAGAGCAGGGTAACCTACAGTACATCACACAGGAACTTGTCCAGGCGGGCCTTGAATATCTCCAGTGTAGGAGACTCCACAACCCCCCTGGGCAACCTGTTCCAGTGCTCTGTCACTCTTACAGTAAAGAAGTTCTTCCTGATGTTAACATGGAACCTCCTATGCTCCAGTTTACACCCATTGCCCCTTGTCCTATCACTGGATATCACTGAAAAAAGCCTAGCTCCATCATCCTGACACCTACCCTTTACATATTTGTAAACATTGATGAGGTCACCCCTCAGTCTCCTCTTCTCCAAGCTAAAGAGACCCAGCTCCCTCAGCCTCTCCTCATAAGGGAGGTGTTCCACTCCCTTAATCATCTTTGTGGCTCTGCGCTGGACTCCTTCAAGCAATTCCCTGTCCTTCTTGAACAGAGGGGCCCAGAACAGGACGCAATATTCCAGATGCGGCCTCACCAAGGCTGAGTAGAGGGGGAGGAGAACCTCTCTTGACCTACTAACCACTCCCTTTCTAATGCACCCTAAGATGCCATTTGCCTTCTTGGCCACAAGAGCACATTGCTGGCTCATGGTCATCCTCCTATCCACCAGGACCCCCAGGTCCCTTTCCCCTTCGCTACTTTCCAGCAGGTCAACCCCCAACCTGTACTGGTACATAGGTTGTTCTTCCCCAGATGCAAGACTCTACACTTGCCCTTGTTAAATTTCATCAAGTTTCTCCCCGCCCAACTCTCCAGCCTGTCCAGGTCTCGCTGAATGGCAGCACAGTCTTCTGGTGTGTCAGCCACTCCTCCCAGTTTTGTGTCATCAGCGAACTTGCTGATGGTGCACTCAGTTCCCTCATCCAGGTCATTGATGAAAATATTAAACAGCACCGGTCCCAGCACCGACCCCTGAGGAACTCCACTAGTCACAGACCTCCAGCTAGATTCTGCGCCATTGACCACAACTCTCTGCCTTCTTCCTTTCAACCAGTTCTCGATCCACCTCACTACTTGATCGTCAAGCCCACACTTCTTTAGCTTATCTATGAGGATGCTGTGGGAGACAGTATCAAATGCCTTACTGAAATCAAGAAAAACTACATCTACCGCTCTACCATCATCCCTCCACCTAGTCACTTCCTCATAGAAGGCTATAAGGTTGGTCATACATGACTTCCCCCTCATAAAACCATGTTGGCTGTTCTTAATGACCCCCTCATCCTTGATATGCCTAGTGATGGAGTCAAGAATAAGTTGTTCCATCACCTTTCCAGGGATGGAGGTAAGGCTGACCCGTCTATAGTTACCCGGGTCCTCCTTCTTGCCCTTCTTATAGATTGGTGTGACCTTTGCCATCCGCCAATCCTCAGGCACCTCGCCCGTTTCCCACGACTTACCAAAGATGATGGAAAGTGGCCTAGCAATGACCTCCGCCAGCTCCCTCAGCACCCGTGGGTGCATTCCATCTGGACCCATCGATTTACAGATGTCCAGATTGCATAGCTGATCCCTAACCCAATCCTCATCTACCAAAGCAAACTCCTCCTTTGTCCTGACTCCTTCTGGGGCTATAGAAATCCGGGGCCCTCGGCGAGAGTCTGCAGGAGTAAAGACAGAGGCAAAGAAGGCATTCAGCACCTCTGCCTTCTTTATATCCTCTGTCTCCAGGGTACCCACTTCGTTCAGCAGTGGGCCTATATTGCCTCTTGTGTTAGTTTTATTTGCTATGTATTTGAAGAAGCCCTTTCTATTGTCTTTAACCCGACTAGCAAGATTGAGTTCCAAGGAGGCCTTAGCTGTCCTAATTGCCTCCCTACATCCTCTAACAACTGTCCTATATTCCTCCCAAGCGGCCAGCCCCTCCTTACATAATCCATAGATTCTCCTTTTCCACTTGAGTTTGCCCAGCAGCTCCTTGTTTAACCACGTCGGTCTCCTAGATCCCTTACTTGATTTCCTACTCATTGGGACGCTCCGATCCTGAGCTTGGAAGAAGCGGTCCTTGAATGCTAACCAACTATCTTGAGCCCCTTTACCGCCTAGTACCCTTTCCCATGAGACTTCCCTTAGCAGTTGACTGAAGAGGCCAAAGTTGGCCCTTCGGAAATCCAGAACTGTGGCTTTGCTAGGTATTCTATTCCTCCCACACAGGATCCTAAACTCCACCATCTCATGGTCACTGCAGCCAAGGCTGCCATTGACCGTCACCACTTCGACCAAACCCTCCTTGTTGGCGAGTACTAAATCTAGTAGCGCTGCTCTCCTAGTTGGTACGTCCACCATTTGCATTAAGAAATTATCATCAATGCACTCGAGGAACCTCCTAGACTGTGAATGACTGGCTGTGTGAGTCTTCCAGCAAATATCGGGGTAGTTAAAGTCCCCCACGACGACTAAGGCATGTAGTCGCGAGGCTACTTCCAGTTGCCTGTAGAAAGCCTCATCAACTCCTTCGTCCTGATCAGGAGGTCTGTAATAGACCCCCACAACTGTATCACCCGTGCCAGTCTGCCCCTTGATTCGTACCCACAGACATTCCACTTGCTCCTCATCCGACCCCGGACAGAACTCAATACATTCTAGTTGCTCTCTCACGTAAAGAGCAACTCCACCACCTCGCTTCGCTGACCTATCTTTCCTAAAAAGGACATAGCCATCCATGACCACATTCCAGTCATGTGAACTGTCCCACCATGTCTCTGTAATTGCCACTAGATCATAACCTTTAGCCTGCACACAGACTTCTAACTCCTCCTGTTTATTCCCCATGCTGCGTGCATTGGTGTACAGGCATTTCAGGGAGCCAGTCCTAGTACCCTTTTTCCCCTGCGGGACAGGGTCTAAAAAGCTATCCTTTCCCACAAGTGAAACAAGAGATTGATAGTCCTCCTTAGCCCGCCATCCTTCAATTCCTAGCATGTTCCTCTTGGGCTTGTCCCCAACAGGCCCAGTTAAATCCCCTCCCCCCTTCATAACTAGTTTAAAGCCCTGTCAATAAGCCCTGCTAACTCCTGCCCCAAAACCCTTTTTCCTCTCTGGGACTGGTGTATCCCGCCTGTCACCAGCAAACCAGGTGTCCCATACAGCAGCCCGTGACTGAAAAACCCAAACCCCTGCCTTTGGCAGCAGTCACGTAGCCATACGTTAACCTGCAGAGTCTTCTTATATATCCCTTCACCCTCGCTTGCAACAGGTATAGAGGCAAACACCACTTGTGCTCCAGACCCTTTAACCAGCCGTCCCAGGGCCCTGAAGTCTCTCTTCATTGCCCTTACGTTCCTCGTAATAATTTCGTCACTGCCAACCTGAAAAACCAGCAGTGGGTAGTAGTCAGACGGCTGCACCAGTTCAGAGAGTTTCTTTTTAACATCTCTAATCCGAGCCCCAGGCAGGCAGCAGACCTCCCTGTGGGGTGGATCCGGTCGACAAATGGGCCCTTCTGTTCCCCTCAGAAGGGAGTCACCCACCACAATTACTCTTCTTTTCTTCTTGGTTGGGGAAGTTCTGAGGCATGTGGGTGAGTGACTAGCCCTGGGTGACTCACTAGATAGATTTGCCCCTCCATCCCCATTCACCTGGCCCTGAATTTCCAAGACCTCGTACCTGTTATTCAAGGGCAATTGGGAGGGAGGAAGGGATTGTGAGGGTTTTCGCTTACCTCTCTGAGGAGGAACCTCCCTCCATCCATCCTTGTCCATTAAGCTCTCTCCTTCTGTCTGATGGTAGGAGGGAAGGGGATCCATAACTTGTTGAACCACTTCCCTCTGCCCTTGCCTTAGGGTGTGGTTCCACCAATCTATTTCACTTTCACACTCTCTAATGGCTCTCGACCTTTCAACATCCTCCCTCAGTTCAGCCACCTGCCAGAGCAGGTCATTTATTTGCTCACAGCAAACACAAGCAGTGTCACTGGCTCCCTCCAATACAAGTGCCAGGCTCAGGCATTCGCTGCAGCCAGAGACCTGCACAGCTGCATGTCTGCAGGAAGGCTCAGTCTGGATACCCACATTAGTACTCACTACAGCTTTCGATCGTGTTGTAACCATGATCTATCTGGTCAATCAATCCGTCTACGTCTCTCAGCACTCCTTCTCCCTCCTGTACTCCAGGCGAGTCCTCTCGATGAGGCGGTTGGAACGCTCCCCTGCCCGCTCGCCTGCCAGCGCGAACTGCCGCGCAAACTGCCTCGACCCTCTGCCTCGACGCTCTCTGTTTGCCGGCTCTGGTCGCCGCGCTCCCTGGGAAGGTTTTTTAGCCACTCCCAGCTGGTGCCACTCCTCCTGGCTCCGCCCCCTGTGAGTCAGCCCCTCGCGGGAGCTGAGCTTCCGAGTCCTGGGCAAGTCCTGTTGAGGACTTGAGGCTCCCTCCTCAGTGGCTCTTGTCGCTCTGAGTTGAGGCTCCTGGACGCTGATCTCTCCCCTCTCCGCTCCGGTGTTGCAGGCGTCCTCTCTCAAGCTACTCACCTCAGCAACTGATCGAGAGTGGCCGTTGATGGCCGGTTTGAAACAAATAGACACAACACAAGACAAACACGCTTCGTAGCTATGCCACATCTCAGTCACACAAAACACTTTCACGCGGGATCCCACAGACACACTCACACAGTAGTTCTGCTTACCCTTCTCCTGCTTCCTACACAGTCATTACCAGGTCCATTGTGACTCCCAATACTTGGGATGCATCAGACACCTGGAACTCGCCTGGTTTATGGCCGCCACGTTGGCCAACAAGTCCCTGGACTTACCTGATCCAATCTGAGGATCACTAGTGGCCGCTCTATCGGTCGGCAAGTCCCTAGACTCACCCGATCCACCCCCAGGATCGCTAGTGGCCGCTCTATCGGTCCATGAGTCCCCAACTTGCTTGCAAGCCCTACCTGCCAAGGGGAACTATGCTGTGTGCCTGACGTCTCTGCGTGCCTTACCAGCAGCCCTGGGCCAAGCGTACAATTTATAGGCCCCCTAAATGACAAACCCAAATTCCAAGCATACCATTTTTCCACAGCTGGCACTGGTTGTTGTCTGTCCCCGCAGTGAGCGGACGAGAAGCGGAGCTCCTCCAGGCAAGCTGCCTGGGGCGCCTAGGATGTCTGCCCCTCAGCCCATCCTGCAGCCGAACAGCTGTCTCCTGGCTGGCTCGCCAAATTGATATGCGGATAGACTGCACAACTTGTTAAAGTTGTAAAGTAGGTATGCTTTATTCAGGGCTGAGGCGCATGGGGGATTGCTCCTCCAAAGGCATGCGCACCTCAGCGTCTTTTCCTTCTACATTTATTATCTAAAGTTATACATATGCATGAGGTTGCACAACATGCCTATACATATTCATGTCATATCCCCGTGTTATATTATAAAGAGCTAAGAAGGTCCTTCACGCCTCCTGGTGGTCATGGGCTAGGGTCTCAAGATGAAGTAAACGAGTCTTCCTCAAGCCTGAACATTTCACCTCCAGTCGTTATGCATGCTCCCTGGAGGCTTGGTCATTGCCCAAACCGCAAAGCCAATTTCAGCCGGCCTGGGCATCCAAAGGACGGGAACCAAGTCACAGTCCCTACCTCTTGACAATAGCCATGTGTCCTGGGTTTAGCAGTAGCAGTCAGTTTTTCTCCTTCTTAGCAGCTGGTGCAGTGCTGTGTTTTGATTTTCAGCCTGGGAACAGAGCTGATAACACCAACTGTTTTTAATTGTTGCTAAGAAATGTTTACCCTGACTAAGGACTTTGTGAGTCTCATGCTCTGCCAGGGACGAGGGGAGGCCGGGAGGAAGCAGAGGCAGGACACCTGACCCAAGCTAGCCAAAGGGGTATTCCATACCACAGTACGTCATGCCCAGGGAGGTAACTGGGAGTTACCCAGAAGGGCAAGGGCTCTCTTCGGGGGGGGGGGGGGGTCGAACTCGTTCGGCGGTGGTATTGTATTCTCTTCCCTTGTTATTTTTTCTTATCATTATTATCATTGGTGGTAGCAGTAGTGATCTGTGTTATACCTTAGTTACTGGACTGTTCTTATCTCAACCTGTGGGAGTTACATTCTCTCGATTCTCCTCCCCATCCCTCCGGGAGCGGGGGGGGGGGGGGGGGGAGGAAAGAAAGAGGGAGAAAAAGGGGGGGGAGTGAGTGAACGAGCTGTGTGGCTCGGTTTAAACCACAACACCATATCCTTATATCTTGTTCTAGCATACACGGTGAGTACGATAAGCATGAATGAGCAGTAGCATTGTTAAGCAAGTGGCTTTACCCTAACCCCCCTGTACATCGGTTAACCCTTCGCATCAATACTATTTCTTGATTCACAGATTTCTTTGCTGACAGTCCTTAATCAAGCAGGGAGTAGACTCAAAATGGCCTAACACTTTCTAATATTTTTGCAGTCTGTCAGCTTTGTTCAGATAAGGTTCTTCATTGTCCTACAGTCCATTAGTGAACTTAGAGCACAGTATAAAACCAGAAATATGATCACCAACCTTCCCTGGTGGAAACATACTGAAGGCTTCTGCACTGCCACAGTTTCTCTCTAGCTGCAGCTCTTTACCAGGAATCGGTAAGAACCTCATGTCATAAATGATTTGGACCCTAATGAGACCATCTTTACAGTTCCCAAGCCCCCACACCAATGCTGTACACTATGAACATCTATTCCTCTTTTGACATTTGTGGCGTATCACGACACGGACTCAGGTCCGTGAGGATACTGAGACAGAACTTTATTACAATCAAGCCCTTCTTCCCCCTTGTTCGGTACTTTCCCAATGCACGAGCACGCCATACTCAATCCCATTGGCTGCTTTAAAAAATCCTCAGGTAAATAGTCCAATCATAATGCTCGTCACACACTGTCCTGGCAACAACAGTTTCACCTTCTTGCTTCAATTCTTCTCACATCCCCCACTTCCTCTGGCCTTCAATTGAAATTCTCTCTTAAAACAACATCGTGACTTACTGCCCCAAGGCGCGTTCATTAGCAAAGCCTCATAGCTTGTTCCCAGAGTGTTTCTCATACAAATCCTATCGCCTTCAACTCCCACAGACATCCTGAGCTTAGGTTAGGAAAGAAACATACTTAACAATTGCATTCCGTTCAATTTCACAGAAATTAAGCATTTAGAATCTTAGAATCATAGAATAGTTAGGGTTAGAAAGGACCTTAAGATCATCTAGTTCCAACCCCCATGCCATGGGCAGGGACACCTCACACTAAACCATCCCACCCAAGGCTTCATCCAACCTGGCCTTGAACACTGCCAGGGATGAAGCACTTACAACCTCCCTGGGAAACCCATTCCAGTGCCTCACCACCCTCACAGGAAAGAGTTTCCTCCTTATATCCAATCTAAACTTCCGCTGTTTAAGTTTTAACCCGTTACTCCTTGTCCTGTCACTACACTCCCTAATGAAGAGTCCCTCCCCAGCATCCCTATAGGCCCCCTTCAGGTACTGGAAGGCTGCTATGAGGTCTCCATGCAGCCTTCTCTTCTCCAGGCTGAACAGACCCAACTTCCTCAGCCTGCCTTCATACGGGAAGTGCTCCAGTCCCCTGATCATCCTCGTGGCCCTCCTCTGGACTTGTTCCTGCAGTTCCATGTCCTTTTTATGTTGAGGACACCAGAACTGCACACAAAACTCCAGGTGAGGTCTCACAAGAGCAGAGTAGAGGGGCAGGATCACCTCTTTCGACCTGCTGGTCAAGCTCCTTTTGATGCAGCCCAGGATACGGTTGGCTTTCTGGGCTGTGAGCGCACACTGAAGCCGGCTCATGTTCATTTTCTCATCGACCAGCACCCCCAAGTCCTTCTCTGCAGGGCCGCTCTGAATCTCTTCTTTGCCCAATCTGTAGCCGTGCCTGGGATTGCTCTGACCCAGGTGTAGGACCTTGCACTTGTCGTGGTTAAACTTCATAAGGCTGGCATCAGCCCACCTCACAAGCGTGTCAAGGTCCCTCTGGATGGCATCCCTTCCCTCCAGCATATCAACCGGACCACACATCTTGGTGCCATCGGCAAACTTGCTGAGGGCGCACTCAATCCCACTGTCCATGTCAGCGATGAGGATGTTAAACAAGACTTGTCCAAACACCGACCCCTGAGGGACACCACTCGTTACTGGTCTCCATCCGGACATCGAGCCATTGACAACAACTCTTTGTGTGCGGCCATCCAGCCAGTTCTTTATCCACCGAGCGGTCCATCCATCAAATTGATATCTCTCCAATTTAGAGAGAAGGATGTGATGTGGGACAGTGTCAGACACTTTGCACAAATTCAGGTAGATGACGTCAACCGCTCTACCCCTGTCCATCAATTCTGTAGCCCCATCCTAAAAGGCCACCATATGGGTCAGGCAGGATTTCCCCTTAGTGAAGCCATGCTGGCTGTCACCAAGCACCTTGTTGTTTTTCATGTGCCTTAGCACTCCTTCCAGGAGAATCTGCTCCAAGATGTTGCCAGGCACAGAGGTGAGACTGACTGGTCTGTAATTCCCCGGGTCTTCTATTTTCCCCTTCTTGAAAATGGGTGTTATATTTCCCTTTTTCCAGTCATTGGGAACTTCACCTGACTGCCATGATTTTTCAAATACGATGGCAAGTGGCTTAGCAACTTCATTCGCCAGCTCCTTCAGGACTCGCAAATGGATTCCATCAGGTCCCATGGACTTGTGCGCGTTCAGATTTTTAAGGTGGTCTTGAACTTGATCCTCTCCTACAGTGAGCCCAAGGTCCTCATTCTCACAGTCCCTGCATCTACCTTCTAAGACTTGGGTGGTGCGGTATCGTGGTTTAAACCCAACCACAAACCTCGTTCACTCACTCCCCCCCCTTCTTGCCCTCCCCCTGCTCCTGGAGGGACGGAGAGGATAATTGAGAAGAATTCAACTCCCACAGGTTGAGATAAGAACAGTTTAGTAACTAAGGTATAACACAAATCACTACTGCTACCACCAATAATAATAATGATAAAAGAAATAACAAGAGGAAAGAATACAACACCTCAACACCAGCCAACCAATAACTCGCCCCACTCCCCCCAGCCGAGCACTGACCTCGTCCAACCCTCCAGTCCTCCCAGCCCTTCTGGGTCACTCCCCGTTACATCCTGGGCATGACGTGCTGTGGTATGGAATACCTCTTTGGTCAGTTTGGGTCAGGTGCCCTGTCTCTGCTTCCTCCCAGCTTCCCCTCCTCCCTGGAAGAGCATGAGGCTCAGAAAGTCCTTGGCCCGACCAAACATTTGAGCAGCAACTAAAAACATCAGCGTTATCAGCTCTCTTCCCAGGCCAAAATATGAAAACATAGCACTGCACTAGCTACTAAGAAGGAGAAAAATGACTGCTACTGCTGAACCCAGGACATGCAGTCAGAGCCTTTGCCAGTGAAGACCGAGGCGAAGAAATCATTCAGAACCTTAGCCTTCTCCAAATCTAGGGTAGCCAGTTCTCCCAAAAGCTTCCTCAGGGGGCCTATGTTGTCCCTAGTCTGTTTTTTGTTTGCTATGTACATGTAGAATCCCTTCCTGTTATCTTTAACATCCCTGGCCAAGTTCAACTCTAACTGGGCCTTAGCCTTCCTAACCTGGTCCCTAGCTTCCCAGGTAACATCCCTGTATTCTTCCCAGGCCTCCCGTCCTTGCTTCCACCTTTTATAAGCCTCTTTTTTCCCCTCGTATTTTCCTCAGCATTTTCTTATCCATCCAAGGAGGTCTCCTGGCCCTCCTGCTGCACTTCCTTTTAGTTAGGATGCAGCACTCCTGAGCTTGTAGCAGGTGATCCTTGAATATCAACCACCAGTCTTGGGCCCCCCTGCCCTTCAGGGCTATATCCCATGGAACCTTACTAAGCAGGTTCCTGAAGAGGCCAAAGTCTGCTCTTTTGAAGTCCAGGGCAGTGAGCTTGCTGCATGCTCTTCTCACTGTCCTGGGGATCTCTAACTCGACCATCTCGTGAATCGCCTCATCCAAGGCTGCCCTGGAGTACCACATTCTCAACAAGCCCTTCCCTGTTGGTGAGCACAAGGTCAAGCATGGCAACGCTCCTTGTCGGCTCCTCTATTACTTGCAGAAGGAAGTTGTCTTCCACACAATCAAGCAACCTCCTGGATTGCTTGTGCCGTGCAGTACCGCTCTTCCAACAGATGTCAGGGTGGTTGAAGTCCCCCATGAGAACAAGGGCCTGCGAGCGTGAGGCTTTTCCTATCTGTCTGTAGAGTGCTTCATTCACAGGTTCTCCTTGATCAGGCGGCCTGTAACAGATCCCCACAGTAATGTCTCCCATGGCTGTATTCCCTTTAACCCTGACCCACAAACTCTCTGTAAACTGCTCACCTGCCCCTAGACAGAGTTCCATAGTCTCCAGCCTATCCCTAACATAAAGGGCAACACCCCCTCCCTGCCTACTGGGCCTGTCTTTTCTAAAGAGCCTGTAACCTTCCATTCCAACACTCCAGTCGTAGGAGCCATCTCACCATGTTTCTGTGATGCCTATTATATCATACCCCCGTAGACTTGCACACATCTCCAATTCCTCTTGTTTGTTCCCCATGCTACAGGCGTTTGTATAGAGGCATCTGAGCCTAGCTCCAATTGAAGCCGGCTCGTTGCCTGGAGCGGCTGGCATATATCTGCATTGCTCCGAGCATTTATTGTAGGTGTTAGCAACTGACTGGATGTGTTGGGATGGAATGATGTCCCCCTCCCCCAACACATCAAGTTTAAAGCCTCCTTGACCAGTCTGGCAAGCCTCCTACCAAAACTGCTCTTCCCCTTCCTTATCATCAGACCAGCTCCACCAGCCCCAAGTAGACCTGGCCTACAAACTTCAGTCCTGTGTTCAAGACACCCAAACCCCTGACTATGACACCACCCTTTTAACCATTAATTAACCTGCCTAATCCTCCTAGCTTCTTTTAGGTCCTCCCCTGTGTCCTGGAGAATTGACAAAAAGACTATCTGAGCTCCAGAGCCCCTAATCACCTCTTTCAGGGCTCTGTAGTCTTTCTTTATGGTCCCCAGTCTACTACTATCTATATCCCTAGCACCCACAGGGATCACCAGGAGTGGGTAATAGACCGTGGAACTTACAAGAGCAGGCAGCCTCTCTGTAACATCCCTGATCCGTGTTCCTGGTAGGCAGCACACCTCCTTCGACACTGGGTCAGGCCGACAGACGAGTGCTTCTGTCCCTTTCAAAGTAGAGTCCCCTGTTACTATGACCCGCCGCTTTTTCTTGGTAGTGCCAGTAGAGATCTTTACTTGTGCATCATCTGGCTGTTTGTGGTGCAAGTACGTTTCCTCGTTAGTCTCCTGCAGGACAGCAAAGCAGTTCTGCATGGGGACAACAGATTTGGGAGGAAGCCCCTTGCTTTTAATTGTCCTTTTCCTCCTTCTTTTGTTATTTTTCTTTGTCACTAATTTCCAGCTTCTCGGGATAATGGCCCCCTTCTTTCCTTCATGAGCTGGAGGGGAAGCTTGAGGCCCCTGCACAGTTTGGGGCTGGAGCAAGCAGCCCTGCTCCCTCTCAGCTACCCTGACATCTTGCAGCCCGTTAACAGCATTCTGCAGCTCAGCCACCTGCTGCAGGAGGACCTCCACCAGGGAGCACCGAGTGCAGCCCTGCCCCTTGTGCACCTTTCCCTCACAAGACCAGTGCAGGCACTCTCTACACTCTGAGCTCTGCACTGCAGTCTCCCCTCTCATCTGCTCTGTCTGGGTGCCTACGCTGGCCACTGCCGGGGCAGCCAGAGCAGAGCTCCCAGACCTGGTCATACGACGGGTGCTCACCATCCCGCTCGCCTCCCCGTGTAAACTGCCGCGCAAACTGCCTCATCCCGCTCTGCCATGCAAACTAATCCGCCGCGCTCCTGGTCACTCGCGCTCCCTGGGGCAGGTTTTTAACCACTCAGAAATGGTGCCGCTGCTCCTTGCTCCGCCCCCTGTGAGTCAGCTGCTCGCATCAGCTGAGCTGCCGGCTCCTGGGCAGGTCCTGTCAAGGACTTCAGGCTCCCTCGATAGCTCTTGCTTCTCTGAGTTGAGGCTCCTGGACGCTGATCTCTCCCCTGCTCTGGTGTTGACAGCATCCTCTCTCGAGCTACTCACCTCAGCAATTCTTTTATAGCATTTATCAGCTACTCCAGTGTTTAAGGAATTTTTCATGTCAATGGCATTTTGCTTGCTTTTCCATCCTTTCCCCAGAGGAACAATAAACTATATTTATCTTTACTTTCTGATCTTTATTCTCCATTGTCACTTTATATGGAAAAGCTGCTGCTTTGCTTCCCCTATGTTAGGGAATTTTTTTCCTTGAAAACCAACCTTCGTGGGTGCTGTTTTGTCTTCTGTCAAACGTTATTCTGGTTTGTATTACAAAGTGCCTCCATGCTTCTCAGTTTAAAGGCATCCTTTATTCAGAAAAATCTCCAGGAACTTGCTAACAAAGTTTTAAGTTGACAAGCAGGTATTCTTTATTGTGGTGCTGGGAGACATGGGGGATCGCACCTCCAAGCATGTCTCCTCCAAGCATCAACCAGGCTGTGATTATATTGTCCTTAAACATATATATTCATTAGATTACATACATTAAATCATACTTTTAGAGAATGCCTCCTGTATGCACACAAAAATGTGGTAGTGGGCTTTCGGACCCCTGGTGATTATTTCTTCATCACTTTGTTTTAGGATTGTTGTCATATCAGTAACCACCAGGTGGTTCTGGCAAAGCATATATTAGTAATTTCCTTTTCTCTACAGTTGCTAACAAACCCTAACATCCTTGAAGTTACTTATTTACAACCCTATTCTTCAATCAACCCTATTCTTCAATCCACCCTATTCTTCAATCAACACCATTCTTCAATCCCCCCTTTTCTTGTACTATTGCAAATTCTTTTGCAACTGAGTCATTTCATTCTTATTTAAAGTTTCCTGAAGTATTTCCCTGTTTCTACTTGATGCTTAATTTTGTTTCTCTTCCATTTGTCATAGTTCATCATGGATTGTTTGCAACGCCAAAAGGAGCATTGGGCCATTATACATGTAATCAAAACCATTCCTATTATTACCAATACATTAAAAAACACAGTTATCTCAACCAGGAGAGATTGGGTACCTGTTATGTTAATTTTTCCCAGATTTCCTCAGATACACATGAGGTGTTGTTCTGTGCCAGCTCATGAAATATTTTAACATCTAATCTATTCCAATTTGTCTTAAATGGGATAAGGAGGCAAATTAAAGAATACCCAGTCTCTCTCCTGATTTAGGTAGCTGAGTACAGATCCAACAGTCACTCTTGTTTAAGACACTAGTAACATTTTGTATCAATCTCAGATATAGATTTTGATTCCATGCTTCTACACCTATTATTATACAAGTCCAAATTATGATCAATGTAGTCTCTTATGTGTGGGTCTTGAAGACTCGACGTGCCATACTTTTTCTTGGTTCTGGTGTTTTTCTGGTTCTGGCACCTTCTTGATTCTTGAGTAATGTATCCAAGCAGGCTGTTCCTTTATCTTCACTGCTGTAAAAGTAGTCAGGAATACCTGGTATGGTCTGCTCCACTTCTCTTCTAGGGGAGCACCTGCAAAATTCTTAATAAAAATCCAATCTCCTGGCTTAAAAGGATGAATAGGATAATCTAAACCTCTGGCCCTGGTCCCTAACACTGCCATTTATTTCTTCTAACTGTTTTCCCAAGTTTACCAAGAACTGTTGAAGGTATTTAGCCAAGGAGGCACAAAATGAAATACAAACCTTTGTAAGTAAGTAGAATCAGTTCTAAGTAACATTAAGTTTGACGGCTTTGTAACAGTAGTAATGGAAAATAAATGAGGTACATGTTTCACAGAAGAAAAAAATAATATATAGCCAGAGTGCAGTTAGTGAACATAATGAGAATCCTTG
This sequence comes from Lathamus discolor, assembly GCF_037157495.1. NCBI lineage: Eukaryota > Metazoa > Chordata > Aves > Psittaciformes > Psittacidae > Lathamus > Lathamus discolor. Next base: position 27,635,431 of record NC_088908.1, read on the forward strand.
TACAAGATAAAATGTTGTAGTTGAAGTAGTTTTAGGTCCTTATGACCTTAGTACAAAAATAAGTGTAAGAAAACAGGATAGAAAAACAGGGTGTGTAGATAAAGAGTATCTGAAACTAGCAGATGTCCAGGATGGACTACAGCTAAGCTAACTGATATGTAGAAGGACAGGATGATTATGTCTGCAGTGTTACCGAACCAATTAAGCTGGTGTAAGCATTATCTACTGTGCGTGCTTCAAAGACTGCTAGAAGTGATGAAGATTGTTGGAATAAATAAACGACCCCCAAAGACTGCCACCACATTTTTGTACACGTGGGGAAACTTTCTAGAAGAATGATATAATACATAAGTAGCCTCATGAATATGCATGCGTGTACATAATGAATATGTATGCTTAGTGACTATATAAGGACGGCTTGTTTAGCAATTTGGGGAGACATGTTAGGAGGAGCTATCCCCTGTGTCTGCCAGCGCCGCAGTAAAGAATACCTGCTTGTCAACTTAAACTTTGTTGGTGAGTTCCTAGAGATTTCTCCAAATCAGTATCATTCTCCTACTTCTTATAAGCTCTCTCCTTTAAATTGAGATTGATATGGCCTTCCATATATAATCTCAAATAGGCTAATTCCTTCCTTTGACCGAGATTTTGTTCTGATTCTCAATAAGGCCAATGGTAATGCTTGATGCCAGTATAACTTAGTCTCCTGACAAATCTTCCCAAGATGTTGTTTAATTAAGTGATTCATTTTTTTCACTTGCTCACTGGCCAGAGGCCTATATTGAACATGTAATTGACAATCTATTCCCAATTTCTCGCTGATTTCTTGTAATAATTTTGCACTGAAATGTGTACCATGGTCAGGGGAGATAGTTGCTGATACCCCAAAATGAGGTATTATTTCATTTAATAGCACCTTAATCACTTGTTTTGCAGTATTTGCCCTGCAAGGGAATGCTTCTGGCCACCCTGAAAAAGTATTTGTCAATACCAACAAATATCAATAACCTCCTTTCCTAGGTAATTCAGAAAAATCTATTTGCCACTGTTGTCCTGAATAATTCCCTTTTCCAGTTGTCCCAACCTGATTCCTGTTTTCAGTCATAGGGTTATTTTTCAGACATAATTGACATTGTTTTGTGACTAATTGCACTATGGTATATGATTTTTTTCCTATGATCTGTTTGTTTAAATGTTTATACAAGGCATTACTTCCCCGATGAGTTTTGTTATGTTCTTCTTGTATCAACTTCCATAACTGATTATAGGGGATCACTACTCTCCAATCAGGTATTTTTATCCAACCCTTTTCATTTTCCTGTCCTTCAAAGTCTTCAATTAGTTTCATATCTTCTTTGGAGTATCTAGGTTTATTTTGCTCAATTACCAGTTTACCATCAGGAATTAAGGACATAACATCAACTCTTTCTGTTTCTGCAGCCCACTTAGCCTCACGATCAGCCAAATTATTTCTAATCTCTTGATCAGTTACCTTTTTGATGTCCTTTACAATGTATGATAGCCACTTCATTAGGTAATTGTGCAGCTTCTAACGATTGCAGAATTTCCATTGCATGTTTGTCTTCCCTGGGTATTTAAAAGTCCTCGTTCTTTCCAAATTGCTCCATGTGCAGGAACTACACCAAAGGAATATTTGGAATCAGTCCATATGTTTATCTGCTTGTCCTTTGCCAACTCCAAGGCTCTAGTCAGGGCTATTATTTCTGCCTTTTGTGCTGAGGTGTTAGAGGGTAATGGTTTAGCTTCTATTACCTTTGAAGTTGTAGTTATGGCATATCCTGCTCTTCATTTACCTTCTTTAACAAAGCTGCCGCCATTGGTAAACCAGGAATCTGCACCCTTCAGAGGCTCCTCCTTCAGATCTGGTCATCTCGAATATACTGTCTCTATAGTGGCTAAGCAATCATGAACCAACAGTTTGGTAGGGGTTTCCTGAAGGAAAGATGCTGGATTCACAACATTAGTGATCACAATTTCCACATCATCCAGTTCTACTAGGATGGCTTGATACTTCAAGAGATGTGATGGTGATAGCCAACATGTACCTTTTTGTTCTAGGACTGTTGATACTGTGTGTGACACTAGCACAGTGATCATTAGTCCCAGTGTAAATTTTTGGGCCTCTTGGATGTTTAAGATAACCGCTGCCACTGCTCTCAAGCATCCAGGCCAGCCTTTACTTGGTTCATCCAGTTGTTTTGAAAAATAGGCCACTGCTCTTTTATAAGGTCCCAATCTTTGAGCCAAAACCCCCCAAGGCTATTCCCTGCTTCTCATAGGAATATAGCCAAAAGTGATTAGTTATGTCCGGGAGCTCCAGAGCTGGAGCTCTCATGAGTTCTATCTTTAAACTTTTAAATGCTTCTTCAGCTTGATCTGTCTATTTTAGAAAGGTTGGATTTTCTTTTAGCAGCTCATATAAGGGTCTTACCAGAACACCATAGTCATGGATCCAGAGTTGACACCATCCTGACATTCCCAGAAATGTCCAGAGATATTTAACCATGGATGGTTGTGGTGTTTGGCAGATTGCTTCCTTTTGAGCTGCTTCAAGTTCTCGTTGTCCTCCTGTTATTTCGTATCCTAAATAAGGTACTCGAAGAGTTCGAACTAGTTGAGCCTTCAATTTAGATACACGGTATCCACTTAGCCCTAGACAGTTTAACAATTCTACAGTCCATTGAACACATTCTTTCTCAGTTTCAGTAGCAATTAACAGGTCGTCAGCATATTGTAGTAAAGTGCCTGTCGGGATGGATGCTTCCCAGGTTTCTAATTCTTGTGCCAATTGATTTCTGAAAATGGTTGGACTGTTTTTAAATACCTTAGGTAACACTGTCCAAGTGAGCTGTGTCCTTCTTCCTGTTTCAGGATTTTCCCATTCAAAAGCAAATAATTTTTTACTTTCTTCAGCCAAGGACAGACAGAAAAATGCATCCAGAATGCGTCCAGAATGGTAAACCACTTCTGATTATTATTCATTTTAGTCAATAAGGTATAATTTCTTAATGCAAATGGTGGACGTACCAACTAGGAGAGCAGCGCTGCTAGATTTAGTACTCACCAACAAGGAGGGTTTGGTCGAAGTGGTGACGGTCAATGGCAGCCTTGGCTGCAGTGACCATGAGATGGTGGAGTTTAGGATCCTGTGTGGGAGGAATAGAATACCTAGCAAAGCCACAGTTCTGGATTTCCGAAGGGCCAACTTTGGCCTCTTCAGTCAACTGCTAAGGGAAGTCTCATGGGAAAGTGTACTAGGCGGTAAAGGGGCTCAAGATAGTTGGTTAGCATTCAAGGACCGCTTCTTCCAAGCTCAGGATCGGAGCGTCCCAATGAGTAGGAAGTCAAGTAAGGGATCTAGGAGACCGGCGTGGTTAAACAAGGAGCTGCTGGGCAAACTCAAGTGGAAAAGGAGAATCTATGGATTATGGAAGGAGGGGCTGGCCGCTTGGGAGGAATATAGGACAGTTGTTAGAGGATGTAGGGAGGCAATTAGGACAGCTAAGGCCTCCTTGGAACTCAATCTTGCTAGTCGGGTTAAAGACAATAGAAAGGGCTTCTTCAAATACATAGCAAATAAAACTAACACAAGAGGCAATATAGGCCCACTGCTGAACGAAGTGGGTACCCTGGAGACAGAGGATATAAAGAAGGCAGAGGTGCTGAATGCCTTCTTTGCCTCTGTCTTTACTCCTGCAGACTCTCGCCGAGGGCCCCGGATTTCTATAGCCCCAGAAGGAGTCAGGACAAAGGAGGAGTTTGCTTTGGTAGATGAGGATTGGGTTAGGGATCAGCTATGCAATCTGGACATCTGTAAATCGATGGGTCCAGATGGAATGCACCCACGGGTGCTGAGGGAGCTGGCGGAGGTCATTGCTAGGCCACTTTCCATCATCTTTGGTAAGTCGTGGGAAACGGGCGAGGTGCCTGAGGATTGGCGGATGGCAAAGGTCACACCAATCTATAAGAAGGGCAAGAAGGAGGACCCGGGTAATTATAGACCGGTCAGCCTTACCTCCATCCCTGGAAAGATGATGGAACAACTTATTCTTGACTCCATCACTAGGCATATCAAGGATGAGGGGGTCATTAAGAACAGCCAACATGGTTTTATGAGGGGGAAGTCATGTATGACCAACCTTATAGCCTTCTATGAGGAAGTGACTAGGTGGAGGGATGATGGTAGAGCGGTAGATGTAGTTTTTCTTGATTTCAGTAAGGCATTTGATACTGTCTCCCACAGCATCCTCATAGATAAGCTAAAGAAGTGTGGGCTTGACGATCAAGTAGTGAGGTGGATCGAGAACTGGTTGAAAGGAAGAAGGCAGAGAGTTGTGGTCAATGGCGCAGAATCTAGCTGGAGGTCTGTGACTAGTGGAGTTCCTCAGGGGTCGGTGCTGGGACCGGTGCTGTTTAATATTTTCATCAATGACCTGGATGAGGGAACTGAGTGCACCCTCAGCAAGTTTGCTGATGACACAAAACTGGGAGGAGTGGCTGACACACCAGAGGACTGTGCTGCCATTCAGCGAGACCTGGACAGGCTGGAGAGTTGGGCGGGGAGAAACTTGATGAAATTTAACAAGGGCAAGTGTAGAGTCTTGCATCTGGGGAAGAACAACCCCATGTACCAGTACAGGTTGGGGGTTGACCTGCTGGAAAGTAGTGAAGGGGAAAGGGACCTGGGGGTCCTGGTGGATAGGAGGATGACCATGAGCCAGCAATGTGCTCTTGTGGCCAAGAAGGCAAATGGCATCTTAGTGTGCATTAGAAAGGGAGTGGTTAGTAGGTCAAGAGAGGTTCTCCTCCCCCTCTACTCATCCTTGGTGAGGCCGCATCTGGAATATTGCGTCCAGTTCTGGGCCCCTCTGTTCAAGGACAGGGAATTGCTTGAAGGAGTCCAGCGCAGAGCCACAAAGATGATTAAGGGAGTGGAACACCTCCCTTATGAGGAGAGGCTGAGGGAGCTGGGTCTCTTTAGCTTGGAGAAGAGGAGACTGAGGGGTGACCTCATCAATGTTTACAAATATGTAAAGGGTAGGTGTCAGGATGATGGAGCTAGGCTTTTTTCAGTGATATCCAGTGATAGGACAAGGGGCAATGGGTGTAAACTGGAACATAGGAAGTTCCACGTTAACATCAGGAAGAACTTCTTTACTGTAAGAGTGACAGAGCACTGGAACAGGTTGCCCAGGGGGGTTGTGGAGTCTCCTACACTGGAGATATTCAAGGCCCGCCTGGACAAGTTCCTGTGTGATGTACTGTAGGTTACCCTGCTCTTGCAGGGGGGTTGGACTAGATGATCTTTTGAGGTCCCTTCCAACCCTTGGGATTCTGTGATTCTGTGATTCTGTGATTCTGTGATTCTGTGAATATCCTCTACAATTTTGTTGATTGCTCTGAGATCTTGACCTAATCTGTAACTTTTCCCATCAGATTTCTTTCCTGGCAAGATAGGAGTATTATATTCTGATTCACATTCAATTAATAATCCATATTTAAAAAAAAATATCAATGATTTCTTTGCTTCCCTTCCGGTCCTCCAATTTTAAGGGATATTGTTTTATTCTAACTGGGCGGGCCCCCGTTTTTATTTCTACTTTAATAGGCAAAGCATTTTTTTGCCTTACCTGGAATTTCAGATTCCCGTACTCCTGGATATACCTGGTTAAAGACTTCTTCTATTTCAGGAAGGTTCTCGTTAATTTTCAGTTGAATTAAAGATAAGCTCAGAATTTTAATCAACTGATCATCTTTTGCCTTCAATTCCATTTCCCCTTTTTTAAATGTTATTATTGCCTCCAAATGTTCTAATAAGTCTCATCCCAGTAAGGATTTTGGTGAATTTGGCATATATAAGAACACACCAGTCTGTTTTCCCAATTTATATTTTAATGGTCTCAGAAAAAATGCTTTTTCTTGGTGGCCAGTATTTCTCACAACTGTAACGAATTCTTTCCCAACCGGAGTTAAATTTTGATTTAGTACCAAATAAGTCGCCCCTGTATTTATCAGGAATTCTATCTCCTTTTTTCCTTCCCCTAGCTTTAATTTAACCAGTGGATCCACTAGGGTAGATTCCCCAGGTCTCCATCAGTCTAACTCTAGTTCAGTCACTGCTGTTTCCTGTTGTTTCCGTTGAGGACAGTCTCGCTTCCAGTGTCCGAATTCCTCCTTGCATTTTAGACACTGATTAGGTTCGACATTGGGAGAAAAATTTGCTCTTTCCCTTTTACTGAACATTTCTCCTCTGCGTCTAACTGTTATTCCTCTTCCTCTGCCCTGTCCTCTGCTTCCCCTGCAGGTCCCTGTGTGCCCTAAAGCAACTACTGTAGCAGTTGCTATTGCTCTTCCTAGCTTTTACTCTTTTATCTGTTCCCTATTTCTATAAACTTTCCATGCCTCATCTTCTAATTTTTCTATATTTCGACTGTCAGATCCTGATAATTTTTGAAGTTTTCTTCTAATATCTTCTGTTGTCTGTCCTAGAAATAAGTTAGCGATTTGTAATTTCCCTTCAGTAGAAGAAGGGTCTAAGATAGTATTTTTTCACATTGCTTCTCTTAATTTGTCTAGGAATTTGGTTGGTGTTTCTTTTGGTCCTTGTTTTATTTCAAATAGAACCGACCAATTTACAGCTTTTGGTATCACATTTTCTAACCCAAATTTAATCAGATTCTGATATCTCCTTAAGGCAGAATAATCTGCCGGATCATCATAGTCCCAATCTGGTATAGTCAGAGGAACATGTTCTTCCATTCTTCCTGGTATTGCATCAGTGATTATTTGGGCATTAACCTGAGCACAAGCTGGTTTTATCACCAGTTGCTTTTAGGTTTCAGTTAATGCATCTAATATTAAGTCTATAACTCTCCAATAAGGATCCTGACTTTTGACAATCAATTCAAGTTGTTTTGCTACTCCTATTGGATCATTTAGATAATTTTTTGCAATCTGTTTCCAAGCATCTAAGTCTCCCATTGAAAAATTTACTCTTATTCTGGTTCTTCCCTCCAGTCCCATTGCTTCCCTTAAAGGTGCCTGTGTCACAGGTCCTGTTTTACTACGGACACGAGCAGCAATCGGGGTATCTTTACATTCTTTTATGCTATTATCATTACTGTTCATTCCTTCCTCCTCATCAGAATCAGGAGGACTTGCAGCAGGGGTTACCGGATTTATTGGACCTTGCGGGTTTTGTGTCGCAAATCTCGGGGAGACGTAATCTTCTATCTTCCTCCCTTTTTCTCAATTTCAGACACATTTCACCTATGTCACATCCTGAACAACACCTTTCTAATTTGGGTTTCAGTCTTTTTCTGTCCTTTTCTAAGGCTAGAATCAGAGGATCAGGTGGCGCTTTATTTATTCCATGTTCTTTCTGCCACTCTGGGTGACAATGTGAAAAACATATCTGCATACATTACTTCATCCCATTTTCCTTGCCACCTTAAAAATAACATTAATTGCAACAACCTATTATAATTCAAAGTCTCATTTTTGGGCTATTTCTCCAGATCCTCTAAGGTATATAATGGCCACCATTGGTTACAATATTTAATTAAAGTCTTTTTATTTACCAAACCCCTGAAGGATCCTTCTAATTCTTTCCAATGAGCCAGAATACATCCCAAAGGGCTCTTTTCTATTATTTCTCCACTCTGTCTATTTCCCACTATTTTCTTATGTACGCTATACACGCACACACTCACACGGGATCCCAAAAATTCCACTCACTTGCTCACAATTTTGAGAACAAAGACAAAAACATACATCAAGTATACAAATACTAATTAGCAGCACGATAAAAATAAAAACAGTTAGCCATTCATTAATTACTCAAGCACAGCATCAAATACTGGTTTTCAAAAACTGGGTCAGATACCAGAAAAATACAACTGCGTTGCTGCATATGATGTCTCCTATGCCTTACGAAACAATTCAGAATGTATACCTGAATACCAAATGGACGCTAGCAGCTGTGTATATGCCTTTACCTATGAGAATTTTCTATCCTGATTTATGGAAGGCTTTCTTATTCCTGCATATGCCTTATGGAATATTAACCACGTTCCCATGTTCCTGCGTTGGATGCCTCCTACACCTTATAGGACACTAATCAGCGTTCCTGCATAGGATGTCTCCTATGCCTTACGGAATGTCATAAAATTAAATAATCTAAAGAATACCTTTCCAGTGATGGTGATGGTCCTTGTCTGCTCCCACAGTGATCCAAGTAAGTTGAGGGGTCCCTCCGGGGAAATTTGTCCCGGGGGCCCTAGGGAGCCCTGTCCTCAGCGGGTCCTGCAGCTGAGCAGAGGGTGTCCCATCTGGGGTGCCAAACTGATTCGGAGAAATCTCCAGGAACTCGCTAACAAAGTTTTAAGTTGACAAGCAGGTATTCGTTGTTTTGGTGCCGGGAGACATGGGAGATCGCTCCTCCAAGCATGTCTCCTCCAAGCATCAACCAGGCTGTGATTATATTGTCCTTAAACATACATATTCATTAGATTGCATACACTACATCATACTTTTAGAGAATGCCTCCTCAATGCACACAAAACTGTGGTAGTGGGCTTTCGGACCCCTGGTGGTTATTTCCTCATCACTTTGTTTTAGGATCACTGTCATATCTCTAACCAACAGGTGGTTCTGGCAAAGCTTATATTAGCAATTTCCTTTTCTCTATAGTTGCTAACAAAGCCTAACGTCCTTGAAGTTACTTATTTACAACGCTATTCTTCAATCACAGAATCACAGAATCCCAAGGGTTGGAAGGGACCTCAAAAGATCATCTAGTCCAACCCCCCTGCAAGAGCAGGGTAACCTACAGTACATCGCACAGGAACTTGTCCAGGCGGGCCTTGAATATCTCCAATGTAGGAGACTCCACAACCCCCCTGGGCAACCTGTTCCAGTGCTCTGTCACTCTTACAGTAAAGAAGTTCTTCCTGATGTTAACGTGGAACTTCCTATGTTCCAGTTTACACCCATTGCCCCTTGTCCTATCACTGGATATCACTGAAAAAAGCCTAGCTCCATCATCCTGACACCCACCCTTTACATATTTGTAAACATTGATGAGGTCACCCCTCAGTCTCCTCTTCTCCAAGCTAAAGAGACCCAGCTCCCTCAGCCTCTCCTCATAAGGGAGGTGTTCCACTCCCTTAATCATCTTTGTGGCTCTGCGCTGGACTCTTTCAAGCAATTCCCTGTCCTTCTTGAACAGAGGGGCCCAGAACTGGACGCAATATTCCAGATGCAGCCTCACCAAGGCTGAGTAGAGGGGGAGGAGAACCTCTCTTGACCTATTAACCACACCCTTTCTAATGCACCTAAGATGCCATTTGCCTTCCTGGCCGCAAGAGCACATTGCTGGCTCATGGTCATCCTCCTATCCACCAGGACCCCCAGGTCCCTTTCCCCTTCACTACTTTCCAGCAGGTCACCCCCCAACCTGTACTGGTACATGGGGTTGTTCTTCCCCAGATGCAAGACTCTACACTTGCCCTTGTTGAATTTCATCAAGTTTCTCCCTGCCCAACTCTCCAGCCTGTCCAGGTCTCGCTGAATGGCAGCACAGCCTTCTGGTGTGTCAGCCACTCCTCCCAGTTTTGTGTCATCAGCGAACTTGCTGAGGGTACACTCAGTTCCCTCATCCAGGTCGTTGATGAAAATATTAAACAGCACCGGTCCCAGCACCGACCCCTGAGGGACTCCACTAGTCACAGACCTCCAGCTAGATTCTGCGCCATTGACCACAACTCTCTGCCTTCTTCCTTTCAACCAGTTCTCGATCCACCTCACTACTTGATCGTCAAGCCCACACTTCCTTAGCTTATCTATGAGGATGCTGTGGGAGACAGTATCAAATGCCTTACTGAAATCAAGAAAAACCACATCTACCGCTCTACCATCATCCCTCCACCTAGTCACTTCCTCATAGAAGGTTATAAGGTTGGTCAAACATGACTTCCCCCTCATAAAACCATGTTGGCTGTTCTTAATGACCCCCTCATCCTTGATATGCCTAGAGATGGAGTCAAGAATAAGTTGTTCCATCATCTTTCCAGGGATGGAGGTAAGGCTGACCGGTCTATAATTACCCGGGTCCTCCTTCTTGCCCTTCTTATAGACTGGTGTGACCTTTGCCATCCGCCAATCCTCAGGCACCTCGCCCGTTTCCCACGACTTACCAAAGATAATGGAGAGTGGCCTAGCAATGACCTCCGCCAGCTCCCTCAGCACCCGTGGGTGCATTCCATCCGGACCCATCGATTTACAGATGTCCAGATTGCATAGCTGATCCCTAACCCAATCCTCATCTACCAAAGCAAACTCCTCCTTTGTCCTGACTCCTTCTGGGGCTATAGAAATCCGGGGCCCTCGGGGAGAGTCTGCAGGAGTAAAGACAGAGGCAAAGAAGGCATTCAGCACCTCTGCCTTCTTTATATCCTCTGTCTCCAGGGCACCCACCTCGTTCAGCAGTGGGCCTATATTGCCTCTTGTGTTAGTTTTATTTGCTATGTATTTGAAGAAGCCCTTTCTATTGTCCTTAACCCGACTAGCAAGATTAAGTTCCAAGGAGGCCTTAGCTGTCCTAATTGCCTCCCTACATCCTCTAACAACTGTCCTATATTCTTTCCAAGTGGCCAGCCCCTCCTTCCATAATCCATAGATTCTCCTTTTCCACTTGAGTTTGCCCAGTCAACCCTATTCTTCAATCCACTCTATTCTTCAGTCAGCACCATTCTTCAAAAGGCAGCCTTCAGCAATAGTCATGGGCATGGTGATGCTGAAACACCAGCATATGCCCAAAACCCAGGTTTATTTCAATCATGGTTGACCACCAGCAGCTTTCCTAATGATGGCTTTTTGTTAGTTTGGTTCTGGTATTCTCACCCTCAGTTCCATGATTAGATAGGACTGCAGACACAGCTGCATCACAGTATTTTGTTAGCCTTGGAAATTTGAGAAACAATAAGCATGTTTGGTCATCTAGAGGCTATACAGTGTGTCCTGGATTCAGCAGTAGCAGTAATTTTTCTCAGTCTTAGTAGCTGGTGCAGTGCTGTGTTTTTGACTTTCAGCCTGGGAACAACGTTGATAACACCGATGTTTTTTTTGTTGCTATGTTTACTCTGGCCAAGGACTTTCTCAGTCTCATGCTCTGCCAGGGAGGAGGGGAAGCCAGGAGGAAGCAGAGACGGGACACCTGACCCAAACTAGCAAAAGGGGTATTCCATACCACAGCACGTCATGCCCTGCATATAAACTGGGGGCAGTTACCCGGAAGGGTTAGATCACTGCTCGGTCGGTCTGGGTATCGGTCAGTGGGTGGTGAGCAATTGTATTCTCTTCCCTTGTTATTTCCCTTATCATTATTATTATTGGTGGTAGCAGTAGTGGTTTTGTGTTATACCTTAGTTACTGGACTGTTCTTATCTCACCCCATGGGAGTTACATTCTTTCGATTCTCCTTCCCATCCCTCTGGGAGCAGGGGGAGGAAGGGGGGGAGTGAGCAAGCGGCTGCGTGGTTTCTTGGTTGCCGGCTGGGCTTAAACCATGGCACAGTGATAAAACTGAGAAGTATAAAGGTGAGGAACACCTGGGATATGGCTAATTCCATCTTCAAAAAACAAATAAAATATTTACAGCCATTTTAAGTAACAGGTTCATCCTCTGGGTATGAGAAAAGCACAGTCCACAAATTTTTACTTTAGACTAGAGCTATGCTACTTCCCTAAAACTATCAGAAAGTGCAGAGTATTACTTTTATTAGCAGTGAGTTAAATTAATGTGGATACTTGAGTACTGTAAGCAGAGATGTTATTACAGGGAGGAGGGGATGCCATATGAACAAGTTTAATCTCAACTCTTAGAAGAATCAGAGTAAAAACTGACTTTTTCTATTACCCGTAGCCATTCCTCTTAAGAATAAATAAGCTAAAATGTATCAGCTGTCTTTTTATTTTATTAGGAATTGGTCATCACTGTCCCATCTGCTCCACTGCTTAATTCCAGAACATCTGAATGTAATATTAACCTAGTGTGGGATACTTACTCCTGTTTCTCTTTAAACAGCAGTATATTTCAGTTTTGGCTTGATCCAATGTAAGTTTTATGGAACAAGTATATTACTGAATACAGTTTAAGTTTTCTATAAATTTTCTATAAATTGAACATGTGAATGTTCTCTACAGCAAGCTACTCTGATATTAGGCATAGTTGACTAAACATCTGCTTAGCAGCACAGCATGGCATAAAGCCATACACCTCTCCCACTTGGGTCATAGAGCCAAAATTGACCTTTTTACCTTGATGCACAATTATTTCCTGCGCAACAACAGGAAGAGGCTCATCACAGTATGCAGATGTGGGGAGTGAAGGTGATAAGATTTGCATGAAAATCAGTTTGGGAATGAGCTCTGAGGCCTTGGTGGCCTTCATTATGTAAATCAATACTGACTGAAATTTGACCGGGATGACAAGCCTTTAACTTTACTGGGAAACCCCAAGCAGAGCATGGCGAGGGGCTGCACCATGACAACAAATCACCCCTCCGAATGGCTCCTTCGCAGAGCTGCCGCAGTTTGCGAGCCAGCACAAGCAGCTGTGCTAGAGTGGACCTGGCCACCTCAGGAGAGACAATAATTCAAGACACATTAGTTGTGCTTATTCCAACAGGCACATATGGCCCACTCAGGCATGGAAAGGCAGCATTGTTAATTGGAGGATCCTCTACAACAATAAGGGGTCTTTTTGTGCTGCCAGGGGTCATAGATGCTGACTTTGAAGGAGAAATTAAAATAATGGCGTGGACTCTAATGCCACCATGTACTATACCAGCAGGAAGACGAATCACATAATTAATATGTTTTTCACCCCAGTTACCAGATACTTTCCACACTGTGAGGGGTCAGGATGTTATGATTCTACAGGGATACTTGAAATTTATTGGACTCAACAATTAACTTTGGACAGACACCAGTTGTCCTGTACTTTAAAATCACGGGGGACAAACATTACTTTTCAAGGAATTGTTGATAGTGGAGCAGGTGTTACAGTCATTTCTGCATCACAATGGCCCGATCATTGGCCTTTAATGGACGTTCATGCCTCATTAATGGGAATTGGTGGTCGAATCTCTCCAAAGCAGAGCAGAGAGCTTGTTGTTATTTTTGGACCAGAAGGGAGATCTGCCTCAATTAGGCCTTATCTGTTATCTGGATCTCCTACCCTATGGGGCAGATACTGTTTAAGCCAATGGGGAGTACATTTAAGTACAGATTTTTCCTAGGGGCCACTATTTTGCAGCAGGTCCCACCTTTAACCTGGAAATCAGATTAGCCAGTGTGGGTAGATCAGTGGCCCCTCCCAAAAGAAAAACTGCTGCAATTACAAAAATTGATTGATGAACAGCTGAAAGCTGGTCACATAGTCCCCAAGACCAGCCCATGGAACACACCTGTCTTTGTGATTCAGAAGAAAAATAATGCTTGGAGGCTTTTACATGACCTAAGTTAAATGAGGTCATTGAGGATACAGGAGCTTTGCAACCTGGGCTCCCCCCACCAACAATGTTACCGCAAATGTGGACTCTCATAGTCATTGATTTAAAAGGATATTTTTTCATTATAACTCTTGCTCCACAGGATGCACCACGATTTGCCTTTTCTGTGCCTTCGATCAATGCTGCAGAGCTGCATAAAAGATATCATTGGAAAATGTTGCCGCAAGGCATGAAAAACAGTCTTACAATATGCCAGCAATTCACAGCGGCAGTTTTAAGCCCTGTACAAGAGTGCTTTGAGAATGTTTTAATCTGCCATTATATGGATGACATTTTAATTGCTGCAGAATCAGAGCAAACAGCCTGTCCTGGGTTCAGCAGTTGTCGTGAAAGGAAGACTTGGACGACTCAATATGAGTTACCAGCAAGCTTCGTTTATTGGGCTTCTAGCTTCGGTTAATATAACAGTAAATATGCAAATACTAGGCACTTGATTGGTTCTGGCACAAATAAGGCATTGCGTAAGCTCTACATTTTTGCAGCTACACCGTGCACACCCCCCCGCCCCATCCTCTTTCTCATGCACTTATCACTTAGTGTCCTTGGCTGTGATTGGTCATAGTATGTTGCTGTTTGCCGGTGTCCTTCAGTTCCTCATTATCTGGCGTGAGAAGTCTGCACCATGTTCTACACAGATGTCTTGTTTCAGCTCGTTGATGGGAACGTGACCTTTTTCGACAAGCCAATCCCCCACAATTCCCCCTTTTTCTTTATAAAGGAATAAGGACTGAGTCAGGAGTCGTTGTAAACAAGCAGAACAACATTGTAAAGTACAACAAAGCAACAAACTCCCTATAATTATGAGACCTATAATGGCGAAGCAGCTTGTAAAGCAAATGTATATGCAGCTCTATGAAGTGAACCTCGATTTTCAAATAACTTGAGTAATTCAAAATCTGTACTTCTAAAATCAGCTAAATATTTCTGAAGCGCTATAAGCGGGTTACATAAAGGATAATTTGAAAGACTATACAAAAAGTCTTTGTTTCAGCCAACTCTGGCGAAGATATCTTATAGACTGACAACCATCACAATACGATTTTACTGTTGGGTCACATTGATGACAAAAACCACAAGGCAGTGTCTATTGTGGTTGCCAAGTCCATTTTGAGGTTGTTGGCGGTGGCTGGTTGCAAGGCAATGGAGTTTGATTTGCTGCGTGCACACGTTGAGGCGCAGGGGCTGTGGGACCCATGCTTGGAATCATCGCACGACGGGTCTTGGCGCTCTGCTGCCTGTTTCCCGACCGGTTCTGTTTGCGTCGACAGGTAGCAGCACGATGGTTATCCATTTGACAATTAGGGCACCAAACCGAGTTGTGGCAATCTTCTCTCATGTGCCCATTTTGGCCACATCTAAAACATTGAGGACCCTTGACTATACCGGTGGCTTGCAAAGGTGCCAAGGCCGCTAATACTTGCGAATGACTTTTCTGAATTGCCTCTCCCACCCACTGCTTTTACTGCTTCAACCAACATTGCCTGATGTCCCATAGGTACCTATGTCATACGTTCTAACATTTCTTCTACAGTGGCATTTGCAGGTAACTGAACAAGTATCTGCCTCACAGCATCATTACAGTTCTGTATTGCATACTGATGCAGTAAAATACCATGCATGCATTCTGGAGTACCTGACTTCCTTATAGCATCAGCTACTCTATCCACAAAGGTACAAAAGGGCTCGTCCTTTTTCTGTGTCACTTTCATGTAGGCAGGAGCTGCAGTAGTATCTTTAATCTGTGATAGAGCTCGCAAGGCTAGTCTCATAGATTCTTTAAACAATTCTGGACCTAGCTGGACTTGAGCCTCCTTAGTGGAGAACTGTCCAATTCCTATCAGGTGTTGTAATTGCACCCCAATCAGGGGATCTCCCTGGCCTCGCTGAACTGCAACCGCCTCTTGACAGGCTTCCTGCCAATACATGTTCCATAACAACAACTGCGAAGGGGTGAGGATTAATTTCACAATACTTTTAATATAACAGCAAATCTGTTCCCCAAATATATGACAACATCTGCCTAGTGGGTTCAGACTGAATGCCTGTAGAAGAAACCGTTTGCCTTAACTGAGATAGCAATTTCCAATTTAGTGGAGACATTTCAGCATTTACTGCCTGACCTTGAGGGTTAATCTGGTACTTAACAGGAAAGGCGAGAATCTTTTCCTGCAACACCTGCGAACAATCAAAATCACTGTTTGACAGAGCCTCTCTCTGAATATTTCCAATCTATAACCTGGATTCACATTTGTCTACCCGTGCTCTGCAACTTTACCTTTTTTTGGTTTTTTTGTTTTGTTTGTTTTTTTTTTTTTCTTTTTTTTTTTTTTTTAAAGTTGTTCACCCTGCTTTGCACAGCTACAAACAGCAGCCTGCTCGGCAGCAGCTACAGCTGCCTGCCTGCTTCAGCAGCAACCATAAATACCTGTCAGCAACCGCACTTTTGCATTAACTCTTTCTTGCCTGAAATGTTAAACCACTATCTGCTAAAAACTTTTACATGAACACGATAGCAAAAAAAAAAAAAAATACATAGAACACCATCTGCCCTCATCACACACACACACATACACACACACGTTTGGGATCCCACAAGCACACTTCACACAACTACAGTATTTGAAACACAAAATCCAGACAATCATTACTCGCACTACAAAGTCCCACGTACAGAACGTGGCACAAGGACTCTGTGAAGACTATCAGGAAACCAGCTCCAAGAAGCATCATCGCAGTGTGAGGTGGCAGGCTCAGCCCTAGCGAGCGTCCCCGCAGAGGCTCTGCCTCCCTCACATCGCATGAGGCTTGGGCTTTTATACTGACCAAAATGCACACTCATTCCGACACAGGTGGCCAGCCTATGCCAGAAGAAGTGGCCAGCAATATCTATAAAGGTTTCCAAGCATCAATAGAATCATAGACATATTTGCCAACTTCTAGTACATGAGTATCACAGAGAGACTGTATCAAATGAGTTGTATATGGGGACCCTAAGTCCACGGTCCGTCACAGACTGCCCGATACCCCTGATAAGAGCATACGAGAGACCTTCCCACCGCGGGTCTTGATCCAGCATATGCATCACAGGGAAAGCACACAATACATTTGCATCCCTCATCCATCTCGCTTCTCCCTTTACAGCTGCCCATTTATCATGAGGATCTGGGGGATATAAACCAGACTCCTTTTCTGGATGAATAGACTCCAGGTCAAAAGGATCATCTTCATCTCTGTCCTCAGTCTTCGCAGCCACGGCGGCAACTGGCAGAGGCTCAGGGGTGGCCAGGGGTTGGGGGGGACACTGGGTTCCACGATCTCACTTTTTGACTTTAACGTCTCTAAAATAGTTCTCCAAATGACTAACAAATGTTTCACAGTGTCACTGCCTTTTGTGGCTGCGTCCCTCAACTTAATTTGTGCACCATTCCACAAAGAGACCTCAGATACGGTAGACTCATCAGTCTCTGGATAATGCATCTTCGACCATTTCAACATTAAATTTAAGTCTGTCTCTTTAAAGGTTGCTCCCTTCACCTTAAGGACTGAAAGCATTCATAAAACAGAGACTTCTTCCTTAGCGATTTTCTCCCAAGTCCCAAGCTCAAAGGCTTCTCCAACCCCCTGGATTAAGTCCTTCTCCTTAATACCGCGCTTTTCTAAAAAGCAATTTAATAAATTTAGGGAAGCTTGCCTCTCCATGCCCCCTTTAAGGTGCTCGCTCTCCGTTGCCCTACGAGGCTTCGGCTGCTCCTCCTCCTTGATGCAACGCTGTCGATACAGCCACTGCAAGTCCGGCGGCGCCCAGATCCCATCTATACAGTCGCCCTTTCGCGTGATGCGCCGCTTTGACCCTCCGGGGCAAAATCGGAGCCAAGTGCCAGTTTTCACGGCCGTGGTGTTGTTACCATCCAAGCGAAGACAAGTATCATGTCGGGGTCAGCATTTGTCGTGAAAGGAAGACTTGGACGACTCAATATGAGTTAACAGCAAGCTTCGTTTATTGGGCTTCTAGCTTCGGTTAATATAACAGTAAATATGCAAATACTAGGCACTTGATTGGTTCTGGCACAAATAAGGCATTGCGTAAGCTCTACATTTTTGCAGCTACACCGTGCACACCCCCCCGCCCCATCCTCTTTCTCATGCACTTATCGCTTAGTGTCCTTGGCTGTGATTGGTCATAGTATGTTGCTGTTTGCCAGTGTCCTTCAGTTCCTCATTATCTGGCGTGAGAAGTCTGCACCATGTTCTACACAGATGTCTTGCTTCAGCTCGTTGATGGGAACATGACCTTTTTCGACAAGCCAATCCCCCACAAGCAGTAGCAGTCTTTTTTCTCCTTCTTAGTAGCTGGTGCAGTGCTGTGTTTTGACTTTTGGCCTGAGAACATTGCTGATAACACAAATGTTTGGTCTGGCCAAGGACTTTCTGAGCCTCATGCTCTGCCAGGGCAGAGGGGAAAGCTGGGAGGAAGCGGAGACTGGACACCTGACCCTAACGGACCAAAGAGGTATTCCATACCACAGCACGTCATGCCCCGGAGGTAACGGAGAGTTACCCCGGAAGGGCTAGGACACGGCAGGGTTGGACGAGGTATCGGTCGGTGCTTGGTTGGGTGGGGCACGTTATTGGTCAGCTGGTGTTGATGTGTTGTATTCTTTCCTCTTGTTATTTCCTTTGTCATTATTCTTATTGGTGGTAGCAGTAGTGATTTGTGTTATACCTTAGTTACTAAACTGTTCTTATCTCAACTCATGGGAGTTCCATTCTTTTTGATTCTCCTCTCCGTCCCTCTGGGTGTAGGGGGAGGGCAAGAAGGGGGTGTGTGAGAGACTGACTGTATGATTTATGGCTGACTTTGTTTAAAACACGACACAGCCCAAAGAGTGAAATGCCAAGTGATCCAAGCAGTCTCAGCAGTAGGACTCCAAACTGCAGAAGAAAAAATTCAAGAAACTCCACCTTGGAAATATTTAGGATGTAAAATATCCGAACAAAACATTCAACCTCAGAATACCACCCTGCGAACAGGAATAAAGACTACAAATGATTTACAAAAGTTCTTAGGAACCATAAACTGGATCTGACCTCTCTTGGGAATATCTACAGAAGAACTCCATCCCCTCTTCAGATTATTGGAGGGGGATACCTGTTTGACATGTCCTCGATCACTCAACCCATCTGCGTGAACTGCTCTTGATAAAATGGTTGTAAAATTAACCAGTCAAGTTGCTCATAGGCGAAAAATGGACCACCCTATTAGCCTTTTTGGTTTTTATCCATCTTTTCAACCCTATGGGCTCTTAGCACAGTGGGTTCTGCAAGACATAGATCCATTGATTATTTTGGAATGGATATTTTTGTCACAAAATTTGGGAAAACCAGTTGCAACAGCCATTGAAATGATAGCTATGGTAATTCAGAAAGGAGGAGAGCGGTTATTGATTTTAGATGGTGTTGAACATAATATTATCTATCTGCCTCTTGATAAAAAACAACAAACCTTGTAAACTGTCCTGGGTTTACCAGGAGCTGTTTTGCTCCTTCTTAGTAACTGGTGCAAGCTCTGTGTTTTGACTTCCAGCCTAGGCAGAGAGCTGATAACATCGATTGTTTTTAATAGTTGTTAAGTAATGTTTATTCTGGCCAAGGACTTTGTGAGTCTCATGCTCTGCTGGGGACAAGGGGAGGCCGGGAGGAAGCAGAGACAGGACACCTGACCTAAGCTAGTCAAAGAGGTATTCCATACCACAGCATGTCATGCCCAGGGAGGTAACTGGGAGTTACCTGGGAGGGCACGGTCTCTCTTCGGGGGGGGTCGAACTCGTTTGGCGGTGGTATCGTATTCTTTTGTTATTTTCTCTTATCAATATTATCATTGGTGGTAGCAGTAGTGATTTGTGTTATACCGTAGTTACTGGGCTTTTCTTATCTCAACCCGTGGGAGTTACATTCTCCTGATTCTCCTCCCCATCCCTCTGGGTACGGGGGGGGGGGGGGGTGTGTGTGTGAGTGGACGAGCTGTGTGGATTGGTTTAAACCACGACAGTTCTTTTTGGCGCCTAACATGGGGCACGAAGGGTTGAGAAAACGACAGATCTGACCAGATTAATAGTCACTCATCACAATGCTGATTTATTGGCTCTCAAAGCTGTTCCTCTTGATCTCACAGGTTCAGAATGCTGTACATTGCATAAAGCCGGTATTTGCTGTGGTAGAGTTTTTCAAATGTGGGGCTTGGGCTAAGGTTTTTGTCTCATTGTACTTTATTATAATGACTTGTTATACAATAGAATCATTGATCATGAAACTGATCGGTCTTATGTTCCCAGTGTGGTCACCACCTTTATACTTTGGGAGGTATATAATAAAGGTGCTTAGCAATTTCACATCTTTTTTCTCCTTCTCGGGTGGTCAACCTGTGAAGGAAACATTCTTTTACCCTCCTAGCCCCCCTCTCAGACCAGCTACAGCATCATTTGAGAGTTTTGAAGTTCTTGAATGGCCTTTTAATATTGTTGAGACCTGTTTGCTGATTGTGATGGGGATTTCCATGTTGGCACGCATACAGAGTGTGTTTTGCCCACAACCATCTCGTCTGATTTCAAGAGTTAAGCAGAGTCAGGTTTGGGCCTTGTCTGGGGTTAAACGACGATATAGGAGTACCAAGAGATTTTCCCTGGGGCTGGACAGCCATGAGTGGCAGGGTGTGTAGGATAGTATGGGCAAGTATCTAGGTCAGTGGGCTCCTCCAGTACTTTGGAATTTCACCACCGAACAAGTGCAAAATCCGGAAGAATTAGTAAAACACTTAAATGAGTTGTGTGGTCAGTCTGGCCATACCAGAGACGGACAAATCACGGCAACGTGCTGGGGCTTGGCCTATGCTTACAGGGCTTTGTTCAACACTATCCAACACCTTCAAAAGGAAAAAAATGCCCCTGCATCTGAGGGCAAGGCAATAGTCAGCGCAGCAACTCCAGCTCCAAGCACAGCAGCTACACCACCCCCAGCGACGAGTACAGTCACTACCCAAACTCTGGCTGCAACAGACAACAGGGCTACCCCAGCTCCAAGCACAGCAGCTACACCACACCCAGCAACAAGTACAGTCGCTACCCAAACTCTGGCTGCAACAGACCGGACGGCTACCCCAGCTCCAAGCACAGCAGCTACACCACCCCCAGTGACAAGTACAGTTGCTACTCAAACCACAGTGAAAATCGCTGCAGCTAAACCAGAGGACCGATTTGTACCAATATCGGTTGCCCCTGCAAGCAAGAGAAAAAGCAAAAAGGAGGCAAGAAGGGTGAAGCAAGATGAAGAAACAATGTATTCACCACCTGGTCCAGTATCTGAGGAGGAGTCATCATCGCATGACGACGAAGAAGAAGAAGAGGTGACTTCTCGACCTCGGACCTCAACCGAGCCACGGAATATGCAAAAAGATTTTACCCGTCAACCAGGGGAGCACATCATCACCTGGTTGCTCCGATGCTGGGACAATGGGGCCGATGGTCACAAACTAGAAGGTAGTGAAGCCAAACAGCTGGGATCACTTGCTAGAGAAGGGGGAATTGACAAAGCAATTGCAAGAGAGAAAAAGCCCCTCGGTCTTTGGAGGCGGCTCTTGGCAGCTGTGAAAGAAAGGTTTCCATACAAGGACGATGTTATGAGTCGTTCGGCCAAGTGGACTACTTTAGACAAAGGCATCCAGTCTCTGAGGGAATCAGCCATCGTAGAGATGATCTATCACTTCAAGCCAAATAATGGGGATGTACCCAAAGACCCAGATGAAGTCGAATGTACACAACCCATGTGGCGAAAACTAACACGGAATGCACCGTCATCATATGCCCATTCATTGGCAACAGTAGCCTGGAATTATATAGTACCACTAACAGTGGATGAAATGATTCATAAACTCCGAGAGTTCGAAGACAACCTCACCTCTTCCATCATCTCAGCTGTGGAAAAACTGTCCCAGGATCTCAAACAATTGAGGGACGATCTATCTGATTTATCCAGCTCCTCACGTGTACCAACACACGTCTCAGCTATTAACAAAAGGCGTCCTATTCTTTGAGAGAGAAGATACAGGAGGTATACGCCACGGGCCACCCTATGGTTTTATCTGCGGGATCACGGAGAAGACATGACGAAGTGGGATGGAAAACCTACTTCAGCTTTGGAGGAACGGGTGGGCGAATTGAAGAGGGGAGCAAGGCCCAAGAATCATCATCCCATGAGAGCTGCGGCTTCAGTCTCTGGTGAGCAGGCCCCCAGATGGAGTGGAAGAGCTGACTTTACTCCAGCTCCTGTGATAACGAAGAATAATCCCTTTCAATATGACTTAAGTGTTCAAAGTTGTGATGACTATTAGAGGGGACCTGCCTACAGCCAGATGGAGGTAGGGGATAATAGGATTTACTGGACTGTGTGGGTTAAATGGCCTGGCATATCAGTCCCACAGAAGTATAAGGCTATAGTAGATACCGGTGCACAGTGTACCCTGATGCCGTCAAGCTGTCAAGGGGTGGAACCCATCTATATTTCTGGAGTGACAGGAGGATCCCAAGAGTTGACTGTACTGGAGGCTGAAATCAGCCTAACTGGGAGGAAATGGCAAAAACACCCCATTGTGACTGGTCCAGAGGCTCCATGCATCCTCGGCATAGACTACCTCAGGAGAGGGTACTTCAAAGACCCAAAAGGGTACCGATGGGCTTTTGGTATTGCTGCTTTGGAGCCTGAGGAAATTGAGCAGCTGTCCACCTTGCCTGGTCTCTCAGAGGACCCTTCTGTTGTGGGGTTGCTGAAAGTCGAAGAACAACAAGTGCCAATCGCGACCACAACAGTGCACCGGCGGCAATATCGCACCAACCGAGACTCCCTGATTCCTATCCATCAGCTGATTCGTAGACTGGAGAGTCAGGGAGTGATCAGCAGGACCCGCTCACCCTTTAATAGCCCCATATGGCCAGTGCGAAAGTCTAACGGAGAGTGGAGACTAACAGTAGACTATCGTGGCCTGAATGAAGTCACACCGCCATTGAGTGCTGCCGTACCGGACATGCTAGAACTTCAGTATGAATTAGAGTCAAAGGCAGCCAAGTGGTATGCCACGATTGATATTGCCAATGCATTTTTCTCAATTCCTTTGGCAGCAAAGTGCAGGCCACAGTTTGCTTTTACTTGGAGGGGAGTCCAGTTCACTTGGATCCGACTGCCCCAGGGGTGGAAACACAGCCCTACCATCTCCCATGGATTGATCCAGGCTGCACTGGAACAGGGGCAAGCTCCACAACACCTGCAGTACATTGATGACATTATTGTGTGGGGAGATACAGCGGAAGAAGTCTGAGAAAGGGAGGAAAATAATCCAAATCCTGCTGAAAGCCGGTTTTGCCATAAAACGGAGTAAGGTCAAGGGACCTGCACAAGAGATTCAATTTTTAGGAATAAAGTGGCAAGATGGACGTAGACAGATCCCCACAGATGTGATCAACAAGATAACAGCAATGTCTCCAGCAACTAATAAGAAAGAAACACAAGCTTTCTTGGGTGTTGTGGGGCTCTAGAGAATGCACATCCCGAATTACAGTTCGATTGTAAGCCCTCTCTATCATGTGACCCGGAAGAAGAATGATTTTAAATGGGGTCCTGAGCAACAACAAGCCTTTGGGCAAATTAAACATGAGATAGTTCATGCAGTAGCCCTCGGACCTGTCTGGACTGGCCCAAATGTCAAAAATGCACTGAACAACGCAGCTGGGGAAAATGGTCCTACCTGGAGCCTCTGGCAGAAAGCTCCAGGGGAGACTCGAGGTCGACCCCTTGGTTTTTGGAGCTGGAGGTACAAAGGATCTGAGGCCAGCTATACCCCAACTGAGAAAGAGATACTGGCAGCCTATGAAGGGGTTCGAGCTGCTTCAGGAGTGATTTGCACTGAAGCACAACTCCTCCTGGCACCCCGGTTGCCCGTACTGGGCTGGATGTTCAAAGCCAGGGTCTCCTCTACACATCATGCAACTGATGCTACATGGAGTAAATGGGCTGCACTAATTACACAATGAGCTCGAATAGGAAAGCCCAGTCATCCAGGCATTCTAGAAGTCATCATGGACTGGCCAGAGGGCAAAGATTTTGGAATGTCACCAGAGGAGGAGGTGATGCGTGCAGAAGAGGCCCCACCATATGACAAACTGTCAGAAAGTGAAAAACAGTATGCCTTGTTTACTGATGGGTCCTGCCATATTGTGGGAAAGCATCGGAGATGGAAGGCAGCTGTATGGAGTCCTCGACGAGAAGTTGCAGAAACTGCTGAAGGAGAGGGAGAATCGAGTCAGTTTGCAGAGGTGAAAGCCATCCAGCTGGCCTGGACATTGCTGAATGAGAGAAGTGGCCAGTACTTTATCTCTACACTGACTCATGCCACCATCGTGGCAAATGCCCTGTGGGGGTGGTTGCAGCAATGGAAGCGAAGCAACTGGTAACGCAGAGGTAAACCCATCTGGGCTGCTGCACTGTGGCAAGATATCGCTGCCCGGGTGCAGAACCTGGTGGTGAAGGTACGACATGTAGATGCACATGTACCCAAGAGTCGGGCCACTGAGGAACACCAGAACAACCAACAAGTGGATAAAGCTGCTAAGATTGAAGTGGCTCAGATGGACTTAGACTGGCAACATAAAGGTGAATTATTTTTGGCCCGGTGGTCCCATGACACTTCAGGCCATCAGGGCAGAGATGCAACATACAGATGGGCTCGTGACCGAGGGGTGGACTTAACAATGGACACTATTGCCCAGGCTATTCATGAGTGTGAAACATGTGCTGCAATTAAACAAGCCAAACGGTTAAAGCCTCTTTGGTATGGAGGACGATGGCTGAAGTACAAATATGGGGAGGCCTGGCAGATTGACTATATCACACTCCCACCAACCCGCCAAGGCAAGCGCCATGTGCTTACTATGGTGGAAGCAACCACCGGATGGCTTGAAACATACGCCGCGACCCACGCCACTGCCCGGAACACTATCCTGGGCCTTGAGAAACAGATTTTGTGGTGACACGGTACCCCAGAGAGAATTGAGTCAGACAATGGGACTCATTTCTGGAATAAATTCATAGGCACTTGGGCCAAAGAGCATGGCATTGAGTGGGTATATCACATCCCATACCATGCACCAGCCTCTGGGAAAATCGAACGGTACAATGGGCTGTTAAAAACCACACTGAGAGCAATAGGTGGGGGAACTTTCAAGCATTGGGATACACACTTACCAAAGGCCACCTGGTTGGTTAACACTAGATTATCGGCCAATACAGCTGGCCCAGCCCAGTCAGAACTTTTACATATTGTAGAGGGGGACAAAGTTCCTGTGGTGCACATGAAGAATTTGCTGGGGAAGACAGTTTGGGTTATTCCTGCTTCAGGTAAAGGCAAACCCACTCGTGGGATTGCTTTTGCTCAGGGACCCAGATATACTTGGTGGGTAAAACGGGAAAATGGGGAAGTCCGATGTATACCTCAAGGGGATTTGATTTTAGGGGAAAACAGTCAATGAACTTAATTGTATGCTGTTACCTGCTGTGTAATACTTTTATAGCCCATCAACTAGATGTCTTCAGGTCACCAGGGACTGGCCCTGACTTCCCTCCAACCATTATCCCAACAGAGAATGAATTCTGATAGAACCAGACAAGTTCTGCAGTGAAGGAACAATCAGCATCAGCAGGCAACGATCCAACACTACACACAGCTTTTCCTGCCCTGAAAGACTGTTACAGGGGATGGAACCTGACATCATGGACCGAATGGACTCGACAGCATTATAGGGATTGGTCCATGCACTAAGAAATGATTTCTTTGGCTGTGTGTGTGTGTGGATGTGTATATATATATATATATATATGTAAGAGAGATGGTATATTGAAAATGTGGGATCTGAGCATGATGTGAATGGTATGGAATAAGGGGTGGATACTGTCCTGGGTTTACCAGGAGCCGTTTTGCTCCTTCTTAGTAACTGGTGCAAGCTCTGTGTTTTGACTTCCAGCCTGGGCAGAGAGCTGATAACATCGATTGTTTTTAATAGTTGTTAAGTAATGTTTATTCTGGCCAAGGACTTTGTGAGTCTCATGCTCTGCTGGGGACGAGGGAGGCCGGGAGGAAACAGAGACAGGACACCTGACCTAAGCTAGTCAAAGAGGTATTCCATACCACAGCATGTCATGCCCAGGGAGGTAACTGGGAGTTACCTGGGAGGGCACGGTCTCTCTTCAGGGGGGGTCGAACTCGTTTGGCGGTGGTATCGTATTCTCTTGTTATTTTCTCTTATCAATATTATCATTGGTGGTAGCAGTAGTGATTTGTGTTATACCTTAGTTACTGGGTTGTTCTTATCTCAACCCGTGGGAGTTACATTCTCCTGATTCTCCTCCCCATCCCTCTGGGTACGGGGAGGGTCGGGGGGGGGGGGGGGTTGGTGTGAGTGGACGAGCTGTGTGGATTGGTTTAAACCACGACAGTTCTTTTTGGCGCCTAACATGGGGCACGAAGGGTTGAGAAAACGACAGATCTGACCAGATTAATAGTCACTCATCACAATGCTGATTTATTGGCTCTCAAAGCTGTTCCTCTTGATCTCATAGGTTCAGAATGCTGTACATTGCATACAGCCGGTATTTGCTGTGGTAGAGTTTTTCAAATGTGGGGCTTGGGCTAAGGTTAGGGTTAGGGATAGGGTTAGTGTTAGGGTTAGGGTCCCCTCCCCTCCCCTCCGGGAGCGGGGAGGGTCGGGGGGGGGGGGTGTGTGTGTGTGAGTGGACGAGATGTGTGGATCTGTTTAAACCACAACATAAACTCACCAGTCTTTTGCTTTTCAGTGTGCTCTAGCAGATTTTACAGGGCAAATAAATATTCATTTCCCAGGACATGAAATTGTGCAATCCCTATGTTCTCTACGTCACAATTAACTATTACACTGTCCTGGGTTTAGCAGTAGCAGTCAGTTTTTCTCCTTCTTAGTAGGTGGTGCAGCGCTGTGTTCTGACTTCCAGCCTGGGAACAGAGCTGATAACACCAATGTTTTTAGTTGTTGCTAAGTAATGCTTATTCTGGCTAAGGACTTTGTGAGTCTCATGCTCTGCCAGGGATGAGGGGAGGCCAGGACGAAGCAGAGACAGGACACCTGACCCAAGCTAGACAAAGAGGCATTCCATACCACAGTACGTCATGCCCAGGGAGGTCACTGGGAGTTACCCGGAAGGGTACGGGCTGTTTTTGGTGGGGAGATCGAACTCGTTCAGCAGTGGTATTGTATTCTCTTCCCTTGTTATTTTCTCTTATCATTATTATCATTGGCGGTAGCAGTAGTGATTTGTGTTATATCTTAGTTACTAGGCTGTTCTTATCTCAACCTGTGGGAATTACATTCTCTCGATTCTCTTCCCCATCCCTCCGGGGGGGGGGGGGAAGGAAAGAAAGAGGGAGAAAGGGGGGGGGGGGGGGTGTGAGTGAACGAGCTCTGTGGATCGGTTTAAACCACAACATTCATCAATAACTGATGCCCTCACAGTATTCACTGATGGGTCTGGCAAGACAGGCCAAGCAGTTATAGTTTGGAAAGTTGCTGAAGGACACTGGAAAAATGATATGCACATTGTCACAGGATTATCTCAGATAGTAGAACTCTCTGCTGTAGTCCATGTTTTTAAATTATGGACTACTCAAATAAATATTATCATAGATTCCGCCTATGTGGCAGGTCTTGTTTTTAGGCTAGAAGACACTTTTCTGAAGGAAATTCCCAACGGTACATTATTTGCCCTTCTCTGGGAGCTCAAGTGGCTCCTGGATTAACGGGTACACCATACTTTATACAGCATATGCGCTCACATACTTCTCTACCTCGACCTATAAGCGAAGGAAATACACAGGCTGACAGGCTTGCAGGTCTTACGGTCTTACCTGACCATTTTGCACAAGCTTGCTTATCCCATGAATTTTATCATCAAAATGAAAAAGCTTGGCAACATGCTTCTCAGCTGACTCAGGACCAAGCAAGGCAAATCATAGAATCATAGAATAGTTAGGTTTGGAAACATCCTTTCCCTTTAGGAACGGGCCACCACTGAACTACGATGCGATCTATATTAAGAGTATGATTGCAATTTGAATGGTGACCTACTTCTGTGGCATTTAAAAAAGCATGATCTCCTACCCTGGTTCCTGGTGTAATACATCTTTGTGCACAGGTGTAGGTGTAATTTTCTATTAGAGGCTCTAGTCCTTTTCTTGCTTCCAGTTTTATAGGATATTGTTTCTGTCTTACTGGTCTGACATTTGTTTGGTTTCAGATGATTAGTTGCTGGTTCTGCATTTCATGATCGTCCCAGTGCTCCAGCAGCCCATGCTAGTGGGGTGTCTGCATTCCCCATTTCCTTTGGTATATCCAGCTCATTGGCTGGTTTATGCAACATAAAAACTTGGGCCTCCACTGCCTTTTCATCAGGAATATATATCTGAATTTTCTTTCTTTAATCACAATTTATGCATGTCATTTACTCAGTATGTCTGTATCTAGTAGCAGCGTGGGGCACTCAGGCATGTAAAGAAATTGATGAGTCAACATCTCTTTACCAATTTTAAAATTTACAGGTTGAAAGAAAGGTTCCTGTCTGCCCTGGGGCACCAATGACTGAAGCTGTTTGATTAATTGCCCTTTACAAGTATTTGTAACAGAATAAGTAGCTTCTGTTTCTACAAGAAATTTTATATTATCATTCCCCAGCCTAACTGTAACCAGGGGCTCTGTTGGGGAGGTTTCTGAATCTTCCCCTGGTACTCCTCAGTTCTCACCATTTTCTCTGCCTGTCCTGACATTCCACTAAATCTCCGGTGTTTATTTTGATTCTGAGGGCATTCTCTCTTCCAGTGCAACCCGTGGAGTCTGTTCACAAACCTTTCCATGTAATCCTTCTTTCTGACCCTTTCCTCCTGGGCAGCTCCCCCCTTTCCTGGTTTCCTGGGTGAGAACTAGAGCCAACAACTTTTTTGTTTGTTTTGTTTTATTTTATTTTCTAAACATTTTGATTTTACTCTGGAGCTTATCTTATGCCCCCACATATACAATAACAGATTCCTAGTTGAAACACGGCATACTATAACCACAATACACAATATTGTATTATATCAACCAACAATATTAATAATCGGGGAATTAAACCCCTTTCCACCACCATTTGAACCATTTCAGGGAACTTGCACCAGAGCAATGTTGGTCCAATTGTGATAGGTCTCCCAGGCCACATACATTATTTTTGACCAATCATATTGGTCCTCTCCCTTAAGCTTTTGTACCTTTTTCCTTATATCTTCCGTGGATTGACCTTTTATTAAATGGCCTAATTCTCTTCTTCGTTCCTCTGATTCAGGTTCAATAGTAGTATATTTATGCATCGCCTCTTTTAATCTTTCCACAAATCCAGAGGGTGATTCATTTATATCTTGCCTTGTTTCATAAACCTTAGATCAGTTCACTGCCTTGGGGAGTGCATTCCTAATACTGAACAAAATCCACTTCAAAGTCTGCGTATCCTGGTCCCAATTAGGGTACCAATTAGGATCGGTGGTAGGTATGTGAAGATTCACTATACCTGCCAATGTGTCTGCCATTATTTGTTGCTCTACTATGGTCCAAGCTGTACGAATAATCATATCCCTGTCAACACTCTCAAAAACATGGTGCATAATTACCAGCCACTTGTTCCCAAATATTCTAATCTATAATGGTAAAGGGAATCTTTATCATGACTGGACCATCATTGCCCACAGCTTGTCTTAAAGGCACAATCACAGTTTCCCCTCGTTTTCCCCTAGTTTGCCCTGCTGTAGGGAAAAAATCCTTCAGCCCCCCTCCAACATCTCCCTTTCTGGTGCCTGTGCCTGTGCTTGATTCTCATTGTCAGCACCTTCAACCCCATGATTCACAATACCCTTTCTCTGGGGGGCTATCATCAAATCCAAATCCTCCTCTTCCGCATTCCTCAAATGGTTAGTGCATAACTGTCCTATGCTGCACAAAGAGCAAAAGCGTTTAAGCGAATTTTACTTTCTCCAAGGACAATACTAACATGTCCTGAGATGCAAAATTAAAACTACAATCCTTTTTCCATTCCGAATTACTTCTCAAAGTGGAAAACATTTCCACATAAGCTACTTCATCCCACTTTCCTTCTCGTCTCAAGAATAACACCAATTGTAACAAAGTATTATAATTAATTGTGCTGTTCACAGGCCACTTTCCCCCAAAATCCAGTTTTTAAAAGGCTATATAGAATCATAGAATAGTTAGGGTTGGAAAGAACTTTAAGATCATCAAGTTCCAACCCCCCTGCCATGGGAAGGGACACGTCACACTAAGCCATGTCACCCAAGGCTCTGTCCAACCTGGCCTTGAACACCGCCAGGGATGGAGCATTCACAACTTTCTTGGGCAACCCATTCCAGTGCCTCACCACCCTCACAGTAAAGAATTTCCTCCTTATATCCAATCTAAACTTCCCCTGTTTAAGTTTGAACCCATAACGCACAATGGCCACCACTGATTACAGTATTTTAGCAAAGTCTCCTGAGTAACTGAACCACCTGGGGGTCTACTTTGTTTACAGTGTTGCAAAATGCAACCCAGTGGGGACCTCTTCACAACTCCCCCTTTGGAGGCAAGGGTACCCATGATCCTGACCTCCACCCAGATACCAGCATCTGGACAACCAGAACCAGAGTACCTTACTCACTGCGCAGGGCGTCCCCTGAAACTAATGGGGATAAGGGACCAGAAAGAATGCCTTTTTAAAGAAATAAAATCAGGAGTCTTACTGAGGTCCCAAGATGGTCTGGGAATCTGTGGTTGCTTTCGGGAAATTCCCAGGCCCGGTGTCAAGGTCCCAGAGACTCCCTGGATCCGTGGGAAACATGGCAGAGGGTTCCTGTTTGGGCACCAAATTATTACCACAAAACTCGGTTGGAGAAACTCTCTAAGACTCAATTTGGAGTTTTAGAAAGCAGGCATTCTTTACTGCAGCACTGGGTGCACATGTGAATAGTTTTGCAAAGGTGAGCGTGCCTGTTACTTGCCAGCAGCAGCTATATATTTAGCATACTCATGCATATTTACAGCTTTTCCAGGAAATGATTCACGTATTCATGAGATCACCAGGAACGGATTATAATATTTGCGTTCTAATTGCACATGTGCTTTCTTGCTGAGTGGGGGTCTCTGGTAGTCACCAATAGTCTTCCTCACTGTGTTTACTGAATGACCTCAGTGCTTGCGCATGCTCGCAAGGTCCTAGCACTGAGGTAGCAGTGGTATGTCCTTGCTTTTGTTCTCTTCCAGTCTGTTATCTTGAAGGCTAGCATCTTTGGTCTTTACTGCCTCCTTAGTTGTTATCAGTCCTGTGATGTTCCTTGCCTCATCAGATGGACATTCTTTTCTCCCTACATGTTAGCAAGTTAGTACAGTTTACTGTATTTTACTATATTAGTTTAAAATCACACACACTATTGTTAGTTTAAACCTATAATTTAAGCCTACAAAGGTAAGTTTACTTACCTCTGCTCTCCCCTGTGATTTGTGAGGAAGACTTGATTAAGATCAGCTTACAACATCCCGGCAAATCGAAGCTTTCCGTGCATGATTTGTAAGGGAGTATACTTGGCAACTATTTGCTTATTGCTGTTATGGTAAGCCTTGTCAGGAAAAAAATACACCCTCCAGTGCAGTTTTGTTAGCGTAAGAATAAACACATAACCACCGGAATGGTTATATGAGGTGCTTTACTGCAGCGCTGGGAAACCAGGGGCACTCGCCCAAATCTGGCTTCTACCTCGTCACATCGCGTTCGCAATTTATACACTAAAAATTTGGTTGCTAATACATATTTAACACGGATTGCATCATTAACTAATACATATGTATCAAGGATTGCCACATCAGTCTATTACGACATCAGCCTCTTCTGCGCTTGCGCAGCCTCCTCTGGTGGTCGCATTGATGAAGTAAGGAGTCTTCCTCAGATGAAGTAAGAAGTCTTCCTCGCTCTGTCCTTCTTCACCTTTCTATTCTTTGGATATATCCCAATCATTGTGTGGACGCCAGCATTGTCTTGTTCTCACTTGACTACCCTGGTGTGTCCATTAATTTCTATTTCGATAGACTTTCACAATACACAGAATCACAGAATCACAGAATCCCAAGGGTTGGAAGGGACCTCAAAAGATCATCTAGTCCAACCCCCCTGCAAGAGCAGGGTAACCTACAGTACATCACACAGGAACTTGTCCAGGCGGGCCTTGAATATCTCCAGTGTAGGAGACTCCACAACCCCCCTGGGCAACCTGTTCCAGTGCTCTGTCACTCTTACAGTAAAGAAGTTCTTCCTGATGTTAACGTGAAACTTCCTATGTTCCAGTTTACACCCATTGCCCCTTGTCCTATCACTGGATATCACTGAAAAAAGCCTAGCTCCATCATCCTGACACCTACCCTTCACATATTTGTAAACATTGATGAGGTCACCCCTCAGTCTCCTCTTTTGCAGGCTAAAGAGACCCAGCTCCCTCAGCCTCTCCTCATAAGGGAGATGTTCCACTCCCTTAATCATCTTTGTGGCTCTGCGCTGGACTCCTTCAAGCAATTCCCTGTCCTTCTTGTACAGAGGGGCCCAGAACTGGACGCAATATTCCAGATGCGGCCTCACCAAGGCTGAGTAGAGGGGGAGGAGAACCTCTCTTGACCTACTAACCACTCCCTTTCTAATGCACCCTAAGATGCCATTTGCCTTCTTGGCCACAAGAGCACATTGCTGGCTCATGGTCATCCTCCTATCCACCAGGACCCCCAGGTCCCTTTCCCCTTCACTACTTTCCAGCAGGTCAACCCCCAACCTGTACTGGTACATGGGGTTGTTCTTCCCCAGATGCAAGACTCTACACTTGCCCTTGTTAAATTTCATCAAGTTTCTCCCCGCCCAACTCTCCAGCCTGTCCAGGTCTCGCTGAATGGCAGCACAGTCCTCTGGTGTGTCAGCCACTCCTCCCAGTTTTGTGTCATCAGCAAACTTGCTGAGGGTGCACTCAGTTCCCTCATCCAGGTCATTGATGAAAATATTAAACAGCACCGGTCCCAGCACCGACCCCTGAGGAACTCCACTAGTCACAGACCTCCAGCTAGATTCTGCGCCATTGACCACAACTCTCTGCCTTCTTCCTTTCAACCAGTTCTCGATCCACCTCACTACTTGATCGTCTTTTAAATCCACCCGTATGCCCTTTACCATATGTAATTATGTTAGCTCTTGCCACCTAGCCTACCATTGTTAACACTGGTTACTGAATAACTGTGGTACAAAACTACAAACAGTACTGGAAAATTACAGTATTTCCAAACCCACACTACTGATTTATAAATTTTCAAATATAATCATTTCTAATATTTAGTTATCGTAAAATTTTGCCCTTTTCTCTAACAGTTTCAGGTGACCATTTCTGGCATGTTTAGCTGATGTTCTAGTCACCCCTCGCTGTCTCCTCCTTGAGCTCTAAATTTATTTGCTTAGGCATTTCTGTCCTGTTTTGGGGCTGGAGCTTATTCTTCCCCAATAACCCCAATTTGCCTTAACCTTGATGGAAAAGATAGGAGGCTGTTAGCGCTGGCAGTATTTATATTGTGCTAATGGGTTTTAACCCTCTCACTGAGCAGTGCTGATGGGTTAAAATAATGACTAGGCAATATATTTTTACTGGGACAGGTGTACAAATAGTACCAAAAAGAGACCCTGCTCATGGTCAGTCTATGGAAAGAATGGTGTCCCAGATTCCAGTGCAAGATGAAACTGTTTCATATGCTGGCAAGACCTGACAACACAAGGCTTTAGCCACCAAGACTTATTTGCTATCATTAACAAGATCCACATGTATTTAATACTCAGAATCATCTGAGTCATAGTCATCTCAACTTCTGTTTGCAAAACTATTTATCTGAAGAGAAAAAGTCTCCCGACCAGCCATTGTGGGAATCAAAGTTGCACCCAGACAAATCCTGGTCTTGTGCTGATTGTTGCAATCCTCTGCCATTTCTAAAACCTCCATGAAAGTCCTGGAATTCCTATCATGACTGTACCAGATGTGAGTAACAGAAAGACAACGAATTAATCCTGACTTTAGTATAAGACAGCATAGCTAACTTGTGCTAATTGAAAATGGTGTCCTACTGTTACACTGAGTACTGAGTTATCTCATAGCAATGTTTTTTGCAATCAGTGGAGATGTTTTTCTAAATATTTTTTCACTAGGAAATTATAAAACAAACCCAAATGTTTTATTTTTGACTGTTTCTGTTTTCAGCTCCACAGTTTAGTTGTCTTACTACAAAAAGTTAGTTACATTTTTAACATTTAAAAAATGTCCACACTTAACCAGCTCTGATATTCACACTGCAGTATATATATGGAGAGAGAGCAGAAGGTGCTCTCGGGCTAAGTTTAAATCAAATGTAAAAAGTCATGTTAAAATAATGATTTTAAATTATGAGCAAAAGGGTAGATCCTTTTGACTGAAATAATTTTTTTTTTAGAGACATCCTTGTCTCTAAATTGGAGAGATATCAATTTGATGGATGGACCACTTGGTGGACAAAGAACTGGCTGGATGGCTGCACACAAAGAGTTGTGATCAATGGCTCAATGTCTGGCTGGAGACCAGTAACGAGTGGTGTCCCTCAGGGATCGGTGTTGGGACCGGTCTTGTTTAACATCTTCATCGCTGACATGGACAGTGGTATTGAGTGCGCCCTCAGCAAGTTTGCCCATGACACCAAGCTGTGTGGTTCGGTTGATACGCTGGAGGAAAGGGATGCCATCCAGAGGGACCTCGACACGCTTGTGAGGTGGGCTGATACCAACCTTATGAAGTTCCACCACAACAAGTGCAAGGTCCTACACCTGAATGATCTCCTAAAAAAGGAAAACAAATATTTAGTTCCTTGAATTTAATTAGAAAACAAAGCACTTGGGTAAGGAATATCCTTTAAAAAGGATGCCATCAAGATATTTTATTTGGTAAAAAGAATTATTAGTATTTGTCAGTATACAGGTTAAAGCCACTGAAATTTGATTTACAAAGTGAACATTTGCCATGGTTCTGCGATCCTGTTGTATAGGTGTACAGACTGAAGTTGTAGATCTGAAGTAATTAGCCCAGTATCAGTCAAAAAGGCCAATGAGCAATGCAGGAACTAGGAATCCTGATTCTCAGAGCTCAGACTACCTGAGAGTGCTTTCTGAATGCAAGCTGCAAAAATTATATGCTTATCCATTAGATTAACAGTGCACAAGTGTCAAATTCATCAAGCAGTGAGTGAACTGAAGGGATCTGCTGAAGGTATTGATTGGTACCATAAAAATCTGACTATGCTCAGTCCTGCCTGTATCTGAACAAAACCTATGTTTGGATTCTGGTTTGAGGATTGTTCAGGTACTTCGTGACTACTGAAGCAGGGAGGCACTGATGAGAGAAAACAGCAGCGGAATGACTTTGTATAAGAAGCTCATAAATCCAGCCTATCAGAAGAGGTGATAGAAATACCATTACACTGGAAATTTAGGAGTAGACTGGTTGTTCTTGTAGCAAGTGTCCTTGAGGGAACCTGCCCTAGAAGAGGTGTGGGGAAAAGCATTTTCTGGGTGCAATTCCAATGATACTTCTTTCCCCAGTGTGTACATTTCTGTTCTTTACAGTAACATACGTTCTAGTTTTACTGGGACTTTTCCAGTTTCTCGTGTGATACTGTCCCAGTGTCCTGGGAGCATGAAATAGCATTAATCAAAAAATGTAAGGGCTTTATTTGTATTCAGGGCATATTGCTCTACTGACTAAAATTCATTCTGGCTTAACTGTGAAAAAGCTTTCCAGCGGCTGAGTGTTAATCTTATTGAATTGGTAGGAATGAAAAGCGAAACAGCAGCAGAGCTGTTGTTTTGCTTGAAGTGAATATTCATGTTACGTGTTCTGTGTTTTATAATAAACTCGGTGCATTACTGGAAAAACTTCTCTCCCATGAGAAAGAGCCAAATGTCACTACTAAGATAGATCCTGACGATAGGGACAGCAGTGTTTGTTCTTGAAAAGTAATCCCGTGTGTCTTCTGCAGGAGTCTGGCAATCCCAAACTGAGTCACTAAAAAGCATCCCATTCTTTGCTTTCTAAAGTTGAATCAATTTTAATTACTTTAGATTTCTACTACATGGGGACAGAATTCCAGTGGAAGGAACGCCTACAAACTTTCCCTCTCAACTCACATTCCTTTACATCTTCTTCATAGGAGTTTATTACTGCTGAGGCCTGATTTGAAAGTGTCACAGTCTGTACAATATGGGCTGTGATGCTTTTTGAGTTTGCTACAAAACAAAAGATCATTTCTCACTGGTTTTGGTATTTTGGTATTTTTTGGTATTTTTTACATACTGCTTAATTTTCTGTTTGAGTCTGGAGGTTGGAGTTCTGCAGTGGCTTGAGAATCTTTTCTGTTCCTGCCTAAACGAGGAACAAATGAACACTGTAGGCCTCATCTAAACCCCAGTGAGGGCAATGGAAAGGCTGACATTTACCTTGGTGTTTGTATCAGACTTGTGTTAGAGATTGCTTTCATGTACATAAGCAGAACTGTAGAAGAAAAATATCTGTTAGTTTCAGATTTCATTACAAACTTCAAATTTTTACCATTCTTTTAAGATCTTGTTTTTGGAAACTCTTACTATAGTATAAGAAGAGCATGTTTGAATCATACCAACACTAAAACCAAATGCAGTACTCACCAGCAAGGGAAGACAGAAAAGGCAGCTTGTCCCATGCAGCTATGAGTCTGCTACATTTTCTTCACCGAGACTGCTGAATTTCAGAGATGTGCTTTCCCAGTGCTTAGGAATCTAAAATCTCCTATGGTTTTCCAACATTTTTAGTAAGTTCATGATTGACTCAATTATTAATTATCATTTTCTGGCAGTAGAGGATATTCATGTTCAACAGTTCACCCAAATGTCTCATGTTCTCTTTCCCTGTCCATGATTTTACTCATTCAGCTAGTCTTCTCATCATTTTATGATCAGCTAGCAACCTTTATCAATGCCAATTTGATTTTTCAGATAAAGCCACTAATTTTGATTGTAAAATAGAAATCAGCTTTTAATGATATTTCAGTTAACCTTGATATTAAATAAATTGCTTTTTGACAATACTCAGCGGTTGGTTGACATTCAGAGACACATGATTTTCAACCTGTATTGAAAGAGCAACCTGTATTTGTTATCTTTGAACTAGCTTCTTGTAGTTTGGGTAGTTGTCAATATAGCTGACATACAGCAGACTAAAAACAAATGCACAAAGTATTTTGAATTAAAAGCTTTCATTCTCTGCTATATTCTATTCTATTTGGGCATGTACCGTGTATTGTATGTCCTTTCTTTTGTAGATGATGTAAGTTATTTACTCAACCCACTGCTGAAAATAATACGTGTCTAAGTTGCAGACAAGCACATGATAAGACTTCTTTGGCTCTAATCCTTTATTGCTGGCGGAAGTCTCAATAGGCAGACTTGGCAAGCTTCCTGTTCCAGCATGTCATTCCAATCTGGTGTGTGGTGCCAGGCTTGGTGCCAGTCTGTGTGATCTCATTGCTTAGCACAAGGAGGCAATAAACTCTATTGGAGTCTTGCCAAAGGTTTTAAAGTTTAAATGGGTTTGCTCCCCAATGGCCACCTTGTTAAGATTTGCTGAATTACTTTTAAAGGGAGACATTACTGTGGGAATCTGTTACAGGCCGCCTGATCAAGGAGAACC
Organism: Lathamus discolor; assembly: GCF_037157495.1. Taxonomy (NCBI): domain Eukaryota; kingdom Metazoa; phylum Chordata; class Aves; order Psittaciformes; family Psittacidae; genus Lathamus; species Lathamus discolor. The sequence continues at coordinate 27,672,928 of NC_088908.1, forward strand.
TGTGGATGAAGCACTCTACAGACAGATAGGAAAAGCCTCACGCTCGCAGGCCCTTGTTCTCATGGGGGATTTCAACCACCCTGACATGTGTTGGAACGATGGCACTGCACGGCACAAGCAATCCAGGAGGTTCCTCGATTGTGTGGAAGACAACTTCCTTCTGCAAGTAATAGAGGAGCCGACAAGGAGAGGTGCCATGCTTGACCTTGTGCTCAGCAACAGGGAAGGGCTTGTTGAGAATGTGGTACTCCAGGGCAGCCTTGGATGCAGCGATCACAAGATGGTCGAATTTGAGATCCCCAGGACAGTGAGAAGAGCGTGCAGCAAGCTCACTGCCCTGGACTTCAAAAGAGCAGACTTTGGCCTCTTCAGGAACCTGCTTAATAAGGTTCCATGGGATATAGCCCTGGAGGTCAGGGGGGCCCAAGAGTGTTGGCTGATATTCACAGAATCACAGAATCACAGAATCCCAAGGGTTGGAAGGGTACCTCAAAAGATCATCTAGTCCAACCCCCCCGTAAGATCAGGGTAACCTACAGTACATCACACAGGAACTTGTCCAGGCGGGCCTTGAATATCTCCAGTGTAGGAGATTCCACAACCCCCCTGGGCAACCTGTTCCAGTGCTCTGTCACTCTTACAGTAAAGAAGTTCTTCCTGATGTTAATGTGGAACTTCCTATGCTCCAGTTTACACCCATTGCCCCTTGTCCTATCACTGGATATCACTGAAAAAAGCCTAGCTCCATCATCCTGACACCCACCCTTTACATATTTGTAAACATTGATGAGGTCACCCCTCAGTCTCCTCTTCTCCAAGCTAAAGAGACCCAGCTCCCTCAGCCTCTCCTCATAAGGGAGATGTTCCACTCCCTTAATCATCTTTGTGGCTCTGCGCTGGACTCCTTCCAGCAATTCCCTGTCCTTCTTGAACAGAGGGGCCCAGAACTGGACGCAATATTCCAGATGCGGCCGCACCAAGGCTGAGTAGAGGGGGAGGAGAACCTCTCTTGACCTACTAACCACACCCTTTTTAATGCACCCTAAGATGCCATTTGCCTTCTTGGCCGCAAGAGCACATAGCTGGCTCATGGTCATCCTCCTATCCACCAGGACCCCCAGGTCCCTTTCCCCTTCGCTACTTTCCAGCAGGTCAACCCCCAACCTGTACTGGTACATGGGGTTGTTCTTCCCCAGATGCAAGACTCTACACTTGCCCTTGTTAAATTTCATCAAGTTTCTCCCTGCCCAACTCTCCAGCCTGTCCAGGTCTCGCTGAATGGCAGCACAGCCTTCTGGTGTGTCAGCCACTATTCCCAGTTTTGTGTCATCAGTGAACTTGCTGAGGGTGCACTCAGTTCCCTCATCCAGGTCGTTGATGAAAATATTAAACAGCACCGGTCCCAGCACCGACCCCTGAGGGACTCCACTAGTCACAGACCTCCAGCTAGATTCTGTGCCATTGACCACAACTCTCTGCCTTCTTCCTTTCAACCAGTTCTCGATCCACCTCACTACTTGATCGTCAAGCCCACACTTCCTTAGCTTATCTATGAGGATGCTGTGGGAGACAGTATCAAATGCCTTACTGAAATCAAGAAAAACTACATCTACCGCTCTACCATCATCCCTCCACCTAGTCACTTCCTCATAGAAGGCTATAAGGTTGGTCAAACATGACTTCCCCCTCATAAAACCATATTGGCTGTTCTTAATGACCCTCTCATCCTTGATATGCCTAGTGATGGAGTCAGGAATAAGTTGTTCCATCACCTTTCCAGGGATGGAGGTAAGGCTGACCGGTCTATAATTACCCAGGTCCTCCTTCTTGCCCTTCTTATAGACTGGTGTGACCTTTGCCATCCGCCAATCCTCAGGCACCTCTCCCGTTTCCCATGACTTACCAAAGATGATGGAGAGGGGCCTAGCAATGACCTCCGCCAGCTCCCTCAGCACCCGTGGGTGCATTCCATCCGGACCCATCGATTTACAGATGTCCAGATTGCATAGCTGATCCCTAACCCAATCCTCATCTACCAAAGCAAACTCCTCCTTTGTCCTGACTCCTTCTGGGGCTATAGAAATCCGGGGCCCTCGGGGAGAGTCTGCAGGAGTAAAGACAGAGGCAAAGAAGGCATTCAGCACCTCTGCCTTCTTTATATCCTCTGTCTCCAGGGCACCCACTTCGTTCAGCAGTGGGCCTATATTGCCTCTTGTGTTAGTTTTATTTGCTATGTATTTGAAGAAGCCCTTTCTATTGTCTTTAACCCGACTAGCAAGATTGAGTTCCAAGGAGGCCTTAGCTGTCCTAATTGCCTCCCTACATCCTCTAACAACTGTCCTATATTCCTCCCAAGCGGCCAGCCCCTCCTTACATAATCCATAGATTCTCCTTTTCCACTTGAGTTTGCCCAGCAGCTCCTTGTTTAACCATGCCGGTCTCCTAGATCCCTTACTTGATTTCCTACTCATTGGGACGCTCCGATCCTGCGCTTGGAAGAAGCGGTCCTTGAATGCTAACCAACTATATTGAGCCCCTTTACCGCCTAGTACCCTTTCCCATGAGACTTCCCTTAGCAGTTGACTGAAGAGGCCAAAGTTGGCCCTTCGGAAATCCAGAACTATTCAAGGATCACCTGCTACAAGCTCAGGAGTGCTGCATCCCAAGTAGAAGGAAGTGCAGCAGGAGGGCCAGGAGACCTCCTTGGATGGATAAGGATCTGCTGAGGAAAATTCAAATGAAAAAAGAGGCTTATAAAAAAAGGAAGCGAGGACAGGCGGCCTGGGTAGAGTACAGGGATGTTGTCCGGGAAGCTAGGGACCAGGTTAGGAAGGCTAAGGCCCAATTAGAATTAAACCTAGCCAGGGATGTTAAGGATAACAGGAAGGGATTCTACAGGTACGTAGGAAACAAAAAACAGACTAAGGACAACACAGGCCCCCTGAGGAAGCTCTCTGGAGAATTGGCTACACAGGATTTGGAGAAGGCTGAGGTTCTGAATAACTTCTTTACCTCGGTCTTCACTGGAGAAGGCTCTGACTGCACCACCCAGTTCTTAGAAGGTAGACGCAGGGACTGTGAGAATGAAGACCTTGGGCCCACTGTAGGAGAGGGTCTGGTTCGAGACCATCTTCAAAATCTGAACGTGCGCAAGTCCGTGGGACCTGATGGAATCCATCCGTGGGTCCTGAGGGAGCTGGCAAATGAAGTTCCTAAGCCACTGGCCATCGTATTTGAAAAATCACGGCAGTCAGGTGATGTTCCCGATGACTGGAAAAAGGGAAATATAACCCCCATTTTCAAGAAGGGGAAAATGGAAGACCCGGGGAATTACAGACCAGTCAGTCTCACCTCTGTGCCTGGCAAAATCTTGGAGTACATTCTCCTGGACAGCATGCTAAAGCACATGAAAAACAACAAGGCGCTTGGTGACAGCCATCATGGTTTCACTAAGGGGAAATCCTGCCTGACCAATTTGGTGACCTTCTATGATGGGGCTTCAGTAGTGATGGAAGGGGGTAGAGCAGTTGATGTCATCTACCTGGACTTGTGCAAAGCGTTTGACACTGCCCCACACAACATCCTTCTCTCTAAATTGGAGAGATATCAATTTGATGGATGGACCACTCGGTGGATAAAGAACTGGCTGGATGGCCGCACACAAAGAGTTGTTGTCAATGGTTCAGTGTCCGGCTGGAGACCGGTAACGAGTGGTGTCCCTCAGGGATCGGTGTTGGGACCGATCTTGTTTAACATCTTCATCGCTGACATGGACAGTGGGATTGAGTGCGCCCTCAGCAAGTTTGCCCATGACACCAAGCTGTGTGGTTCGGCTGATACGCTGGAGGAAAGGGATGCCATCCAGAGGGACCTTGACACGCTTGTGAGGTGGGCTGATGCCAACCTTATGAAGTTCCACCACAACAAGTGCAAGGTCCTACACCTGGGTCAGAGCAATCCCAGGCACAGCTACAGACTGGGCAAAGAAGAGATTCAGAGCGGCCCTGCAGAGAAGGACTTGGGGGTGCTGGTCGATGAGATAATGAACATGAGCCGGCAGTGTGCGCTCGCAGCCCAGAAAGCCAGCCGCATCCTCGGCTGCATCAAAAGGAGGGTGACCAGCAGGTTGAAAGAGGTGATCCTGCCCCTCTACTCTGCTCTTGTGAGACCTCACCTGGAGTTTTGTGTGCAGTTCTGGTGTCCTCAACATAAAAAGGACATGGAACTGCAGGAACAAGTCCAGAGGAGGGCCACGAGGATGATCAGGGGACTGGAGCACCTCCCGTATGAAGACAGGCTGAGGAAGTTGGGTCTGTTCAGCCTGGTGAAGAGAAGGCTGCGTGGGGACTTAATAGCAGCCTTCCAGTATCTGAAGGGGGCCTATAGGGATGCTGGGGAGGGACTCTTCGTCAGGGACTGTAGTGACAGGACAAAGGGTAATGGGTTAAAACTTAAACAGGGGAAGTTTAGATTGGATATAAGGAGGAAATTCTTCCCTGTGAGGGTGGCGAGGCACTGGAATCGGTTGCCTAGGGAGGTTGTGAGTGCTCCATCCCTGGCGGTGTTCAAGGCCAGGTTGGATGAAGCCTTGTGTGAGATGGTTTAGTGTGAGGTGCCCCTGCCCATGGCAGGGGGGTTGGAACTAGATGATCTTGAGGTCCTTTCCAACCCTAACTTTTCTATGATTCTATGATTCTATACTGATTTTGCTGGTCAGCACTTTAATTGTCTTCCCAACATAGTTCACTTGCCGGCCACAATTTCCCAAAAACATCCTCGCTCCACAGCTGCACATCCTTTTTCCTAACAGTGAGACTTACTCCTTCACTAAATCATGTCCACATCATGCTCAAGGTTACATATCAGCAACAACTAAACCTATTATCGAAATATAACTGCTGATAATGCCTTTGCATATAGCACTTGGGTTTTTCCACTCAGACCATCACGAGGCCTGGTCTGAGTGGAAAAACCTGAACCCCATCGCAAGGCCTCTTGCAAGGCCTCTTGCCTCTGCTCACAGCCATTACCATCCTTCCCACAAATCCCCCTTTTTGTTTTTGAGCTGAGGCATCCCATCCAATTCAGATCTCAGTTTCCGTCTCCAGTTCATATGTCTGTGCACATATCGGTTCATAGATCGATTCGTAGATGTAGCCATTGTCTTCCATAAACGTGCTGAGAAGTCCTCTTGCCGGTACTCTCCGTTGAATCAACCACACCTTGGACATCATCTTCTCAGCCAGTGCTCTTCCACAGGCAAATACTCCACAACATATGAACAAGATTACCACAAGCATTAGCAATAACTGAAACAAACTATACATCAATGGTTTGAGCCATCCAACAATCCCCAAGTTCTCCAACCACTCATCTAACCCTGTCTCAACCTTTATTTTATTCACATTCTCTTGCAATTCCTGAATCTTAGCATGGATAGATTCCGAATGATCGGACAAATTAAAACAACACATTCCAGCAAAATCATCACACCCATGTCCATGTGCTAACAACAAAAAATCTATAGCGGCGTGATTCTGCAAAATAGCTTTACGATTGCTATCAACATCCTTCATCAAATCAGTCAAAATATCAGATGTGAGGTTAGCTTGCTTTGCGGCCCAGCATGCCAATTTTTGCAAGTTAGGGTTAGCAATTGCTGCTGCACAGCCAGGGCAAAATATACTGGCCAACAAATTTTCTGCTTTTCCTATCAAAGTTACTGAATCCTTACAGGTGGCTGGCAGAGTGTCTAGAGTGCGTTTGCTCCGGGTGTTATTCTTTGTTCTGATTAGTTCCATCAGAGGTGCTAAGAGGCTAAGCCTTCCCAGATAACATGGCCCTCCAAGTGGGAATCGTGGAATGCCCTGCCAAGCGCGATCACCACAGATCAAAAAGATTCCTTTAGGCAAGGCTAACAACATGTTTGGAAAAAATTCATGTCGACCACACTCTTCTAATCCCACAGCTCCTCCACACCATGCTCAGGTGTCGGAAGCGTCCTGTATCCCATAGATACCTGATCCAGACACATCTGTCCACACCTCAAGTGGCTTGCATAATACGCCAACCCTAGAAAACATACATCTAACTCTACCTATCGGGGTATCGATTACAGAAGCGCTAAAGCCAAAGCGCAAGCCATCTTTAGTTCTGTTTACGGATCCTGCTAGATGCAATTCCTGTGGATCCCATGGCAAGGTTTTATTTAAATGCTCAATTAGCAAAACGGACATCCAAGCCAATGTCCGGTTTGCAATATTACCACGGGTACAACCTCCACACCAAACCCGCTTGTCAGCCTGGGGCTGCTGGCAGGCCGTCTGATTTCTGCGACACCATTAATCAGCGGCGCTAGCCTTTTCTCCTTCCTGTTGCAATATGGTAGAATCGGCTAATGAGACATTGCTTATATAGCCCACAAATTTTTCAGGCTCTAAAGAAAATATACCAATTAAACAAGTGCGAAATGGGTCAGACACAGCTGTTAAAGACATACAAAAATTGGAAGTGTTGGTTCTCTTTGCTCATGTTACCCACATATTCTGCTGCTGTGTTGCCGCATCAATGAGCGGATCATCCAATGTCACGGTGACCGTGACAGCCATCATCAAGATCCCGACGCGGATCGATATGGCTTCACCCAGCGGCTTGGACCCCATATCGGGCCAGCGTCTGTGGAAACACAAACATATCCTCTCCCAGTCATTAGGACTTCAACCGGCCCTTTCCACATACCTGAACTCAGTTCCTTATACATGACTCGGGCACCTGTCGTTTTCACACATCCAGATGACAAGGCACTACTATGAAGAACAATAGGTGGTTCCGTGCGGTCTCCTGTTAACCGCAAAAAATTCATGACATAAGTAGCTTTTGCTAAATGGTCTGCGGGTGGAGCAGGAGCTCCCCTTTTTTGTTTTTGCAACAGTGCTTTTAAAACTGCATGAGTGCGTTCAACTATAGCTTGACCTGTGGGAGAATGTGGCAGTCCTGTAGAATGGCATATACCCCATAAGGCACAAAAATGAGCAAAATTGCGAGAGGTATATGCAGGACCATTGTCTGTTTTGATAGCTAAAGGCACCCCAGGGCTGCAAAAGACACGTGCAAAAGGCGAATTGCGTGTTTGGCAGATTCTCCGGTCTGAGCCGTTGCCCAAACCGCCAAAGAAAAGGTATCAATAGAGACATGAACATATTTCTGACGACCAAATTCTGAAACGTGGGTGATATCCATCTGCCAGAGCTGCAGGGCAAGAAGGCCACGAGGGTTGACCCCCAGTCCCAAGCCTAGTCCAGATTTCTGACAGGCAGGACATGATTTCACTATGCTCTGCGTGTCAGAAACAGACAGGTTAAACTGACGAGCTAACACTTTAGCTGATTGATGGAAAAAATCATGAGATTTACATGCCTGTTCAAATAAGTTCGGGGCAGGTCCAGCCCAAATAGGAGCTGCAACTAATTGATCTGCCTGCAAGTTCCCTTGTGCCAAACCCTCAGAAAATTTGTGACTTCGTATATGAGTGATAAAATAAGATATCTGCCGTTGGTTGATAGCCTGGAGCAACTTTAATAACATAGACACCAAAAGCGAATTCCTGGCTGAGCGAATAAGAGATCGCTCTATACGCTGGACTATTCCCACAACATAAAGAGAGTCAGAAACAATATTAAGTGGCTGGGTGGGCCAGTGCAAAAAGGCCCAAACTACTGCTTTTAGTTCCAAGGTCTGCAATGAATCAGCTGTTTCACCATCAATTAAATGGCGCTGCCACTGATCATCGGCGTACCATGTAATCACAGCACGCCGAGACTTTCGCCCAGCATCAGTGAAAACAGTCAGTCCTTTTACTGGTGTTTCAGACCTAACTGGAAATTGTTCAAATGTTTGAGATTGCAACAAAGGTGTCCTGGGTTGAGCAGCAGCAGTCATTTTTCTCCTTCTTAGGAGCTAGTACAGTGCTGTGTTTTGATCTTTTGGCCTTGGAACAGTGGTGATAACGCTGATGTTTTCAGTTGCTGCTCGAATGTTTGGTCTGGCCAAGGACTTTCTGAGCCTCATGCTCTGCCAGGGAGGAGGGGAGGCTGGGAGGAAGCAGAGACAGGACAACTGACCCAAACTAGCCAAAGAGGTATTCCATACCACAGCACGTCATGCCCAGGATGTAACTTGGAGTGACCCGGAAGGGGTAGAGGGACTGCAGGGTTGGAGGAGGTATCGGTGGGTGCTCGGCTGGGGGGAGTGGGGCGAGTTATTGGTTGGCTGGTGTTGAGGTGTTGTATTCTTTCCTCTTGTTATTTCCTTTAGCATTATTATTATTGGTGGCAGCAGCAGTGATTTGTGTTATACCTTACTTACTAAACTGTTCTTATCTCAACCCGTGGGAGTTGCATTCTTTTCGATTCTCTTCTCCGTCCCTCCAGGAGCAGGGGGAGGGCAAGAAGGGGGGGGAGTGAATGGACGAGGTTTGTGGTTGGGTTTAAACCACGACAAAAGGTAACAATCGAGATTGAGGATAAGAATTGGTGATGTTTCCTGGATAATCTGCTAAGGCTACCTGTAAGGGGAGTGAATTTCCCAACAAGTAGCTTAAATAATCCTGAGTTATAGGCAGTGTGATAGAGGCTGGTTCCCTGCCAGCAATATCGACCACTCGGTTGCGACCCTTCATGATCAATTGGGCAAACAATTCTGGGCGTGTCATAGCCGTCTTTTTTGGCTGACAGGGGAGAAAAATCCATTCTAAAATATGCAGTTGCCCTTCAGGCAATTGACCAATGATTCCAAAAGGGTGGATAGTCTGTGAACTAGAATTGAGGATAAAAACCAGAATCGGTAGTTCCTGAATTCTCCGAGAGGCTACTGCCAAACAGACCTTGTCTATAATCTCCTGCAATGCTTGTTTTTGAAAATCAGATAAATGCCGAACGGTGTCGGCTTCTGTTGATTGACCTATCAATGACATTAATGGTGCTAGGTCATCGTTAGTGATTCCACAGATAGGACGGACCCACTGAATATCGCCCATAAGTTTCTGAACATCGATTAGAGTTTCTATTTTACTGGTTATTGCGACTTTCTGAGGCTTAACTGAACTTTCAGTTATCTGCCACCCCAGATAGATCCAGGGAGCCTATCGTTGAACTTTTTCAGGTGCAATGACCAACCCTCTTTCTTTCAACACTGCGGTGATGGTTGTTAAAATATTATCTGGCAAAGTTTCTGCTGCAAACAGAATGTCATACATGTAGTGATAAATCAAACAGTCATGATACTGTCTACGCAAGGGAATCAATGCCCATGCCACATATGTCTGACAAATAGTCGGAGAATTTTTCAAGCCTTGTGGCAAGACCACCCAATGATACCGTTTTGCTGGGGCCTGTTTGTTAACACTAGGTACTGTGAAAGCAAATTTCTCACAGTCCTCTGGATGAAGCTTTATAGTGAAAAAACAACCTTTTAAATCTATTATCAACAGACTCCAATTCTCTGGGATCATAGTTGGTGAAGGCAACCCTGGTTGCAGCGCACCCATATCCTGCATAACCGCATTGACTGCTCTGAGATCATGCAACAGTCTCTATTTTCCTGATTTCTTAGGAATAGTGAATATTGGGGTGTTCCAGGGACTGGTGGAGGGGACTATGTGTCCTGCTTGCAGTTGCTCGTCCACCAGTTCCTGGACCCTTTGCAGCCGTTCATCATAAAGAGGCCACTGATCTATCCAAACTGGCCTCTCTGTCAGCCAAGTCAGTTTCAGGATAGGGGGCTGCTCTTCAGTGACCGCACCTAAAAAAGTGATGTGATTAATTTGGCATGCAATTGGCTCAGAATGTCTCGTCCTATCAGTGCCACAGGGAGATTCAAGACCTATGGTCTAATAGTGGCTGTGCCTCCATCTGAGAGGGTACAGTGGATGAGGTTCTGACTAATCCAAGTCTGCTGGCAACCCCCAACCCCCATAATAGAGGCTGGTGCTAGAGACAAGGGCCAGTCAGAGGGCCAATTGTGTGTTGGAATGACTGTGACATCTGCTCCGGTATCTAGAATAGCAATTAATTTGATTGACCGGCCGTTATGGTGACTCAAGCAGACAGACTCAGAGGGTTTCCCTTTTGTAATTTCCAGCCAGTAGGACCGTTGCCGGTCAATTGCTGAGGTGAGTAGCTCGAGAGAGGACGCCTTTAACACTGGAGCGGGGGAGAGATCAGCGTCCAGGAGCCTCAACTCAGAGCGGCCAGAGCTACCGAGGGAGCTTCAAGTCCTCGACAGGACCTGCCCAGGAGCCGGCAGCTCTGCGGACGAGAGCCGCTGACTCACAGGGGGTGGAGCCAGGAGCAGCAGCACCAACCCTGAGTGGTTAAAAACCTGCCCCAGGGAGCGCGAGCGAACAGAGCGGGCAAACAGAGCGGGACGAGGCAGTTCGCGCGGCAGTTCGCACGGGCAGGTGAGCGGGATGGTGAGCACCCGTCGTATGGCCAGGGCCCGGCCTGGGAGCTCTGCTCTGCTCTGGCTGCCCCGGCGGTGGCCAGCGTAGGCACCCAGACAGAGCAGATGAGAGGGGAGGCTGCAGTGCAGAGCTCGGAGTGTAGAGGGTGCCTGCACTGGTCTTGTGAGGGAAAGGTGCACGATGGGCAGGGCTGCACTAGGTGCTCCCTGGTGGAGGTCCTCCGGCAGCAGGTGGCTGAGCTGCGGAATGCTGTTAGCGGGCTTCAAGATGTCAGGGTAGCTGAGAGGAAGCAGGGCTGCTTGCTCCAGCCCCATACTGTGCGGGGGCCTCAAGCTTCCCCTCCAGCTCATGAAGGAAAGAAGGAGGCCACCAACCCGGGAAATTGGGAATTGGTGACAAAGAAAAATAACAAAAGAAGGAGGAAAAGGACAATCAAAAGCAAGGGGCTTCCTCCTAAATCTGTTGTCCCCACGCAGAACCGCTTTGCTGTCCTGCAGGAGACTAACGAGGAAATGCACTTGCACCACAAACAGCCGGATTATGCACGGGTTAAGATCTCTACTGGGGCTACAAAGAAAAAGCGGCGGGTCGCAGTAATAGGGGACTCTACTTTGAAAGGGACGGAAGCACTCGTCTGTCAGCCTGACCCCGTCTCGAGGGAGGTGTGCTGCCTACCAGGGGCACGGATCAGGGAAGTTACAGAGAGGCTACCTGCTCTAGTAAGTTCCACGGACTATTACCCGCTCCTGGTGATCCATGTGGGTGCTAGGGATATAGGTAGTAGTAGACTGGGGACCATAAAGAAAGACTACAGAGCCCTGGGAGAGGTGGTTAGGGGCTCCGGCGCTCAGATAGTCTTTTCGTCAATTCTCCAGGACACAGGGGAGGACCAAGAAAAAGCTAGGAGGATTGGCCAGGTCAATAAATGGTTAAAAGGGTGGTGTCATAGTCAGGGGTTTGAGTGTCTTGAACATAAGACTGAAGTTAGGAGGCCAGATCTACTGGGGGCTGGTGGAGCTGCTCTGGTAAAGAAGGGGAAGAACAATTTTGGTAGGAGGCTAGCCAGACTGGTCAAGGAGGCTTTAAACTAGATGTGTCGGGGGAGGGGGGCATCATTCCATCCCAACACACCCAGTCAGTTGCCAGCACCTATAATAAATGCTCGGAACAATGTAGATATATTCCAGCTGCTACAGCCAACAAGACGGCTTCAATTGGAGCTCGTCTCAGATGCCTCTATACAAACGCCCGTAGCATGGGGAACAAGCAAGAGGAATTAGAGATGTGTACACATCTACGGGGGTATGATATAATAGGCATCACAGAAACATGGTGAGATGGCTCCTATGACTGGAGAGTTGGAATGGAAGGTTACAGGCTCTTTAGAAAGGACAGGCCTGGCAGGCGGGGAGGGGGAGTTGCCCTTTATGTTAGGGATAGGCTGGAGAGTATGGAACTCTGTCTGGGGACAGGTGAGCAGTTTACAGAGAGTTTGTGGGTCAGGGTTAAAGGGAAAACAGCCGTGGGAGACATTACTGTGGGGATCTGTTACAGGCCGCCTGATCAAGGAGAACCTGTGGATGAAGCACTCTACAGACAGATAGGAAAAGCCTCACGCTCGCAGGCCCTTGTTCTCATGGGGGATTTCAACCACCCTGATATCTGTTGGAACGATGGCACTGCACAGCACAAGCAATCCAGGAGGTTCCTCGATTGTGTGGAAGACAACTTCCTTCTGCAAGTAATAGAGGAGCCGACAAGGAGCGTTGCCATGCTTGACCTTGTGCTCACCAACAGGGAAGGGCTTGTTGAGAATGTGGCACTCCAGGGCAGCCTTGGATGCAGCGATCACGAGATGGCCGAATTTGAGACAGTGAGAAGAGCGTGCAGCAAGCTCACTGCCCTGGACTTCAAAAGAGCAGACTTCGGCCTCTTCAGGAACCTGCTTAATAAGGTTCCATGGTGTCCTGGGTTTACCAGGAGCCGTTTTGCTCCTTCTTAGTAACTGGTGCAAGCTCTGTGTTTTGACTTCCAGCCTGGGCAGAGAGCTGATAATACCGATTGTTTTTAATTGTTGCTAGGTAATGTTTATTCTGGCCAAGGACTCTGTGAGTCTCATGCTCTGCTGGGGACGAGGGAGGCCGGGAGGAAGCAGAGACAGGACACCTGACCCGAACTAGCCAAGGAGGTATTCCATACCATAGCACGTCATGCCTGGAGGGGGAACTGGAAGTTAGCCGGAAGGGGCAGGCTCTGGCTCTTCGGGGGGGTCGAACTCGTTCGGCGGTGGTATCGTATTCTCTTGTTATTTTCTCTTATCAATATTATCATTTGTGGTAGCAGCAGTGGTTTGTGTTATACCTTAGTTACTGGGCTGTTCTTATCTCAACCCGTGGGAGTTACATTCTCCTGATTTTCCTCCCCATCCCTCCGGGAGTGGGGAGGGTCGGGGGGGGAGTGAGTGGACGAGGTTTGTGTTTGGGTTTAAACCACGACACATGGGATATAGCCCTGGAGGTAAGGGGGGCCCAAGACTGTTGGCTGATATTCAAGGATCACCTGCTACAAGCTCAGGAGTGCTACATCCCAAGTAGAAGGAAGTGCAGCAGGAGGGCCAGGAGACCTCCTTGGATGGATAAGGATCTGCTGAGGAAAATTCAAATGAAAAAAGAGGCTTATAAAAAAAGGAAGCAAAGACAGGCGGCCTGGGTAGAGTACAGGGATGTTGTCCGGGAAGCTAGGGACCAGGTTAGGAAGGCTAAGGCCCAGTTAGAATTAAACCTAGCCAGGGATGTTAAGGATAACAGGAAGGGATTCTACAGGTACGTAGCAAACAAAAAACAGACTAGGGACAACACAGGCCCCCTGAGGAAGCTCTCGGGAGAACTGGCTACACAGGATTAGGAGAAGGCTGAGGTTCTGAATGACTTCTTCGCCTCGGTCTTCACTGGCAAAGTCTCTGACTGCACCACCCAGTTCTTAGAAGGTAGATGCAGGGACTGTGAGAATGAAGACCTTGGGCCCACTGTAGGAGAGGGTCTGGTTCGAGACCATCTTCAAAATCTGAACGTGCGCAAGTCCGTGGGACCTGATGGAATCCATCCGTGGGTCCTGAGGGAGCTGGCAAATGAAGTTCCTAAGCCACTGGCCATCGTATTTGAAAAATCACGGCAGTCAGGTGAAGTTCCTGATGACTGGAAAAAGGGAAATATAACCCCCATTTTCAAGAAGGGGAAAATGGAAGCCCCGGGGAATTACAGACCAGTCAGTCTCACCTCTGTGCCTGGTAAAATCTTGGAGCACATTCTCCTGGACGGCATGCTAAGGCACATGAAAAACAACAAGGCGCTTGGTGACAGCCAGCATGGTTTCACTAAGGGGAAATCCTGCCTGACAAATTTGGTGGCCTTCTATGATGGGGCTACAGAATTGATGGATAAGGGTAAAGCAGTTGATTTCATCTACCTGGACTTGTGCAAAGCACTTGACACTGCCCCACACGACATCCTTCTCTCTAAATTGGAGAGATATCAATTTGATGGATGGACCACTCGGTGGATAAAGAACTGGCTGGATGGCTGCACACAAAGAGTTGTGGTCAATGGCTCGATATCTGGTTGGAGACCGGTAACGAGTGGTGTCCCTCAGGGATCGGTGTTGGGACCGGTCTTGTTTAACACCTTCGTCGCTGACATGGACAGTGGGATTGAGTGCGCCCTCAGCAAGTTTGCCCATGACACCAAGCTGTGTGGTCCGGTTGATACGCTGGAGGGAAGGGATGCCATCCAGAGGGACCTTGACACGCTTGTGAGGCTGAGGCTGATGCCAACCTTATGAAGTTCAACCATGCCAAGTGCAAGGTCCTACACCTGGGTCGGAGCAATCCCAGGCACAGCTACAGACTGGGCAAAGAAGAGATTCAGAGCGGCCCTGCAGAGAAGGACTTGGGGGTGCTGGTGGATGAGATAATGAACACGAGCCGGCAGTGTGCGCTCGCAGCCCAGAAAGCCAACCTCATCCTGGGCTGTATCAAAAGGAGTGTGAGCAACAGGTCAAAGGAGGTGATCCTGCCCCTCTACTCTGCTCTTGTGAGACCTCACCTGGAGTTTTGTGTGCAGTTCTGGTGTCCTCAACATAAAAAGGACATGGAACTCTTGGTAGAAGTCCAGAGGAGGGCCACGAGGATGATCAGGGGACTGGAGCACCTCCCGTATGAAGACAGGCTGAGGAAGTTGGGTCTGTTCAGCCTGGAGAACAGAAGGCTGCGTGGAGACCTAATAGCAGCCTTCCAGTACCTGAAGGGGGCCTATAGGGATGCTGGGGAGGGACTCTTCATCAGGGACTGTAGTGACAGGACAAGGGGTAACGGGTTAAAACTTAAACAGGGGAAGTTTAGATTGGATATAAGGAGGAAATTCTTTCCTGTTTGGGTGGTAAGGCGCTGGAATCGGTTGCTCTGGGAGGTTGTGAGTGCTCCATCCCTGGCGGTGTTCAAGGCCAGGTTGGATGAAGCCTTGTGTGGGATGGTTTAGTGTGAGGTGCCCCTGTCCATGGCAGGGGGGTTGGAACTAGATGATCTTGAGGTCTTTTCCAACCCTAACTATTCTATGATTCTATGACCTCAGGCTGACCTGTAGAACCAAAACCTCCTGATCCTCGTTCCTGTTCACCCTGACACGGCACCTTTGCTTCAAACGGTATTAATTGAGCAATCTTTTCTGCCTTCAGAATGGATACCGGAGGGTGCAATGTGTAGACCATAATTTTGATATTACCTCAAAAATCTGACATCGATCAATCCTGGTAAAACAAAAATTCCGCGACGCGACACCGAGGAGTGCCCTGTTAATAATGCACTTAATTCATGTCCTAGTGGACCCCAAAGTGCAGAATCAATCAGGCACACCTGAGTATCCAGCAGCGCAACATCTACTGCGTTTGCCACGTCCACTCCGGTGCTGACAGCTGTGGCTGAGGTGAGGCTGTCCAAGCACCCTGCATTTGTGTCTGAGTGCGGGGGTAAGCGCTCGATTTCCCGTTTCCCGGACCCTTACATTCTGCCGTGTTATGTGTAGGCTTTTGGCATCGTACATAGCATTTGGATCCAGTTTGATTACCCATCTGGTTGTTGGGTTGTACCTTCACCCGACATTGAGCTCGGATATGACCCAACTTTCCCCAATTATAACATCTTTTATCCTTCTCTTTTCTTTTTCCCCGGACAAGTGTTTGGACAGCGGCACCTACAGCCTCAGCCACATACGCTGCTTTCTGCTTCTGTCCCATACGTTCTACTACGTCAAGCATTTGAGCAGTAGATGTCCCTCTCGGCAAACTACTCAAAATCTGTTTTGTCTGATCATTGGCCCCGTCAAAGGCCATGATATCTAGCATTTTCGCTTTCATTTCATCGCTAAAATCAGGATTCTTCCTCAAAGCATCAAACAGCCTATCAATAAACTGTTGATATGTTTCTGTTGGTCCCTGCTTAATAGACCAAAACCCAGGGGTAGACCTTCCCTCAGGCAAGGCAAACCAGACCTTTAGCGCTTGGTCTTGAGCTGCGGCCAGGACAGCCCTTGGCAGATTAGCCTGCGCTTGTGGATTGCTATATTGACCCCTTCCCAAAAGGATATCAGCTGTTACCCCAAACAATGGATCGCCTTGCTGTCGAGGCTGACCGGCAACCCCTTGGCAAGCTTGGTCCCACCTACTAAAAAACCAAAGCTGCAGATGCGGAGGAAGTAACGTCTGAGCGATCAGGTGAATGTCATATGGTGCTAGAATATAAGCAGAAAACGTGAGCAATTATAGACTGAGTATAAGACGATTTCAGCCCAAGTGTAGTCACTGCCTGCCGAGCCTCCTTAACCGCTTTTATGTCAAGAGCCTCCCACTCCTTTGTCCCCTGCTGGGTAGTAAACACAGGGTAAGCAATAGGATTCATATCAGCAAATTCCCCCTCTACAATTGCATCCCTGATTAACCCGCGCCAGCGATGTGCCGGATTATCCCCACCGCCCAATCCCTTCCCCGATTCCTCCCCCAAAATCCCTTCTTTCTCAAAAGGCTTATCTGAGGGTGGAATGGACAACCCAGGAATGCATGCTGGTCCAGAACCTCCCTCAGTCTCAATGGCCTCCAGCTTTTTCAGGATCAGCTGAAACTGCTCGTTTGTCGGGCCAGCCATCCTTTGTTGACGGGCTGAGCAGACTGATTGGTCGGAATCAGAGTCGGAGTCAGGAGGAGGAGGAAACCAGTCCGGATCCGACTCCAAGGATCTCAGACCGGGGTCTATTGCTGAGTCAGGGTCTCTCTCCTCTGGAGCTGGGACGGAAGGGGTCGCTTCCTCTACCTTGACCGCGTTGTGCGATCGCTGTCGTGATTTTGTCTTTCCCGCCGGCTGTGATGGCTTTTGTGGAATATTTCCACGCACAACAGGAGGCGCGAACGCCATAGAGGCTGCACTCGCTCCTGAGTCCGACGGAGTCGGTGGGGGTGCGGTGGCTACGAGCACGGACGCCACTGCCGCTTGCTCGGATTTCATTTCTTTTAAAGTCTCTATCATCAGCCTCCACAAAGTGGAGAGCTTTCAGGCCTGTTTTGTCCCTTTACTGCTTTCATCCCACAGTGCTTGTCCTATGCGCTCCCACTCAGGGATCTCGAAGGCGGCTTGCACAGTGGGGATAAAGTCACGATCACAGGCCCATTTTAGCAGCCCATGTAAGGCTGCACTATCATACTGCACGCCTCTCTTAGAGAGAATATGTTGGAGGAGCTTCACCACTGCCTGTTCCTCTTTGCATAGCGAGTGCCCTATCTCCTCCCTGGCCGCTCACCTGATCAGGGTGAGATTCCTGAAGTTTGCAGGACGTCCTGGCTTCCTCCAGCGCCAGGGCACTACAGTTACCTAGTTTAATATTTTTAACCCGAGTCGTCTTTTTTTTATGAAGCTGTTTGCCATTTCAGTTCTGCTCAATCAGTGCTCAAACTGATTCAGCTGAATCAGTTAAAAATAAAAATCTTCCTTTGGCTTAATGTGACAGTAGTTTTGCCCAAATAGGAGTACAGATCTACTGTGCTAGAATGAGGCAGATGGGGAACATTAAGTATATGGCTTTCACGATGCTGCTCAGTCTTGTTCCAGAAAGGAGGAGAGGATTTGCCAGCAACTGCAAACAGAAGCTTGGGTTTCTTCTTGCTTTTAGGAGATTTCTCTCATTTTAACAAATGTTTGTATAGAAATGTTAGAAATGAGCTATCAAACAGGATTATTATTTTTGTATCTTATTTAACCTTGTTTAAACAGGAAAGTTGCATTAAAGCAGTGGAAATCCAGAAATAAGAGTGGCTTTATCTGCACTCCTTTACTGGATCAAATCCTTGATCAATTGGAAACTGGTGTAAGTCAAAATCAAGCAGAAATGTTCACAGTGAGATTTGCCCTGGTTTAATTAAATTGTTCTTCAGATCTACATAAACTGAGCTGATGCAATTTGCCGTTATTTAAATGAGGCCTGTAGGAGTAGTCTTGAAAAGAGGGACTGCACACAGTATGAGTATCTGAATCAGGACCATTATTATTTACAGGAATCTACTTTTCAATTAATTATTTTTTTTAAATTAGGGGGTAGCAGCCATGATAGTACACTGGTGTTGGCTCCATTGATAATTATACCATTTTTCTCCTTTTCATAATTGTCCCAGTATGAACTGTGCTATTTTAGCAGAAAGTGTTAATTATTTTATCAACAAATGACAGACCCTGCTTCAGTTTGCTGGTTTCCCTTTAACCAAAACAAAGATTACAGGCCCCATTCCACAGCTCAGCTGCTGAATATGTACTAGGAAACTTGGGAACCCCTTTCTTATGAAACACTCTGCAAAGCTTTAAGCACTCTTTTAAGCTGAGTTGTATTAAATGACAGACAAAAAAAAAAAAGCCCTCTGAAGAACTGGTGCTTAATTACAACTTAATTAGCATAATTATACATGCTAATAGCTTCTCAAATGAATAGCAGTTGTCAGGAGGTTGGGACCATCTGTATGAGTGTTGGATTAATACATCAGTTTTTATTTCTAACAATGCTGCAACTCTTTCCCTGAAAGTGATTCTCATTAATCAAGTTCATTTTTATTATATAGAAAATTTGGCATTTTTGATTATGGGCCATTATCCGTTTCCCCATGCAGTCCTAATACAATACCAATGAGACCCCGTGTGGTTATTCCACACTGACAGTGCTAGTACAGGTGTATTATTATAATTGTTACAAACAGCACATTGTACCTCAGGACTAGTAGAGTTCTAATCTCAAGATATCAGCGTTTCCACTTGGCACTTCAGTCCAATACAGTTTCCAGAGCTTTATGAAAAACATACATGTCTGTGGTTATGAGGAAGCAGATTTAAAGAGATAGAAGCATGTGTGCTTAACAGCTGGAAGACTTGGAAGTTCATTAAGGTTCTGTCCTGGGTTAAGCAGTAGTAGTCATTTTTTTCCTTCTTCGTAGATGGTGCAGTGCTGTGGTTTTGACTGTGCCTTTAGTCTGGGAACAGTGCTGATAACACACCGATGATTTTAGTTGTCGCTAAGTAATTTTTACTCCAATCAAGGACTTTTTCAGTCTCATACTCTGCCAGTGAGGAGGGGCACGGGAAGCCAGGAGGAAGCAGAAACAGGACACCTGATCCAAAGTAGCAAAAGGGGTATTCCATACCACAGCACAGCATGCCCAGTATATAAACTGGGGGCAGTTACCCGGAAGGCCCAGGTGGCTGCTCGGGTCGGGCTGGGTATCAGTCAGCAGGTGGTGAGCAGTTGTATTCTCTTCCCTTGTTATTCCCTTTATCATTATTATTATTGGTGGTAACAGTAGTGGGTTTGTATTATACCTTAGTTACTGGACTGTTCTTATCTCAACCCATAGGATTTACACTCTTTTGATTCTCTTCCACATCCCTCTGGGAGGGGGGGGAGAAGAAGGGGGGGGGGTGAGCGAGTGGCTGCATGGTTCTGTTACTGGCTGGGATTAAACCATGAGAATAAGGTTCTCCACAGCTGGGGAAAATCATACTTGTTGGGCATTAGTAAAAGACCTGTTAGCGTTGTGGTTAACAGCATCCTTAATGCATAATACTTCTGTTGTTTCTTAACTTACTTGAAAGGGCTGTTTAGGCCCTCAATTGTCCTATAACAATATAGTGATAAGATTTCAATCAATGTACTTGTGAATTGCCACTATTTTAGCAAAAAATTGCTAGCAAATAAACTTGTAAATGCCAGCTAAAGGCCTAAACATTCCTTGCAGAGTTAATTGCACATTTAGTGTTCATGTAATTTTTAATTAATTATATGTCAAATGGATTTATGTTTTATGTACTTAATAAACCTTGGTAAGTGTCCTTTTGGTATTTAGCATCCTATTTGTGTAAAAAGAATGACTGATGTCACTGGATCACGATGTTTCTACTACATGCTTACACGCTGACTGTAGTGTTTGGTGGCTTGTACAGGGTTCAGGATCAGAAGCTGCAGAATTAAATGAGTGCAGAAGTGAATCCAGTGGAGGCTTGTGAAGATCTACTGTATCTCAGCTTGATCCCATAGTCAGGACATGGAGTCTGTATAGGCTTTTGGGATCCAGAGCCCACTGGAATGAGCAGGTTGATTTGTGCTGGTTTGATTTTAGGTTTGGGCTGTATTGCAAATGTAGAACAACTCTGGGAGCAATACATGGTGCTGCAGCAACAGGAAGGTTTTTTTTTGTGGCAATAAAGACCAGGCCGCTTATTCAACATCAGTTTGTAAAGTACTATTTTGTCATCCTCAGACGAATAATCTATGAAGGAATTTGCTTTCCTTCCCAGCTAAGTATTTAATATGTGACATTTTAAAAAGATTTAGATCTGGCAATGCTAGTAGTGTCCACCTACAGTATAAACACAAGAAATCCAATGGATGTTTAGGTAAATAGGTAAACTAACTTTTAATGTAAAAATTGTTCCCAGGATTGATCTTTTTTGGTACTTTTGCTTTTAAAACATTAGGCATAAAGAAGTTCACTCAAAATCTTGTATATGTGTTGCTCTGAAGTTCTAGCAGCTTTATTTTGGTTTTGACATGCCAGGAGCGGTTTGTAATGTGTTTGACTGCGGAAGATCAATGGACAGCGCGCTGATTAATGTAATCAGAAACTGACCTTTATTCACTTCAGAGCACTGCCTTTTATAGCTTCCAAGCTTGGTCACGCGCTTAAGCTTTATAATGATTGGTTTCTACACACAATGCACAGACAGCTGATTGGTTCCTTCTTCAGCATCCGGGAGCAACACTAGCTGATTGGTTCCTTCTTCAGCATCCGGGAGTTGTTTTCCTCCTGCAGAACTTCCACATACGTGGCCACAACTTTGCCCTGAAGTAACCTGTGAACTAGGCCGTTAATCCTCACTACAAACTCTAACGAATGGCAAGAGTCCTGGATCGCTCACATGCCCATTGTTTGTTAAAGAGCCCTCAATAAATCCCCCTTCTTTATTTTGAGCGATCCAGACCCCAATCATTCGCGATACTACAGACATTAAGCAACGCCGTACTATACTAATAATAACAACAAAGACTATAATGCTTAATAATATCGTAATGCCTGATCTAAACAAATCCGCAAACCACCCAGTAATACCTAAACTTTGGAGCCAACCATCCAAACCATGATTGATCATTAATTTCTTCATGTTATCTTTGAATTGGGATAGTTGTTGATGAATTGAACTAGAATGGTCAGATAGATTCATACAACACATCCCTTCAAAATCTTCACAACTATGGCCCTGTGCTAAAAGCAAAAAATCAATGGCCGCATGATTTTGTAAAACTGCATGCCTAACACTATCTAAATCTTCTAATAATTCTGATAAGGCATTAGATGTGATATTAATCTGCTTTGCAGTCCAGCAAGCTAAATGCTCTATGTCTTTTAGTGCCCTCCCAGCCGTCGCCCCAGGAATAAAAATGGACATAAAAGCTCTTCCGACTTTACCTAACATATTAACATTATCATTACAGTTTGGTCCTAGTTGTTCTACTGATCTTCTTTTTTGTTGATCGGTTTTACTTTTATAAAATGATAGCATATCCCTCATGCTGGGAACAAACATAGTCAGCTTCCCTATATAACATGGCCCTCCCTGAACGTTTTTTGGTACCCCTTGCCAAGCTCTATGTCCACAGATTAAAAAATATCCTTTAGGAAATTGCTTTGCCAAATTATTATTCCAAATAGAAAATTTACTACCCAGGGTTTCAGCACCTATTGCTCCATTGCAATATCGTTTTTCTATAATTTTTATAATCATAATCACTCGACATATTGGTCCATTGTGTCCAACTATATTTCTTATAAAAGTTTACCCCTGTAGGTGCCGATGCCCCAAAATAAAAACATGACCCATTGCCTGCTAAGGATCCCCAGACATCTAACTCCTGAGGGTCCCAAGGCATTGTGGGGTTTAAGGCGTTAATGATCATTGCTCCAGCCATCCCTGTTAGAATCATAGAATAGTTAGGGTTGGAAAGGACCTCAAGATCATCTAGTTCCAACCCCCCTGCCATGGGCAGGGACACCTCACACTAAACCATCCCACCCAAGGCTTCGTCCAACCTGGCCTTGAACACTGCCAGAGATGGAGCACTCACAACCTCCCTAGGCAACCCATTCCAGTGCCTCACCACCCTAACAGGAAAGAATTTCCTCCTTATATCCAATCTAAACTTCCCCTGTTTACGTTTTAACCCGTTACCCCTTGTCCTGTCACTACAGTCCCTGACGAAGAGTCCCTCCCCAGCATCCCTATAGGCCCCCTTCAGGTACTGGAAGGCTGTTTGATTCATTTCCCCATAACAGCAGGCTGGTTTGTTTTCTGGAACAGTACAATCATAAATTCTATGACATGTCTGGTTAATGAAAGAGCTATTTAAAACCGTCCTGTTATTTATCCAATTGGTCCAGTCTGCCAGGCGCAGGTAAGGGATGCCGATTAAACAAGTACAAAAAGGGTCCCCGGGAGTGTCCATGGAGAGACAGACAGATGACTGGTTCATTCGGTTTGCCCAGGTGATCCACATGTTCTCTCGTGGTTCTATGGTATGTAATGCTTGACCTATAGTCATAGCCATCATCCAGCAACTTATAATTGAGGCTATTCTGAGGTTCCCTCGATCGGTGATTTCCAAGATTTTACCATCGTGCTGGAATCCAACGAGGGCCTCAAACACATATAGCCTCGACCAGTCATACAAACCTCAATTGTCCCCTTCCATTCTCCCAGTTTGAGATCTTTGTATTGAACAAAAATCTTTTCCTTTTTTGTTAACCCTGATTTTAAGGCACTACCGTGAATTACCATGGGAGGTTCTTCCCTTTCTCCTGCCAGGCGTAAATAATTTAACACATATAATGCTTTTGCCAGGCGTTCAATAGGTCCTACATAGCTCTCCCCCGTTTTTTGTTTAACTAAGAGGTTTTTAAGGGACTGGTGAGCCCGCTCAACAATTGCTTGTCCAGTGGGTGAATTAGGGACTCCGGTGAGATGTTTCACACCCCAAAGTAAGCAAAAGCGGTGAAACCTAGCAGAAGTATAGGCTGGAGCATTGTCTGTTTTAAGAGATAGGGGTACACCTAAGACGGCAACAGAGGTGTGAAGGTGTTTCACAACATGGTGAGAAGTTTCTCCAGTTTGAGTGGTGTCCCAAATTGCCATGGAAAAGGTGTCGACAGAGACATGAATGTATTTTTGTCATCCAAATTCTGGAATATGACTGGCATCCATTTGCCAAAGTTGTAGCGGTAAAATGCCTCGAGGATCTTCTCCAATACCAAGGCCAAAGCCTGTGTGTTGACATGCAGGACAAGAGTTTACAATTCCTTTTATTTCAGTAAGATTAGTCTGATTTGAAGTCACTTGAATCTTTATAATATGTGGCATACCAGTGAATCCCACGCACCATGTAACCGGTCGGAATAATGGGGATTTAACAAATGTGCCCAGTATACTTGTCCATTACCCATGGTCACACATAATAGAACAGATATTACAAAGATTTCTGTCATTGCCGTTTCTTTCTGTTGTTGAGTTCTGGGGCTTTATACGTTTCGCTGGCAGCCAGTATGGTCCTGTCGATAGCTGTACACAGCCGTATCCTTGACCTCATGTCAGCAATGGCACTGGTCCTTTCCACTCGTTATCATGTAGGTCTTTATATAGAACCAGCGGTTTGGGCAAGGAATTGTTCGTCACGTGGAGAAAATCCTTGCATTCCCCTTTTTTTTTTTTTATATATCTTTTAGATGACCCTACTTGAGCAGCGGATAGGACTAGATAGTACCTCCAACATATGCCAGCCACAGGCTGCTGGGCCCGCCCTTTTTCTCCTGAATGGCTCTCTGATAACAGGGGAGGCCATCCCTCACATCAAGGTCTGTCATGGCATGTGTCCCCACCACTCCACACCTGCTGGGTTGCAGCTAACAGTGGAGCTAAAGGTTCTTCTTGGTGGCAAACACAGAGGCCAACACAGCTTTGCCCTTGACTGTGGTAGCGGGCATTTGGCCAACCTCAGTCCTTGCACCTTGTTGTGAAGATGCTGATGGCAGCGAGGGACTAGCCAAAGAAATTTCTTACCAGTGGAGTTCTCCCACCCTCTTAATTTGTTCCATTACCTGCTTTATAACACTACCGTCATATTAGAATCTTTCTAGCTTTTGCCTTAGCATTTTCTAGCAGCTGCTGCAAATTTGCATGCTCTAACATCTCTTTTGCAAGTGACAAATCCATACAATGCAACGTGCAGTTTTGTTTTAGCAACTGCCTAGTAAGTACAGGTGGTTTTATACACAAAATCACAGCCTCTAATAATAGCTAGTTTAGAAGCACACTTACTCAAGTTGTTACTTTTCAGTTGCCTCCAAGTGATGTTTCGCAATCATTCATTTTTCTCTTCCTCTATCTCATTCTGCTTGGGGTATTCACAGTCGGCTCCTGTACCTGAGGCATTGCGTTTTTCCACTCGTCTGTCCGACTCATGGCAAGGCTTGACAAACTTTTCAGGCAGCTGCCATGGACCTGTAGGTAGGAGGACACAAATATACCCCCTCTTCTGGGTTATCAGTTCTTGAAAAGTAGACAGGTTAAAGTGTTTCCTTAAAGCAGAGGCATTCTGATGCAAAAGGAATGTAAAGCAGATGCAGAAGTAAACTGCACATTTTTAGCAGTCAAGGAGTTTGCTGCATCATTACCCATTTTTTAAAATTTTTTTTCTTTTCTTCTTTCTCTGCCACCCTGATGATGCTTAGGTGGCAGCTGATAAAGCTTGTGGTTGCACTACCCCTCTCACTTTTTCAGTTAGCAGTTCTTATTTCAAGTGATCTGTTCCTCCAAGTATTGGATTCACCCCCAGGTTACTTTAAACTCACTAAGCAAGGTTCCTACCATGCACCCGCTTTGTTGCAAGTGCTCTTCAGGCTTTGTCTGTGGTGTCTCTACAAACTGCCTCAATACTTCAGAGATGGAGAGGTTTGGTTTTTTTTTTTCTCAGGGTTTGTTTTTTTGGTTTTTTTTTTGTTTGTTTGTTTGTTGTTTTTTTGTTCATTTGGTTTTTTTTCCAAAGTTGCTCACCCTGCTGTGCACAGCTACAAAGACTGGCCTGCTGGGCAGCAGCTATAAACCGCAGCAACTACAGCTGCCTGCCTGCTTCAGCAGCAACCATAAATACCTGCCAGCCATCGCACTTTTGCATTAACCCTTTCTTGCCTGAAATGTTAAACCACTACCTGTTAAAAACTTTTACATGAACCTGACAACAAAAAAAAAACACACAACACCCTCTGCCCTCATCACACGCACACACATACGTATGGGATCCCACAAGCACACTCCACACAACTACAATATTTGAAACACAAAATCCAGACAATCATTACTCCCACTACACAGTCCCACGTACAGAACGTGGCACAAGGACCCTGTGAAGACTATCAGGAAACCAGCTCCAAGAAGCATCATCGCAGTGCGAGGTGGCAGACTCAGCCTTAGAGAGCGTCCCCGCAGAGGCTTTTCCTCCCCCACATTGCATGAGGCTTGGGCTTTTATACTGACCAAAATGCACACTCATTCCGACACAGGTGGCCAGCCTACGCCAGAAGAAGTGGCCAGCAATATCTATAAAGGTCTCCAAGTGTCAATAGAAACATGGACATACTTATATTTGCCAACTTCTAGTACATGAGTATCACAGAGAGACTGTATCAAATGAGTTGTATATGGGGCCCCAAGTCCACGGTCCGCCACGGTCCGCCACAGTCCGCCCGATACCCCTGATAAGAGCATATGAGAGACCTTCCCACCGTGGGTCTTGATCCAGCATATACATCACAGGGAAAGCACACAATACATTTGCATCCCCCACCCATCTCACTTCTCCCTCTACAGCTGCCCATTTATCATGAGGATCTGGGGGATATAAATCAGACTCCTGTAAGAAACTATGAATTAGGGTATTGTTTATTAAGATTTATGTTAAGCCCAATGTGAAGGTTAGGCAATAAAAGGTATGAAATTGCTTATTCAAACAGTCACCGGACACAGCTTGTGCAAGACAAGATAACCATAGACTAACAGTCGCCAACCGCAATCGCTTATCGCTTATGCAAACAGCAGATGTTGCCTAAAGACAGCTGTAAGATGTTCTAGGAACTGGCAGAAATAAGACAAGCAACTCCGTATAAGGACATATGGGTAAAAGGTCAACTATGGGACAAAGGAGGAAGACTTCTTACTTCAGCCTCAACGACCACCAGGAGGCAGAAGTCGACCCCCTAGCAACAGCTGAAGCATGCGCAGAGTACCTCCACTACGTCATGAACACGGAAGTAAAGAAGTATAAAAAGGGACTGTTTGAACTGCTCAGCATGGCAGTTGGGGGAGCGCAGACTCCCCTGTCGTCCAGCGCTGTCTTTGCTCATATTCTACTTGCTATAATTAATAAAATTTCAATTGGATTATGATCCGTTGTGGTCTCAATTTATAACAATTTCTGGTGCCGTGACTCGGATAAGGAACGGTGGGCTTTGGTCCTCCGGGGAGGCGCCCCGCGACATTTCGCGGCCCCGCGACCAACAGCTTACCTCATCCTTACCGACGAACCTAAATTCTAGAATAATGAGCAAAGGAGAAACCGGTAAAATCCCATAAAAATTCTGTGCACGGGAGTCCGGACGAAGACGCAGGACGCGTAAGTATATTGCGAAACTTTCCGCAGAGCGAAATAGTTCGCGGCGGAGGTCTGCAGAGTGAAATTGTTCACGGCAGATCTGCAGAGTGAAATTGTTCACGGCAGATCTGCAGAGTGATTGTTCATGGCAGAGTAGTTCGCAGGTTTGCCGTTCGGGCGGGATTGGGTTTCCTGGAATATAACGAATGAGAGGTTCGATATACTGAACCAAGCGAGTGTGGACCCTTAAGTACTGCGGTTCCCATCTCCCGCGAGGGACTGGGCCAGGAACAAGGGGGAGCGAGTGAGTGCGTGTTCGGAGATATTCCAGAAGATGGGGGCGAAGGGCAGCAAGCCTTCGACTCCCATGGGAAGGGTACCCATTGTACCTAGGAATACCCCTCTGGCATATATCTTAGACAATTGGAGATATTTCCCTGGAACCCTAGGGAAAGATAAGCAAAAAATGATAGAATATTGTACTAAGATATGGGGAGGGAAGAAGATTTAAAAAAAATCTTTTTTTTTTTTTTTTGGCCAGTCTATGTGTCAGAAGAAGATTGGGTAAGACAGCAATTAAACCTCTGGGTTAATAATAAAAAAACCCCTTAACCCTGAGGAGAGTCAATATGCGGAAGTGTGGCTAAAAAGACCGGGAGCTAGACTTTACCGGCTGAATGAGATAAAAACTAAAAAGAAAAAGAAGGTATAACATGAAGCGGGGACAGATACTAAATATGTATAGGCGTAAGGGAATAAATGTAAAGGAAAAACGACCCTGGGTGTGCATACTTTGGAGGAACGATCCCTATGCACCTCAGCGCTGAATAAAGCATACCTACTTTACAACTTTAACGAGTTGTGGAGTCAATCCGCGTATCAATTTGGCGAGCCAGCCAGGAGGCCTCTGTTCGGCTGCAGGATCGGGTGAGGAGCGGATATCCTAAGGCCCCCCCCCCAGGCCGCTTGCCTGGGGGAGCTCCGCTTCTCATCCGCTCACTGTGGGGACAGACCGCGACCTGCGCCGGCTGCGGAGAGGCGGTATGCTTGGAATTTAGGTACTTTGGGGGGCCTGTAGGGCGTACGCGTGGCCCGGGGCTGCTGGTAAGGCGTGCAGAGACGTCTGGCGCACAGCGGAGTTCCCCGTGGCAGGTAGGGCTTGCAAGCTGGGGGGGCTCGTCGACCGATAGCGCGGCTGCAAGCGATCCTGGAGGCGGATCGGGCGAGCCCGGGTTTTCGCTGCATCCCAAGTTTTGGAGCCAGGGCGGACCTGCTAATGACCGTGTAGGAAGCAGGAGAAGGGTAAGCGGAACCATAGCGTGAGTGTGTGGGATCCCATGTGTTTCTGTGTGACTGAGACGTAGCGTAGCTACGAAGCGAGTGTGGAGTCCTAATCCGCAGTTCCGTGTCTCCGTGAGGGGAGCGGCCGGAGACGGACGAAGCGTTTATGTTTTTCTGTCCTGTGTCTTGTCTGTGTATAACCATCAAGCAGCTTAGAAAGCGGGGGAAGGTCCGGCTACCCCTCCCGCAGTGGATAACTTTACGAAATACAAGGGCAAGGGAATTTCCTATATGCCCTGTGAGAGTATGTGCCTTGTAGGAGTGTAACTGTATGTGACGGGTGGCATTTCACGTGGATATTGCCACTCAGGACACCGGTGGGGCAGATACTGCTCGGGGTGTCTTACAAAACACTGCCAGGTAGAAAATTATAATTATCTAATCGGTGACCAGAAATAAAAGATTACTTTGTGGAGAAAAAACACAAAATCCTGGCGGACTTCTGGGAAGTTAGAATGGAAAACTGAGAAAGGGTTTATAAAAGGTATAAAAGAAAATTTGAGAAGATGTGGTTACAAAGGAAAAAAAAAAATGGGAATACAACAATTAATGTCTCTCTTTTTGGGACAATCAACGGGGGATATTAGGAAAACCTTCCTAACCTGACATATGAGTGCATAATAAGTTTTGAACAGTGGAACCTGCCGTGGATACTAGGGCAGTGTAAATTTTGCTGGAACTGAAACTATGTTCTAATGACAGGGGAGTTGATCTGCAGAACCCAGAGATACTATCTTACTGAATCCCCTGAGAATATCATAAAACTTGTGTGTAGGTGCTCTCATATTTTAAGTGCATTTGCAGAGCACTGGGAAAGAGAAGCTATAGAGATTTGTAAGAGATTGTTTGAAATGGGAGCCGGTCAAAACAAGGGAGTTCTGAAGAAAAGCCCATTGGGTTACATTTTGGCACATTGGAAAGAACTGGGAGGTTCTTCTGGGGGCTCGGTAAACAAGAAAACATTGGTAAAATATTGTAATCAATGGTGGCCTTTATAAATTTTGGAAAATCAGGAAAAATGGCCTAAAAATGGAACTCTGAATTCTAATGCATTTTTTTTTACAATTTATGTTGGTTTTGAGGTGGCCAAGAAAATGCAATGAAGTAATGTATGCAGATATGTTTCACTTTAAGAAAGCACCTGGAGTGGCAGACAGAATGTGAAATTAATATAACTCTGCCAGATCCCTAATTTTGGTTTTGGAAAAGGACAGGGAAAAACAGAAAGCTAAGCTGGAGAGATGTTGTTCAGCCTGTGATATTGGGACAGTCATCAAGAAAATTATATATCACAGGTACCTCCGAGAGGAGCACCCTCTGCCTCTGTCCTATCAGATATTGATAAGGAGGAGGAAATTGCTGTCACTGGCAACAAGCAGCACATTCACATTCAGGGTTAAGAAGGGGTTAAACCAGAAGTGCTGTTGCAGAGGCAGGCATCTGTAACCCCTGCAGAGCAGGGTGAGCACCTGTGAAAAATAATAAATAAATAAATAAATAAGGGAAAACCAAAGGGGAAAGGAGGGAAGCTGCCGCAGTTCCTGTGTTTGAGCAAGGAGAGTGTATAGGAATTGGAAATAGGTAGAAAAGAAAAAGCTGGGTCGTGCTACAGCCACGGCTGCGCTGGTTGCTTTAAAACTGGTGGAGGACGAATGTCGGACAGAAGTGGGGGAGTGACCTCCTCTTCTGTGGAACCGGATCGGTGTGAGTGCTATGAGGAGTTTGGATGCTGGGAGTGAGACTACCCTAGTGGGAGTGCCATGGGGTGGCTCGGGTGACTGAATTGGAACTAGGCTGACGGGACCAGGGGAATCTTCCCTAGCAGATCCACTGGTTATAATGGAATTTTTGGTTGATACAGGTGCAATGTATTCAGTTTTAAACAAAGCTTTAATACCTTTGGGGACGATTATATGATGATAAAAGGGGCGACTGGCCAAGGTGAAAAGGCTTATTTTTGTAAACTACTAAAATATCAATTGGGAAAACAATGGGGCATCCATAAGTTTTTGTATATGCCTAACTCCGCAAAAGCTCTTTTGGGGAGAGATTTGTTAGAACACTTGGGAGCAACCATTACTTTCAAAGGAGGCGAGATCACTTTAAAAGTAAAGGACCAACAGTATATAGAGATGTTAAAAGCTTAATTTTGATCACTAATCATGTCGAGGGAGAAGTCAGATTGAAGATATACTGGATCAGGTATTCCCAGGGATATGGGCTACAAACATACCTGGAAGAGCTCTTGAAAGAATACCAGGTACAAACGGGGAACGTGCTGTTACAGTATGTAGATGATCTGCTCATAGCAGGGAATAATAAGGAGGATGTAAGAAAAGAAAGCATTCGATTTCTAAACTTTCTTGCACAAAAGGGCCTACGGGTATCACAAGAAAAGTTACAATTTGTGGAGGAAAAAGTGAAATATTTGGGACATTATTTGTTTAATGGCCAGAAAATATTGGAGCCAGTCGCATTAAAGGCCCAGTGACGAGACCCCACTGGAAAGTAATCAGTACTCCAGGGGACACCAAGATAACCCTGAAAAGATAACGTAATGATTTATTTAATTATTTTGCCGCATTATCTTTTGGTATAAAGTGTGTATTGCTGTTTATATTTGCTATAATTATTTCTCCTCTTTTCTATTATATATGGAAGCGTACAAAGTGTGCTGAAGGAAATTGTTAAACTTATGCAACCACACAATAGTGAATATAGAAGATATACTGATGTAAATAATGTATGTACTCTAGATATACGAATTAGGTGTAATAATTTGAATTGCAATTGTTATCCATTTGCTTGTTTTAGGTGTAAGGTATGTCAGGATAAATGGTGGACACACTGTGAATGTGGATGCCCTCCAATAGGAGTTTGCACACAGTGTTGGAAAATCCAAAGAACTCTCACTGAGTGGAAACTAAAACAATTAGAGTCTAAACAAGAAATTATTTGGGAATCCCATGAGTGGTGGGAGATTTTTGCCAAAGGAATAAACCCTCAATATTATTGTTACCACTCCAATGAACCAGTCCCCTTTATAGCCGAAATTTTGATTATAAAGTGTAGAAGGGAAGTACTAACTGTATCTTGCTTTGCCCCATTAGTTAAGGCTGCAAAGTGGGAAGCCTATGTAAACAGGCAGAAAGCCCGAAACAGCTGTTCTCCTGAAGAATTCCCTTGCTGCCGAGAAGATGGTACACCCCGTGGCTCGAAGCAACCGAGTCGACGGGCGAGGCAGAGGAGGAATAAACTGTGGAGAAAAGAACCAGAACAATGGGATGCAAAAACAGCAATGGCCGAACTTCCCCAGGACTGGTAAAAATATACTTAAACTGGCAAAATTGACAGACACCCTTTTTCCTGGTATACCGTTAGTTTTGTTATTGATAATAACCCAAGCAAATGGAAACCCGCATGAACCATTAAAGTGGGAAATAATATCGTGGGAAACATCCAAAGTGATAACCACTTTCACTGGGACGGGACAACCTGAATTCCCTGTACAACCTTAATGTAGAACTCCGGAAAAGGTTAGATCAACGTAAGAAAGATCGTGAGGCAGGCAGGTCATGGTATGAAAACTGGTTTAATATTTCACCTTGGCTAACTACTTTGTTGTCTGCTTTAGCAGGGCCGCTTATTATATTGATTTTGGGACTTATATTTGGGCCTTGTATATTACGCTATATTTTACACTTTATTAGAGAACGGTTTGACATAGCTAAACTGCTTATTTTAACTACGGGATCTGGGGTAAAATATAAGAGTGTATCTATTGATGAGGATGAAGATTGTTGTGAATGTGTCATGCCACGTAAAAAATATACCTGTGATTGTAAGGAATTACCTTGTGAGTGTTATGATAAATGTTGGGAGTGTGGAAAAAGGTTGGCTTACAATTCTGAAAATGAAAGTAGCGTTTGATAAACAATAATAGCATAAAAAGAAAAAGGGGGGATTGTAAGAAACTATGAATTAGGGTATTGTTTATTAAGATTTATGTTAAGCCCAATGTGAAGGTTAGGCAATAAAAGGTATGAAATTGCTTATTCAAACAGTCACCGGACACAGCTTGTGCAAGACAAGATAACCATAGACTAACAGTCGCCAACCGCAATCGCTTATCGCTTATGCAAACAGCAGATGTTGCCTAAAGACAGCTGTAAGATGTTCTAGGAACTGGCAGAAATAAGACAAGCAACTCCGTATAAGGACATATGGGTAAAAGGTCAACTATGGGACAAAGGAGGAAGACTTCTTACTTCAGCCTCAACGACCACCAGGAGGCAGAAGTCGACCCCCTAGCAACAGCTGAAGCATGCGCAGAGTACCTCCACTACGTCATGAACACGGAAGTAAAGAAGTATAAAAAGGGACTGTTTGAACTGCTCAGCATGGCAGTTGGGGGAGCGCAGACTCCCCTGTCGTCCAGCGCTGTCTTTGCTCATATTCTACTTGCTATAATTAATAAAATTTCAATTGGATTATGATCCGTTGTGGTCTCAATTTATAACACTCCTTTTACAGATCAATAGGCCCCGGGTCAAAAGGACCATCCAGGTCAGCATCAGAATTATCAGGCATCAGAACCTCAGGAGTAGCAACAATAGCAGTCCGATGAATGTGCACAGGCTCCTTCTCAGGGTCGATAGGGCCTGGAT
Organism: Lathamus discolor; assembly: GCF_037157495.1. Lineage (NCBI taxonomy): Eukaryota > Metazoa > Chordata > Aves > Psittaciformes > Psittacidae > Lathamus > Lathamus discolor. Next base: position 27,705,663 of record NC_088908.1, read on the forward strand.
CAAAAGGATCATCTTCATCTCTGTCCTCAGTCTTTGCAGCTGCGGTGGCAACTGGTGGAGGTTTGGGGTGGGGGTGGGGGGTGGTGGGGTGGGGTGGGGGGGGAGCACTGGGCTCTACGATGTCTTTCTTTTTTTTTGATTTTTTTTTTTTTTTACTTTAACATCACTAAAATAGTTCTCCAAATGACTAACAAATTTTTCACAGTGTCATTGCCTTTTGTAACTGCATCCCACAGTTCCGCACCAATCTTTTCCGCATCAAACGCTGTCTGTGGCTCTGGGGAATACCCTCTGTCCTTCTAACGATCTAGTGGCAGTTGCTATCTCAGCTTCTTTTGGCATCCCTGGGGTAGATCCCGGGGTAGATGGAGGTAGTGGTGGATATAAGGAAGGAGGGGGACGGAGGGAACTTCGATTCCTCCTCCTCCCCTAATTCCTCAGTATGTTCGGTATTAGGTTGGAGAGTTTTTACTGCCACCTCGTGGTTGTTCCCCGGATCAGACTTGCCTTTTACTTTCACTTGGGGAGCTGTTGATTGTGATGGTTGAAGGGGGGTTACGATTGGGGATTGTATCAGCGCCGGGACTGGGGCTTGTATCGGCGCCGGTCTGGGCACTGATATCGGGGAAAATAGTCCATTTGAAGCAGATTCTGTCCCAGAGAAATTCGGCGAAAGTGCAGCGAAGGCAGACGCGGCGGCTGCTCTTTCACTTATCGTTTCTTCTAAAGTCTCTTTAATCAGTCGCCACAAGGTAGCTAATTTATGAGCCTCCTTGGATCCCTTACTAATTTCTTCCCATAAAGCGGATCCAATCTGGTCCCAAGTGTATAGCTCAAAAGCTGCACCCACTCCCGAAATTAGTTTTCGGTCCCTAGCCCATTTTAAAAGGGCGTTTAAGGTACCATCATCATATGTTAGTCCTCTCTTAGAAAGGATATGTTGGAGGAGCTTTACTACTGCCGCCTCTTCTTTCGACAGTGAGATTCCCATCTCCTCCCCAACCGCTCAACTCCCTTAGATGAGATTCCTTCTCAGTCATCACGCTTCCCTTTCCGCGTGGATACCTCAGAGTGCACTCTGTTTCTTAGGTTGAAGGGACAGTGTGGGGGACTGGCTTGTCGAAAAAGGTCATATTCCCATCAACGAGCTGAAACAAGACATCTGTGTAGAACATGGTGCAAACTTCTCACACCAGATAATGAGGAACTGAAGGACACCGGCAAACAGCAACATACTATGAACAATCACAGCCAAGGACACTAAGCGATAAGTGCGTGAGAAAGAGGATGGTGGGGGGGTGCATGGTGTAGCTGCAAAAATGTAGAGCTTACGCAATGCCTTATTTGTGCCAGAACCAATCAAGTGCCTAGTATTTGCATATTTACTGTTATATTAACCGAAGGTAGAAGCCCAATAAACGAAGCTTGCTGGTAACTCATATTGAGTCGTCCAAGTCTTCCTTTCACGACAAGACAGCAACCCCTTCGGTCGGCTTTTCCGCTCCCGTCCTATTCCAGCTGTCTTCTTCGCTCAGTCAAGCAACAGCAAGTGGGTCCCTGTTCGGGCGCCATTTGCGGAAGATCAACGGACAGCACGCTGATTAATGTAATCAGAAACTGACCTTTAACCACTTCAGAGCACTGCCTTTTATAGCTTCCAAGCTTGGTCACGTGCTTAAGCTTTACAATGCTTGGTTTCTAAACATAATGCAAAGACAGCTGATTGGTTCCTTCTTCAGCATCCGGGAGCTGCACTAGCTGATTGTTTCCTTCTTCAGCATCAGTGAGTTTTTTCCCTCCTGCAGAACTTCCACATACGTGGCCACAACTTTGCCCTGAAGTAACCTGTGAACTAGGCCATTAATCCTTACTACAAACTCTAACCAAAGGCAAAAATCCTGGATCGCCAACATGCCCATTGTTTGTTAAAAAGCTCTCAACAATTTACCACTTTTAATTCCTAAGATGCCTCAGACTGTTCCATAAGTACTCTAAGTACTTTCCTGAGCTAAACCACACTGACTTAACCTAGAGAGGCTGCCTGCTCTAGTAAGTCCCATGGACTATTACCCACTCCTAGTGATCCCTGTGGGTGCTAGGGATATAGATAGTAGTAGACTGGGGACCATAAAGAAAGACTACAGAGCCCTGGGAGAGGTGGTTAGGGGCTCCGGTGCTCAGATAGTCTTTTCGTCAATTCTCCAGGACACAGGGGAGGACCAAGAAAAAGCTAGGAGGATTGGCCAGGTCAATAAATGGTTAAAAGGGTGGTGTCATAGTCAGGGGTTTGGGTGTCTTGAACACAGGACTGAAGTTTGTAGGCCGGGTCTACTGGGGGCTGGTGGAGCTGCTCTGGTAAAGAAGGGGAAGAACAATTTTGGTAGGAGGCTAGCCAGACTGGTCAAGGAGGCTTTAAACTTGATGTGTTGGGGGAGGGGGGCATCATTCCATCCCAACACACCCAGTCAATTGCTAACACCTACAATAAATGCTCGGAGCAATGCAGATATATGCCAGCTGCTCCAGCCAACGAGACAGCTTCATTTGGAGCTCGTCTCAGATGCCTCTATACAAACGCCCGTAGCATGGGGAACAAACAAGAGGAATTAGAGATGTGTGCATGTCTATGGGGGTATGATATAATAGGCATCACAGAAACATGGTGAGATGGCTCCTATGACTGGAGTGTTGGAATGGAAGGTTACAGGCTCTTTAGAAAAGACAGGCCCGGCAGGCAGGGAGGGGGTGTTGCACTTTATGTTAGGGATAGGCTGGAGAGTATGGAACACTGTCTGGGGACAGGTGAGCAGTTTACAGAGAGTTTGTGGGTCAGGGTTAAAGGGAATACAGCCGTGGGAGACATTACTGTGGGGATCTGTTACAGGCCGCCTGATCAAGGAGAACCTGTGGATGAAGCACTCTACAGACAGATAGGAAAAGCCTCACGCTCGCAGTCCCTTGTTCTCATGGGGGACTTCAACCACCCTGACATCTGTTGGAACGACGGTACTGCATGGCACAAGCAATCCAGGAGGTTGCTGAATTGTGTGGAAGACTACTTCTTTCTGCAAGTAATAGAGGAGCCGACAAGGAGAGGTGCCATGCTTGACCTTGTGCTCACCAACAGGGAAGGGCTCATTGAGAATGTGGTGCTTCAGGGCAGCCTTGTATGCAGCAATCACGAGATGGTCAAGTTTGAGATCTCCAGGACAGTGAGAAGAGCGTGCAGCAAGCTCACTGCCCTGGACTTCAAAAGAGCAGACTTTGGCCTCTTCAGGAACCTGCTTAGTAAGGTTCCATGGGATATAGCCCTGGAGGGCAGGGGGGCCCAAGACTGGTGGTTGATATTCAAGGATCACCTGCTACAAGCTCAGGAGTGCTGCATCCCAACTAGAAGGAAGTGCAGCAGGAGGGCCAGGAGACCTCCTTGGATGGATAAGGATCTGCTGAGGAAAATTCAAATGAAAAAAGAGGCTTCTAAAGAGTGGAAGCAAGGACAGGCGGCCTGAGAAGAGTACAGGGATGTTGTCCGGGAAGCTAGGGACCAGGTTAGGAAGGCTAAGCCCCAGTTAGAATTAAACTTGGCTAGGGATGTTAAGGAAAACAGGAAGGGATTCTACAGGTACGTAGCAAACAAAAAACAGACTAGGGACAACATAGGCCCCCTGAGGAAGCTCTCGGGAGAACTGGCTACACAGGAATTGGAGAAGGCTGAGCTTCTGAATGACTTCTTTACCTCGGTCTTCACTGGAAAATGCTCTGACTGCACTACCCAAGTCTTACAAGGTAGACGCAGGGACTGTGAGAATGAAGACCTTGGGCCAACCTTATGAAGTTCAACCACAGCAAGTACAAGGTCCTACACCTGGGTCGGAGCAATCCCAGGCACAGCTACAGGTTGGGCAAAGAAGAGACTCAGAGCAGCCCTGCGGAGAATGACTTGGGGGTGCTGGTTGATGAGAAAATGAACATGAGCCGGCAGTGTGCGCTCGCAGTCCAGAAAGCCAACTGTATCCTGGGCTGCATCAAAAGAAGCGTGACCAGCAGGTCGAAGGAGGTGATCCTGCCCCTCTACTCTCCTCTCGTGAGACCTCACCTTGAGTATTGTGTGCATTTCTGGTGTCCTCAACATAAAAAGGACATGGAATTGTTGGTAGAAGTCCAGAGGAGGGCCATGAGGGTGATCAGGGGAGTGGAGCACCTCCCATATGCAGATAGGCTGAGAAAGTTGGGTCTGTTCAGCCTGGAGAAGAGAAGGCGGCGTGGAGACCTCATAGCAGCCTTCCAGTACCTGAAGGGGGCCTATAGGGATGCTGGGGAGAGACTCTTCATCAGGGACTGTAGTGACAGGACAAAGGGTAATGGGTTAAAACTTAAACAGGGGAAGTTTAGATTGGATATAAGGAGGAAGTTCTTTCCTGTTAGGGTGGTGAGGCACTGTAATCGGTTGCCCAGGGAGGTTGTGAGTGATCCATCCCTGGCGGTGTTCAAGGCCAGGTTGGACGAAGCCTTGGGTGAGATGGTTTAGTGTGAGGTGCCCCTGTCCATGGCAGGGGGGTTGGGACTATATGATCTTGAGGTCCTTTCCAGCCCTAACTATTCTATGGTTCTATGATTCTAAGAAGCGTCAGATGAAAGGCAACAGAAAGCTTGGCATGAACTTTCCTAAAAAAAGAATCCTGCGACAAACTCAGCACCAGCACTGTGCTCATTCTTACAGCTAGATGAAAGGAGTAGCCTGTGAGCAGCACTGTGCACACACACATCCAGCATGTTTAGTTAACCACACACTTATAAAACCCTGTTGAAATCACAACATATCTTGAGCCTTTATGTTTTAATTAAAGGAAACATATTTTCCTCATTAATGCACTGTATGATGTATCAACGAACATGACATACTCCTACGTATGTAGTGACCAGACGTGGCATGAAAGTGTCCTGGGTTTAGCAGTAGCAGTCATTTTTTCTCTTTCTTAGTAACTGGTGCTGCACTGTGTTTTTGACTTTCAGCCTGGCGACAGCGCTGATAACACCGATGTTCTTAGTTACTGCTCAAATGTTTAGTCTGACCAAGGACTTTGTGTGTCTCATGCTCTGCCAGGGAGGAAGGGAAGCCGGGAGGAAGCAGAGACAGGACACCTGACCCAAACTGACCAAAGAAGTATTCCATACCACAGCACATCATGCCCAGGATGTAACGGAGAGTTACCCGGAAGGGCTAGTGCACTGCTGGGTGGGGGCGAGGTATCGGTCGACAGGTCGTGAGGTGTTGTATTCTCTTCCCTTGTTATTTCCGTTGTTATTATTATTCGTGGTAGCAGTAGTGGTTTGTGTTATACTTTAGTTACTAAACTTCTTATCTCAACCCATGGGAGTTACATTCTTTCAATTCTCCTCCCCATCCCTCCGGGAGTTGGGGGAGGAAAGGGGGGGAGTGAGTGAACGAGCTGTGTGGCTGGGTTTAAACCATGACACTCTGTCTCCTTTACTCTATGCCATCATATCTTGATACAAACTGGCAAGATACCCCTTGAGCCTTCTCCTTTCCAAGCAGAACAGCCTCAGCTGTCTTTGCCTCTCCCCATACACCAGATTCTCCCGTCTCGTCAACTGATCCCAGAAGCTACAATGGAGTCTTCCCTATCTCCTCCCCCCATTCACTTTTATACTTTTCTTTACTCTCAGGTGGAGGTTGAGTGACTCCAGTCATACATTCTTTTATTATTGATTGGTGCAAAATTCTCTTGCTTCTCATTTAAAGATGTAGCTGATAAAAAATATAAAGCACATGCTCTGTGAGGGGTGTTTGTACCTTGGAGGAGGGTAACTTTGGGATGGAGGTGTGCATTAGTATTATAATGCGATTATAATGAGCAAGGTTCACCTAAGGAAAGTGATTTTGCCACAGTTGCTGGCTCAGCAACAGACATCTCTTATATTTTTCATTTGACAGCAGCTATGCAGCTTATCAGCTGTATGCTACCATGAAGTTCCCAATCCTGCAGGGAGTATAACAGAGACTGGCTGCAGTGTCTACACTCCCCTCCACCTTCCACTGCACCTCTAGGATAGCAGGTTATGTTGCCTAGGGAACCATGGTGGAGTAGATTCTATACATACCAACCGTCCTGAAAGTAGCAGCTGTGTTTTACCTTAAAAAGGTTCCTATAATACTACAGCTTCTGTTGGACTCCAGTTTTCTCTAACTTCCCCCCCCCCCAACAGCAGTTTTCCCACACCCATACTCAGCTTGTCATTCACCAGGAGCTCCACCCAGGTCCTTCTATGAGACCTCTGGCTTCTGATAGCTCTGGTACACACGGACATTGTTTTCAAATCTGCATATCTAAGCCCAGGCACATAAATCCATATCAGGCATGGAAATAAAAGGAAGTTGCTATTCCAAGGCACTGCACACCTACAGCTCCCAATGGAGAAAAGTGAAGCGTTAAGATTAAAGCCCTGATTCATGTTTCAAGGCTGCCTGCAGCAGAGCCTTCATCACCAAATTGTGTATAAACGAAGGCTCTATAAGATGCTACATTTCAACTAAGCTCTAACAAGAACCACTCAAGAGAAAAGTGAATTTCCTTCCAGATTATTCCTTTGGTTTGAACTGTGGTAATTACAAACCTATTGTAAGATAGATACCACGCAACATAGGGACACGCAGCTGTAAGATAGCTCATCCTAAAACAGTGATCTATATGGAAGGTCATTGTGCTTGTAGTAAGTGTGGGTAAACCCCTTCCCAAATCTTCACTCGCGAAATCAAGCCATCAATCAATCAATCAATCAATCAACAAAAATATCAGTTTATGAACAGACGCCCATTGCCATGTGCTGGGAGGTATGAATTAGACATGATGAAGATAATAAAGCAAAGACATCAGTGTTTAGGATATCTTTTTATAAAGCACTTGTCTGTCCCTGCACTTAAAATAGGAACATGCATCCATTCCCTTATTACCCACCACAGACCTTCATCATTCTTGAACCCTATTGTTAAGGTGAATAGCAAAAAAGGGAAAAATAAGATTCTTACTGTTAAAACCCAGTGCCTGGCCCCTGGGATGCGTGGTTGTACTAGATAGTTGCAGAGTATAAATGCAGAAATTAGCACTGCAGAAATTAGCACTACAGAAATGCTTATGGATGAGGAAATAACAGCATTAATTGTGTTATGTTAAGTGAGAACTTATTTATAAACAGACAAAAAGCATCTTGGCGTGTAAGTAATGGGAAGCAAGGCATTGTTCACTGTACAAACGAGTGAATTGCTGAGGTGAGTAGCTCGAGAGAGGACGCCTTTAACACTGGAGCGGGGGAGAGATCAGCGTCCAGGAGCCTCAACTCAGAGCTGCCAGAGCTACCGAGGGAGCTTCAAGTTCTCGACAGGACCTGCCCAGGAGCCGGCAGCTCCGCGGACGAGAGCCGCTGACTCACAGGGGGCGGAGCCAGGAGCAGCGGCACCAACCCTGAGTGGTTAAAAACCTGCCCCAGGGAGCACGAGCGACCAGGAGCGCGGCGAGGCAGTTTGCGTGGGCAGGCGAGCGGGATGGTGAGCACCCGTCGTATGGCCAGGGCCTGGCCTGGGAGCTCTGCTCTGCTCTGCTCTGCTCTGCTCTGGCTGCCCCGGCGGTGGCCAGCGTAGGCATCCAGACAGAGCAGGTGACAGGGGAGGCTGCAGTGCAGAGCTCGGAGTGTAGAGGGTGCCTGCACTGGGCTTGTGAGGGAAAGGAGCATGACGGGCAGGGCTGCGCTCGGTGCTCCCTGGTGGAGGTCCTCCTGCAGCAGGTGGCTGAGCTGCGGAATGCTGTTAGCGGGCTTCAAGATGTCAGGGTAGCTGAGAGGAAGCAGGGCTGCTTGCTCCAGCCCCATACTGTGCAGGGGCCTCAAGCTTCCCCTCCAACTCATGAAGAAAAGAAGGAGGCCACCAACCCGGGAAATTGGGAATTGGTGACAAAGAAAAATAACAAAAGAAGGACGAAAAGGACAATCGAAAGCAAGGAGCTTCCTCCTAAATCTGTTGTCCCCACGCAGAACCGCTTTGCTGTCCTGCAGGAGACTAACGAGGAAACGCACTTGCACCACAAACAGCTGGATTATGCACGGGTTAAGATCTCTACTGGCACTACAAAGAAAAAGCGGAGGGTCGTAGTAATAGGGGACTCTACTTTGAAAGGGACGGAAGCACTCATCTGTCGGCCTGACCCCTTCTCGAGGGAGGTGTGCTGCCTACCAGGGGCACGGATCAGGGATGTTACAGAGAGGCTACCTGCTCTGGTAAGTCCCACGGACTATTACCCGCTCCTGGTGATCCATGTGAGTGCTAGGGATATAGGTAGTAGTAGACTGGGGACCATAAAGAAAGACTACAGAGCCCTGGGAGAGGTGGTTAGGGGCTCCGGTGCTCAGATAGTCTTTTCGTCAATTCTCCAGGACACAGGGGAGGACCAAGAAAAAGCTAGGAGGATTGGCCAGGTCAATAGATGGTTAAAAGGGTGGTTTCATAGTCAGGGGTTTGGGTGTCTTGAACATAAGACTGAAGTTAGGAGGCCAGGTCTACTGGGGGCTGGCGGAGCTGCTCTGGTAAAGAAGGGGAAGAACAGTTTTGGTAGGAGGCTAGCCAGACTGGTCAAGGAGGCTTTAAACTTGATGTGTTGGGGGAGGGGGGCATCATTCCATCCCAACACACCCAGTCAGTTGCCAGCACCTATAATAAATGCTCGGAACAATGTAGATATATTCCAGCTGGTCCAGCCAATGAGCCGGCTTCAATTGGAGCTCGTCTCAGATGCCTCTATACAAACGCCCGTAGCATGGGGAACAAGCAAGAGGAATTAGAGATGTGTGCACATCTACGGGGGTATGATATAATAGGCATCACAGAAACATGGTGAGATGGCTCCTATGACTGGAGTGTTGGAATGGAAGGTTACAGGCTCTTTAGAAAGGACAGGCCTGGCAGGTGGGGAGGGGGAGTTGCCCTTTATGTTAGGGATAGGCTGGAGACTATGGAACTCTGTCTGGGGACAGGTGAGCAGTTAACAGAGAGTTTGTGGGTCAGGGTTAAAGGGAAAACAGCCATGGGAGACATTACTGTGGGGATCTGTTACAGGCCGCCTGATCAAGGAGAACCTGTGAATGAAGCACTCTACAGACAGATAGGAAAAGCCTCACGCTCGCAGGCCCTTGTTCTCATGGGGGACTTCAACCACCCTGACATCTGTTGGAACGACGGTACTGCACGGCACAAGCAATCCAGGAGGTTGCTGAATTGTGTGGAAGACAACTTCCTTCTGCAAGTAATAGAGGAGCCGACAAGGAGAGGTGCCATGCTTGACCTTGTGCTCACCAACAGGGAAGGGCTTGTTGAGAATGTGGTACTCCAGGGCAGCCTTGGATGCAGCGATCACGAGATGGTTGAATTTGAGATGCCCAGGACAGTGAGAAGAGCATGCAGCAAGCTCACTGCCCTGGACTTCAAAAGAGCAGACTTCGGCCTCTTCAGGAACCTGCTTAGTAAGGTTCCATGGGATATAGCCCTGGAGGGCAGGGGGGCCCAAGACTGGTGGTTGATATTCAAGGATCACCTGCTACAAGCTCAGGAGTGCTGCATCCCAACTAGAAGGAAGTGCAGCAGGAGGGCCAGGAGACCTCCTTGGATGGATAAGGATCTGCTGAGGAAAATTAAAAGGAAAAAAGAGGCTTATATAAAATGGAAGCAAGGACAGGTGGCCTGGGTAGAGTACAGGGATGTTGTCCGGGAAGCTAGGGACCAGGTTAGGAAGGCTAAGGCCCAGTTAGAATTAAACCTAGCCAGGGATGTTAAGGATAATAGGAAGGGATTCTACAGGTACGTAGCAAACAAAAAACAGACTAGGGACAAAATAGGCCCCCTGAGGAAGCTTTTGGGAGAACTGGCTTCACAGGATTTGGAGAAGGCTGAGGTTCTGAATGACTTCTTCGCCTCGGTCTTCACTGGCAAAGGCTCTGACTGTACCACCCAGTTCTTAGAAAGTAGATGCAGGGGCTGTGAGAATGAAGACCTTGGGCCCACTGTAGGAGAGGGTCTGTTTCGAGACCATCTTCAAAATCTGAAGGTGCACGAGTCCATGGGACCTGATGAAATCCATCTGTGGGTCCTGAGGGAGCTGGCAAATGAAGTTCCTAAGCCACTGGCCATCATATTTGAAAAATCATAGCAGTCAGGTGAAGTTCCTGATGACTAGAAAAAGGGAAATATAACCCCCATTTTCAAGAAGGGGAAAATGGAAGACCCGGGGAATTACAGACCAGTCAGTCTCACTCACCTCTGTGCCTGGCAAAACTTGGAGTGCATTCTCCTGGAAGGCATGCTAAGGCACATGAAAAACAACAAGGTGTTTGGTGACAGCCAGCATGGCTTCACTAAGGGGAAATACTGCCTGACCAATTTGGTGGCCTTCTATGATGGGGCTACAGAATTGATGGACAAAGGTAAAGCAGTTGATGTCAACTACCTGGTCATGTGGAAAGCGTTTGACGCTGTCCCACACCACATCCTTGTCGCTAAATTGGAGAGACATCATTTTGATAGATGGGCCACTCGGTGGATAACAAAATGTGAGAGGTGTCCCTGTCCATGGCAGGGGGGTTGGAACTAGATGATCTAGAGGTCCTTTCCAACCCTAACTATTCTATGATTCTATGATTCTAAAATATGACAAAAAGGAACTGTAGGACTCTCGGGAAGAATACTGCATGTGCCATTATAATTTTGACACCGAGGACAGTAGTGTATTCATCAATATTGAGTTGCAGAGAACCTGTGCCTATCCTTTGTGAATCCTGTGGGAAGTTATGTACATGTTATGTGCTTGAGGTAGGTCTTTGGAAGATCCTGGTGTTCCTCATCAATGCCAGGGATTGCATATATTAAGGCAGATTTGGCAGTGTCCTGGGTTCCGCAGTAGCAGTCATTTTTCTCCTTCTTAGTAGCTGGTGCAGTGCTGTGTTTTGACTTTCGGCCTGGGAACAGACCTGATAACACAAATGTTTTAGTCTGACCAAGGACTTTGTGTGTCTCATGCTCTGCCAGGGAGGAGGGAAAGCCGGGAGGAAGCAGAGACAGGACACCTGACCCAAACTAGCCAAAGAAGTATTCCATACCACAGCACGTCATGCCCAGGATGTAACAGAGTTAACCGGAAGGGCTAGGGCACTGCAGGGTTGGAGGAGGTATCGGTCGGTGTTCAGTTGGGTGGGGTGGGGCGAGTTATCGGTCGGCTGGTGTTGAGGTGTTGTATTCTCTCCCCTTGTTATTTCCTTTATCATTATTATTATTGGTGGTAGCAGCAGTGATTTGTGTTATACCTTAGTTACTAAACTGTTCTTATCTCAACCCATGGGAGTTGCATTCTTTTTGATTCTCCTCTCCATCCCTCCAGGAGTAGAGGGAGGGAAAGAAGGGGGGGAGTGAGTGAACGAGCTGTGTGGCTGGGTTTAAACCACAACAGGCAGAGAGGCACAGGAGTCCTGATTTGAATGCGCTAGCTCTTTCTCTCTGCGTGGCTGAGACATTTTGCATGCCCACATTGCCTTGAAAGCCATCCAACATGCATTGCTACAGCGACCACTCCAGACAAGATGTAAACAAGGGACAGTGGGTAAGATTCTGAGTTCACAATGCTAAATATATTTGCCATTCTATGCCATTACTTTAATAGGAGTCATTATAAAGACATTCACAGTCACTGATTTTTTCTTGTTTCACTTTCCTAACCTTGTCAGTCTTTGAGTCTGGGATTACAGCAGTGAGTAGTTTATCTCTTCTGAAGAAGTAACAAAATGCCATGGCTTTCAGACCTCGTTCTTATTTACTTCCAGCTGTGCCTGGAGAAAGGATGAGGAGTCCGTGAACACACAGGAATTTAGCACATTATTAGTATTTTTTTTAACCTATGGGCGAGAAACTAAACAGGCGAGCCGAGTGCTGTGGAGTGCAAGAGTGGTTTGCAAGATAAAGCAGGATGTGCATCTCAAAGACAGACCAAACAGTGTGAATATTTGTAACCCTTAGTAGTGTTGCTAAATCGGGATGATAAGGGAGTAAAAAAGTGGAAAGTTACTGCTAAGCACTTAGTAGACTATAAAAGGGATGCGAGGCGACCAATCAAAGAATGTGTGATCGCGTGTAAAGGAAGTAGAATGATATAAATATGTGCTTGTCACACAATAAAGTGTCTTATGCTGGATTCACATTGGATCGGGCATAGTCCGTTTCTTCCCTCAATTTATGTTGTACAAGAATTCTCAGTATGTTCTCTAGTTGTACTCTATATTTTTTCTATGTATCATGCACCTCAGTAATTTTCCATTGCTACTGTTACAAAGCCATCAAAATTAACATTACTTAAAACTAATTCTAAAGGTTTATATATTCCATTTTGTGATTTTGTGCCCCCCTTGTCTCAAAACCCCCTTTTTCTGTCCTTTTGCAAAATCTTTTGCAACATTTTATATATTACCATTACTGTCTAAAGTCTTTTTTAAATAATTTCCCGTTTCTACCTGGTGCTTAATTTCATTCCTTTACCAATCTTCATAATTTATCATAGATCGTTCACAACACCAGAAAGAACATTGTATCATACCACAAGTAATCAATATTAAAATAATTAGCATCGATATTCCTGCAGCCAGTTGCCTCAACCAGGAGAGATTAGGTAACCATGAAGTTAACTTTTTTCATATTTCTTCAAAACCCCAGGAGGTGTCATCCATGGACATTTCCTGAAATATCTTAGTTTGTTTCCAAATTTCCTCCAGATCTGTTTCAATTCTGCCACTTTGGTCTATATAGGAACAACAACTTTCATTGATTATGGAACAAACCCCTCCTTGTGATGCCAATAACATGTCTAGAGCAATTCGGTTTTGTAATACCACCTTAGACAGGCTGGTTATCTCTTGTTGTTCTGCCTGGATTATATCAATGTTTTTACTTTCCGTTTCCTCTATGGTTGCTGAGATATTTACAATTGCTTTCCCTAATTCACTTACTCCCAAAGATGGAATTAGCCCTCTTACAAAACTATGAAATGCAGTGTGCCGTTCAATAATAGGGTTAAACCCTCGCTTAATCCATTTAGCAAAACTTCTAATCCAGGTCATAGAATCATAGAATCATAGAATAGTTAGGGTTGGAAAGGACCTCAAGATCATCTAGTTCCAACCCCCCTGCCATGGGCAGAGACACCTCACACTAAACCATCTCACCCAAGGCTTCGTCCAACCTGGCCTTGAACACTGCCAGGGATGGAGCACTCACAACCTCCCTGGGCAACCGATTCCAGTGCCCCACCACCCTAACAGGAAAGAACTTCCTCCTTATATCCAATCTAAACTTCCCCTGTTTAAGTTTTAACCCGTTACCCCTTGTCCTGTCACTACAGTCCCTGATGAAGAGTCCCTCCCCAACATCCCAATAGGCCCCTTTCAGATACTGGAAGGCTGCTATTGAGGTCTCCACGCAGCCTTCTCTTCTCCAGGCTAAACAGACCCAACTTTCTCAGCCTATCTTCATAAGGGAGGTGCTCCAGCCCTATGATCATCCTCATGGCCCTCCTCTGGACTTGTTCCAACAGTTCCATGTCCTTTTTATGTTGAGGACACCAGAACTGCACACAGTACTCCAGGTGAGGTCTCACAAGAGCAGAGCAGAGGAGCAGGATCACCTCCTTCGGCCTGCTGGTCACTCTCCTTTTGATGTAGCCCAGGATGAGGTTGGCTTTCTGGGCTGCGAGCGCACAATGCCGGCTCATGTTCATTTTCTCATCGACCAGCTCCCCCATGTCCTTTTCCACAGGGCTGCTCTGAATCTCTTCTTTGCCCAACCTGTAGCTGTGCCTGGGATTGCTCAGACCCAGGTGTAGGAAGTATACCTGTCGATAAAACTGGGTATAACAGCACCTAAGGTGCATGCCCCCTTCCAGTTGGGGGCTAGAGTCTTATAATCATTTTCTCCACATAACCAATACCATCCTTTCCGTTTAGGAACGGGCCACCTCTGAACTACAATACCATCTATATTAATAGTGTGATTGAAATTTGAATGGTGACCTACATATGTGGCATTTAAACAAGCACGATTTCCTACCCTGGTTCCTGGTGTAATACATCTTTGTGCACAGGTGTAATATTTATTACCTGGATTAGGATTAACTATTACAAATTTTAACCTTTCCTTCGAATACAGATTGCTAGTTTTCACGCACAAATTTGTCCATGAGACAGTATTAGGAATTGGAACTCCAATTAATGGGAGATCCAGGCTTTCTCCTGATTTAGGCAACTGTGCACACACCCAACAGTCACTACGATTAAAAATATTAGTAACATTCTGCACTAATTTAAGGTATAAAATCTGGTCCCAAGCTTGTGCGCCAGTTATCATATGAGTCCAAATTATGATCGACGCAATTTCATACGTAAGGGTCCTGAAGGTTCGATCTGCCATGTCTTCTCTGGCTCTGGTGCTTTCTTTATTCTTGAATAATGTATCCAAGCAGGTTGTTCCTTTATCTTCACTGCTGTAAAGGTGGTCAGTAATCTCTGGTACGGTCCGCTCCACTTCTCCCGTAGAGGATCTCCTGAAAAATTCTTAACATAAACCCAGTCTCCAGATCTGAAAGGGTGAATCGGATAATCCAAACCTCTTGCTTTTGTCCCTAGTATTCTCTTATTTATCTCCGCTAATTGTTTTCCCAGATTGATCAGAAACTGTCGGAGATTGCTTTCCCCCACTTCCTGAAGACTTTCTCCTTTAAACTGGGACTGATATGGTCTTCCATACAAAATTTCAAATGGGCTAACCTCTTCATTCGACCGAGGTTTAGTTTGAATTCTTAATAGAGCCAGTGGTAACTCTTGGTACCAATATAAATTTGTTTCCTGACATATTTTACTAATCTGTTGTTTAATCAGATGGTTCATCTTTTCTACTTGCCCACTGGCCTGAGGCCTGTATGGAACATGGAGTTGCCAATCAATTTCTAATGTTTTGCTAATTTCTTGTAGCAATTTTGCACTAAAGTGTGAACCCCGGTCGGAAGAAATTGCTGCTGGTACTCCAAAACGAGGTATTATTTCATTTAATAATGTTTTAATCACTTGTCTTGCATTATTTATCCTACAAGGGAATGCTTCTGGCCAGCCTGAAAAAGTATCCGTTAACACCAACAAATATCGATAACCCCTTTTCTTGGTAATTCAGAAAAATCTATTTGCCACTGCTGTCCCGGATAACTTCCTCTCCCAATTGTCCCAATTTGATTTCTATTTTCAGTTTTAGGATTATTCTTAAGACATAGCTGACATTGTTTTGTCACTAATTGAACTGTGGTGTATAGATTTCTTCCTACAATTTGTTTGTTTAAGTATTTATACAAAGAGTTACTACCCCAATGATTTTTATTATGTTCCTCCTGAACTAACTTCCAGAGTTGGTTATAGGGGATTGCAATTGGTCCATCAGGTATCTGAACCCAACCCTCTTTATTTTCCTGTCCCTTTAGATCCTCAATCAATTTTCTATCCTCTTTTGAATACCTAGGCTTAGATTTCGCAATTGTTAGTTTATCATCAGGGATTAAGGACATGATTTTAGATTGTTCAGCTGCTTGTTTGGCTTCAAAATCGGCCAAATTATTTCCAGTTTCCTGATCAGTCACCTTGTTGATGTCCTTTACAGTACATAATAGCTACTTCTTCAGGTAGCTGAACAGCTTCCAGTAATTGTAGAACTTCTGTAGCATGTTTAATCTGTTTCCCTTGTGTGTTCAAAAGTCCTCGTTCTTTCCAGATAGAACCATGTGCACGTACCACACCAAATGCTTTATTTAGAATCAGTCCAAATATTTATCCTTTTATCTTTAGCCAGTTCCAGGGCTCTCGTTAACGCTATTATTTCTGCCTTCTGGGCAGAGGTGTTCGCGCGTGAAGGTTTAGCTTCTATTACCTGTGAAGTGGTGTTAACGGCATATCCTGCCTTTCGTTCATCATTTTTCAGGAAGCTACTACCATCAGTAAACCAAGAATCAGCATCTTCCAGAGGTTTTTCTTTCAAGTCTGGTCGGCTCGAATACACAGTCTCTATGGCGGGCAAGCAGTCGTGTGTTAGTGGTTCTGTCGATTGTTCTTGCAAAAAGGATGCTGGATTCACAACGTTAGTGACAGCAATTTCTATATCATCTTGTTCCACAAGGGTGGCCTGGTATTTTAAAAAACGTGAAGGAGATAACCAGTGGGCTCCTTTCTGCTCCAGGACTGCTGATACCACATGGGACACTAGCACAGTAATCTTTTGTCCCAAGGTGAATTTGCGAACCTCTTCAATATTCATGACGACTGCTGCCACAGCCCTTAGGCATCTGGGCCATCCTTTGCTGGCTTCATCCAGGTGTTTTGAAAAATACGCCACTGCCTTTCTGTATGGTCCTAGTTTCTGAGCAAGGACCCCCAAGGCTATTCCTTGTTTTTCATAGGAATATAACCAAAAGGATTTAGTCACATCCGGAAGTCCCAGAGCTGGAGCTCTCATTAACTCTATCTTTAAATTTCTAAAAGCCTCCTCTGCTTTATCACTCCAATCCAAAGAGGGAGGGTTTCCCTTCAACAGTTCATATAGTGGTCTTATCAAACCACATAATCATGGATCCAAAGTCTGCACCATCCAGTCATTCCCAGGAATGTCCAGAGCTCCTTGACAGTTGATGGTCGTGGAGTCTGGCAAATGGCTTCTTTTCTGGCAGTTCCAAGTTCTCTTTGTCCTACTGTTATTTCATATCCTAGGTAGGAAACTCGGGTTTGGATTATTTGGGCCTTTTGTCTGGATACCTGATCACTGTTCAGTCCCAGAAAATTTAATAATAGCACTGTCCACTGGATACATTCTTCCTTTGTTTCTGTAGCAATTAACAGGTCATCCACATATTGTAACAGAGTCCCCGTCTGAGTAGGTGGCTTCCATGATTCTAGTTCTCGTACTAGCTGATTTCCAAAAATCGTTGAACTGTTTTTAAACCCCTGAGGTAATACCGTCCAAGTTAATTGAGTTTTTCTTCCTGTGTCAGGATTTTCCCATTCAAAAGCAAAAAAATTTTGGCTTTCTTTGGATAATGGTAAGCAAAAGAAAGTGTCCTTTAAATCCAGGACGGCAAACCATTTCTGATTTAGTTTTAGTTTGGTCAATAAAGTATATGGATTAGCCACCACAGGGTGAATGTCTTCTACTATTTTATTTATTGCCCTTAAATCTTGAACTAGCCTATAGCTTTTCCCATCTGCTTTCTTTACTGGTAAAATGAGGGTGTTATATTCCGATTCACATTCCACTAATAAACCATATCTTAAAAAAATTAACAATTATTCCTTTAATTCCCCTTCTATCTTGTATTCTTAAAGGATACTGTTTTATTCGAACTGGGCAGGCCCCCCTTTTTATTTCAGTTTTAATAGGCAAAGCATTCTTTGCCTTACCTGGAATTTCTGATGCCCGAACTCCTGGATATACCTGATTGAGGATTTCTTCTACTTTGGGTGAATTGGACTTCTCGATTTCCTGTTGAATTAATGACACACTCATAGCTTCAATTAATTGGTCCTCTTTTACTTTTAGTTCTATTTCACCTCTTTTGAAAGTTATGATCACCTCCAAATGTTCTAATAAATCTCTTCCCAATAGTGATTTGGGTGAATTTGGCATATATAGAAATTTATGTACCCCAATTTGTTTTCCTATCTTATATTTTAAAGGTTTTAGAAAGAATGATTTTTCCTGACGGCCAGTAGCTCCCACAACCATTGCAGACTCTTTTCCTTTTAGTGTCAAATCTTGGTTCAGAACTGAATAAGTTGCCCCAGTATCTATAAGAAATTCCACTTCTTTTTCTGTGGCACCTAGCTTGATTTTAACCAGTGGATCTGCTAGGGTAGATTCCCCAGGTCCCCGTCAATCTAATTTCAATTCAGTGGTCAATTGAGTTTGCGTTTTTTTTCTGTGGACATTCCCACTTCCAGTGTCCAAATCCTTTGCAGTTTGCACATTGATCCTGACTACGGGGAGTTCTCCTATAACCCCCCCCCCCCTTCCTCTCATTCCCATTCCTCGGCCATGACCTCTGCCTCTCATTCCCATTCCTCAGCCATGACCTCTGCCTCTCATTCCCATTCCTCAGCCACGACCTCTGCCTCTCATGCCATTATATCCCTCATTCACTTGTCCCAATGCTGCAACTGTAGCGGTTGTTACAGAATCACAGAATCACAGAATCCCAAGGGTTGGAAGGGACCTAAAAAGATCATCTAGTCCAACCCCCCTGCAAGAGCAGGGTAACCTACAGTACATCACACAGGAACTTGTCCAGGCGGGCCTTGAATATCTCCAGTGTAGGAGACTCCACAACCCCCCTGGGCAACCTGTTCCAGTGCTCTGTCACTCTTACAGTAAAGAAGTTCTTCCTGATGTTAACGTGGAACTTCCTATGTTCCAGTTTACACCCATTGCCCCTTGTCCTATCACTGGATATCACTGAAAAAAGCCTAGCTCCATCATCCTGACACCTACCCTTTACATATTTGTAAACATTGATGAGGTCACCCCTCAGTCTCCTCTTCTCCAAGCTAAAGAGACCCAGCTCCCTCAGCCTCTCCTCATAAGGGAGATGTTCCACTCCCTTAATCATCTTTGTGGCTCTGCGCTGGACTCCTTCAAGCAATTCCCTGTCCTTCTTGAACAGAGGGGCCTCTTTTCTTTAACTTGTTCTTTATTCCTGTATACTTTCCAAGCCACTTCCAGTAACTTTTCCATATCTCTTATTTCAGTCACAGATAACTTTTGAAGCTTTTGCCTGATATCCTCCAATGAGTGCCCCACAAAGGAATTTGCAAGCTGTAATTTTCCTTCCTCTGAGGAAGGATCCAGTGTGGTGCATTTTCGCATAGCTTCTCAGAGCTTATCCAGAAACTCTGTCGGTGACTCCCTCAGCCCCTGTCTTATTTCAAACAGCACCGACCAATTTACTGCTTTAGGTATAGTATTTTCAAGCCCATATTTAATCCAATTCTGATATCTTTTCAAAGATGCATAATCTTCATCATCATCATAATCCCAATTTGGAGCTGTAAGGGGAATATGATCTTCAACCCTCCCCTCTATCGCTCCTGCAGTAATCTGAGCATTTACCTGATTACAAGCAGTTTTTATAACCAATTGTTTTTCTGTCTCTGTTAATGCATCCAGGATTACATCTATATCTTTCCAGTCAGGATACTGACTTTTTACCAGTATCTCAAATTTCTTTGCTACCCCTTGTCGTGGTTTAAACCGATCCACACAGCTCGTCCACTCACTCCCCCCCTTTCTTGCCCTCCCCCTGCACCCAGAGGGACGGAGAGGAGAATCGAAAAGAATGCAACTCCCACAGGTTGAGATAAGAACAGTTTAGTAACTAAGGTATAACACAAATCACAGAATCACAGAATCACAGAATCCCAAGGGTTGGAAGGGACCTAAAAAGATCATCTAGTCCAACCCCCCTGCAAGAGCAGGGTAACCTACAGTACATCACACAGGAACTTGTCCAGGCGGGCCTTGAATATCTCCAGTGTAGGAGACTCCACAACCCCCCTGGGCAACCTGTTCCAGTGCTCTGTCACTCTTACAGTAAATCACTACTGCTACCACCAATAATAATGATAAAGGAAATAACAAGAGGAAAGAATACAACACCTCAACACCAGCCGACCAATAACTCGCCCCACTCCCCCCAGCCGAGCACTGTCGTGAAAGGAAGACTTGGACGACTCAATATGAGTTACCAGCAAGCTTCGTTTATTGGGCTTCTACCTTCGGTTAATATAACAGTGAATATGCAAATACTAGGCACTTGATTGGTTCTGGCACAAATAAGGCATTGTGTAAGCTCTATATTTTTGCAGCTACACCGTGCACCCCCCCACCATCCTCCTTCTCATGCACTTATCACTTAGTGGCCTTGGCTGTGATTGGTCATAGTATGTTGCTGTTTGCCGGTGTCCTTCATTTCCTCATTATCTGGCATGAGAGGTTTGCACCATGTTCTACACAGATGTCTTGTTTCAGCTCATTGATGGGAACGTGACCTTTTGACGTTTTTCGACAAGCCAATCCTCCACAGAGCACCAACCGATACCTCGTCCGACCCTGCAGTCCCCCCAGCCCTTCCGGGTCCCTCCCAGTTACATCCTGGGCATGACATGCTGTGGTATGGAATACCTCTTTGGTCAGTTTGGGTCAGGTGTCCTGTCTCTGCTTCCTCCCGGCCTCCCCTCCTCCCTGGCAGAGCATGACGCTCAGAAAGTCCTTGGCCAGACCAAACATTTGAGCAGCAACTGAAAACATCAGCCTTATCAACACTGTTCCCAGGCCAAAAAATCAAAACACAGCACTGCACTAGCTACTAAGAAGGAGAAAAAGAACTGCTATTGCTGAACCCATGACACCCCTATGGGGTCATTTCGATACTCTTTTGCAATCTGCTTCCAATTATCCAAATCTCCTACAGAAAAATTCACTTTTATTTTAGTACGCCCCTCCAGTCCCATTGCTTCCCTCAGAGGGGCTTGCAGGACAGTCTTAGTTTTACTACGAATCCGGGCAGCAACAGGAGAGGAGGAAATTTGCTTTGCACTTTGTTCTTGTTTTACACTTTGCTCTTGTTTTACACTTTGTTTTTGTTTTACACTTTGTTCTTGTTCCTCATCTGAATCAGAGGATTCCTCCTCAATCAGAGGTGGTCTCTGATCCGGTACTTTTGGGGAAACATAATCCTCCATTCTATCCTCAACCCTGTGTCCTGGGTTCACCAGTAGCAGTCATTTTTCTCCTTCTTAGTAGCTGGTGCAGCGCTGTGTTTTGACTTCCAGCCTGGGAAGAGAGCTGATAACACCGATTGTTTTTAATTGTTGCTAAGTAATGTTTACTCTGGCTAAGGACTTTGTGAGTCTCATGCTCTGCCAGGGACGAGGGGAGGCCGGGAGGAAGCAGAGACAGGACACCTGACCCAAGCTAGCCAAAGAGGTATTCCATACCACAGCACGTCATGCCCAGGGAGGTAACTGGGAGTTACCCAGAAGGGCACGGGCTCTCTTCGGGGGGGGGGGGGGGGGGCGGGGGGGGTCAGACTCGTTCAGCGAGTGGTATCGTATTCTCTTCTCTTGTTATTTTCTCTTATCATTATTATCATTGGTGGTAGCAGTAGTGATCTGTGTTATGCCTTAGTTACTGGGCTTTTCTTATCTCAACCCGTGGGAGTTACATTCTCTCAATTCTCCTCCCCATCCCTTGTGTATACATGACGTGTGAGCAAAGGGACGGAGGAGGACTGCAGTGGGGACAACATTTTCAGGGGTTTCTGTCCACACATTCCAGTAGCTTTGTCACAGATTACTCACCAAATTTTCTATGTGATACACTGTTTGGGTCTGGAGGTATAGGGATTGCTTCTCAGAGGGCTAAAGTCATCAGACACCTCTCACTTCTAGCCCAGCTGTCACTGCAAGAGGAAATGGTTATAGGTATCACTGGAAAAGTGTACTCGGGTGAATTACTCTTACTAAGATTCTTGGGCAGTGGTGGGTAAATGCAGCCTCTCCATTTCGTGAAAACAGAATGTTGATGTGACTTGACCAACATCTAGGAAGACTCAACTGGGAATAAATTGCTTTTGGACTTGAACACCTTTTCTTGCTAAGAAGTGACTGCTTTTTCCTCTAGTGCAGGCAGTGACTCTATTACTAGCCACATGGCATTCATCTGTTCCTCTCTACCTTGTTCACTCTACCACGAGGACTCTTAATCCATATTGCCTTTTCTACAGAATTGTTTTTTCTACACAAACCAT
This sequence comes from Lathamus discolor, assembly GCF_037157495.1. Lineage (NCBI taxonomy): Eukaryota > Metazoa > Chordata > Aves > Psittaciformes > Psittacidae > Lathamus > Lathamus discolor. Next base: position 27,727,592 of record NC_088908.1, read on the forward strand.
GTCTGTTACACAAAGTGGTTTCTTCATCTACAATGAGGCTACCAGAGAATTTAATCCTTAGCAAATTAGCACGCTGCTGAGACGTTTTACAGCACTGCTGTCAGTATATCCTTGACAAGGATCTTTTGCAAAGTTTGACAGAGGAAGTATAGCTTCTGTATCATTCTTTCACAGCTACAGGTTGGGCAGAGAAGAGACTCAGAGCAGCCCTGCAGAGAAAGACTTGGGGGTGTTGGTTGATGAGAAACTTAATATGCGCCAGCAGTGTGCGCTTGCAGCCCAGAAAGCCAACCGTATCCTGGGCTGCATCAAAAGGAGAGTGACCAGCAGGTTGAAGGAGGTGATCCTGCCCCCTCTACTCTGCTCTCGTGAGACCTCACTTGGAGTACTGTGCACAGTTCTGGTGTCCTCAACATAAAAAGGACATGGAACTGTTGGAACAAGTCCAGAGGAGGGCCATGAGGATGATCAGGGGTCTGGAGCACTTCCCATATGAAGATAGGCTGAGAAAGTTGGGTCTGTTCAGCCTGGAGAAGAGTATGGAGACCTCAATAGCAGCCTTCCAGTATCTGAAGGAGGCCTATAAGGATGCTGGGGAGGGACTCTTCATTAGGGACTGTAGTGATAGGACAAGGGGTAGTGGGTTAAAATGTAAACATGGGAAATTTAGATTGGATATAAGGAGGAAGTTCTTTACTGTTAGGGTGGTGAGGCATTGGAATGGGTTTCCCAGGGAAGTTACAACACTTGAAACAGATACACAGACTAAAATTCTATCAAACAGACCACAATTAATAACACAGTTCACCGATACCAAAATCGCAATACCAAAATCAGCACTGTAACAAGCTACAAAAAAAATTGAATACCAATTCGAATACTTTTTCCAATAAGATTCAAAACCTTTTCCCCAAGACACGCCCTGCGTCTTGCAGGACCCAAACCACAAGAAGCCCCCTGCTACTTGCGGATGTATACCAAACGGACGCTAGAAGCCGGGTATACGCCTTTACCTACGAGATTTCCTATCTTGATTTATGGAAGGCTTCCAAACCGTGTGTACGCTTACCAAACCAATTTACCAAACCGAGATGCCCCCTGCACCTTACCGACTATATAAAAGAAAAGAATACCTTTTATGAAGATTGTCCTTGTCTGCTCCCACAGCAATCCGAATGACTCGAGGGGTCTCTCCGAGAAAAATTCCCAAGGGCCGTAGGGAGCCCTGTCCTCAGCAGGTCCTGTAGCCGAGCAGAGAGGGTCCCATCTGCGTCAGCAAATTGATTTGGAGAAAACTCCAGGATTAATTGGTTCTCTAGCTCCAGAGACATAATAATCCTCCTATCCTTCTACTTATCAGTTAGTTTAACTGTAGCCCATCATGAGCACCAGCAGTTCCCATATACTCCTTATCCCCGTGTCCTGTTCTTCTAGACTGTTTTTCTTAAAACTATGTCAACTATAACAATTTATCTTGTGTGAGATTTCTCAGCATGTTCTCTAGCTGTATCATGCACCTCAGTAATTTTCCATTGCTACTGTTACAAAGCCATCAAATTTAACATTACTTAAAACTAATTCTAAAGGTTTATATATTCCACTTAGAGATTTTGTGCCCCCCTTATCTCACTCCCCATATTTATACTTCAGCCATCGTCCTCCATGCCAAAGAGGCTTTAACCATTTGGCTTGTTTAATTGCAGCACGTTTCACAATCCTGAATAACCAGGGCAATAGTATCCATTGCTATGTCTATCCCTTGATCACGAGCCCATCTCTGCCCTGATGGCCTGAAGTGTCATGGGCCCACTGGGCCAAAAATAATTCAACTTTATGTTGCCAGTTTAAGTCCATCTGAGCCACTTCAATCTTAGCAGCTTTATCCACTTGTTGGTTGTTCTGGTGTTCCTCAGTGGCCCGACTCTTGGGCACATGGGCATCTGCATGGCGTACCTTTACCACCAGGCTCTGCACCCAGGCAGCGATATCTTGCCACAGTGCAGCAGCCCAGATGTGTTTACCTCTGCGTTACCAGTTGCTTCGCTTCCATTGCTGCAACCACCCCCACAGGGCATTTGCCACCATCCATGAGTCAGTATAAAATTCTGGCCACTTTTCTCGTTCAGCAATGTCCAGGGCCAGCTGGATGGCTTTCACGTCAGCAAATTGACTCGATTTGCCCTCTCCTTCAGCAGTTTCTGCAACTTGTCGTCGAGGACTCCATACAGCTGCCTTCCATCTCCGATGCTTTCCCACAATACGGCAGGACCCATCAGTAAACAAGGCATACTGTTTTTCACTTTCTGAGAGTTTGTTATATGGTGGAGCCTCTTCAGCACACATCACCTCCTCCTCTGGTGACATTCCAAAATCTTTGCCCTCTGGCCAGTCCATGATGACTTCTAGAATGCCTGGATGACTGGGATTTCCTATTTGAGCCCATTGTGTAATTAGTGCAGCCCATTTACTCCATGTAGCATCAGTTGCATGATGTGTAGAGGAGACCCTGCCTTTGAACATCCAGCCCAGCACAGGCAATCGGGGTGCCAGGAGGAGATGTGCTTCAGTGCAAATCACTTCTGAAGCAGCTCGAACCCCTTCATAGGCTGCCAGTATCTCTTTCTCAGTTGAGGTATAGTTGGCCTCAGATCCTTTGTATCCCCGACTCCAAAAGCTGAGGGGTTGACCTCGAGTCTCCCCTGGAACTTCATGCCAGAGGCGCCAGGTGAAAACGTTCTCCCCAGCTGCAGTGTTCAGTGCATTTTTAACATCTGGGCCGGTCCGGACTGGTCCGAGGGCTACTGCATGAACAATCTCACGTTTAATTTGCTCAAATGCTTGTTGTTGCTCAGGACCCCATTTAAAATCATTCTTCTTCGGGGTCACATAATAGAGAAGGCTTACAATCGAACTGTAATTTGGGATGTGCATTCTCTAGAGCCCCACAACACCCAAGAAAGCTTGTGTTTCTTTCTTATTAGTTGGTGGAGACATAGCTGTTATCTTGTTGATCACATCTGTGGGGATCTGTCTGCATCCATCTTGCCATTTTATTCCCCAGAATTGAATCTCCTGTGCAGGTCCTTTGACATTACTCCGTTTTATGGCAATACCCGCTTTCAGCAGGATTTGGATTATTTTCCTCCCTTTCTCAAAGACTTCTTCCGCTGTATCTCCCCACACAATAATGTCATCAATGTATTGCAGGTGTTCTGGAGATTGCCCCTGTTCCAGTGCAGCCTGGATCAGTCCACGGGAGATGGTAGGGCTGTGTTTCCACCCCTGGGGCAGTCGGATTCAATTGAACTGGACACCCCTCCAAGTAAAAGCAAACTGTGGCCTGAACTCTGCTGCCAAAGGAATTGAGAAAAATGCATTGGCAATATCAATCGTGGCGTACCACTTGGCTGCCTTTGACTCCAATTCATACTGAAGTTCTAGCATGTCCGGTACGGCAGCACTCAATGGTGGTGTGACTTCATTCAGACCACGATAGTCTACTGTTAGTCTCCACTCTCCGTTAGACTTTCGCACTGGCCATATGGGGCTATTAAAGGGTGAGCGGGTCCTGCTGATCACTCCCTGACTCTCCAGTCTACGAATCAGCTGATGGATAGGAATCAGGGAGTCTCGGTTGGTGCGATATTGCCGCCGGTGCACTGTTGTGGTCGTGATTGGCACTTGTTGTTCTTCGACTTTCAGCAACCCCACAACAGAAGGGTCCTCTGAGAGACCAGGCAAGGTGGACAGCTGCTCAATTTCCTCAGGCTCCAAAGCAGCAATACCAAAAGCCCATCGGTACCCTTTTGGGTCTTTGAAGTACCCTCTCTTGAGGTAGTCAATGTCGAGGATGCATGGAGCCTCTGGACCAGTCACAATGGGGTGTTTTTGCCATTTCCTCCCAGTTAGGCTGATTTCAGCCTCCAGTACAGTCAACTCTTGGGATCCTCCTGTCACTCCAGAAATATAGATGGGTTCCACCCCTTGACAGCTTGATGGCATCAGGGTACACTGTGCACCGGTATCTACTAGAGCCTTATACTTCTGTGGGTCTGATGTGCCAGGCCATCTGATCCACACAGTCCAGTAAATCCGATTGTCCCCTACCGCCACCCGGCTGGAAGCAGGGCCCCTCTAATAGTCATCACAACTTTGAACACTTAAGTCATGTTGAAAGGGATTATTCTTCGTTATCACAGGAGCTGGAGTAAAGTCAGCTCTTCCACTCCATCTGGGGGCCTGCTCACCAGAGACTGAAGCCGCAGCTCTCATGGGATGATGAGTCTTGGGCCTTGCTCCCCTCTTCAATTCGCCCACCCGTTCCTCCAAAGCTGAAGTAGGTTTTCCATCCCACTTCGTCATGTCTTCTCCGTGATCCCGCAGATAAAACCATAGGGTGGCCTGTGCTGTATACCTCCTGTATCTTCTCTCTCGAAGAATAGGACGCGTTTTGTTAATAGCCGAGACGTGTGTTGGTACACGTGAGGAGCTGGATAAATCAGATAGATCGTCCCTCAATTGTTTGAGATCCTGGGACAGTTTTTCCACAGCTGAGATGATGGAAGGGGTGAGGTTGTCTTCGAACTCTCGGAGTTTATGAATCATTTCATCCACTGTTAGTGGTACTATGTCATTCCAGGTTACTGTTGCCAATGAATGGGCATATGATGACGGTGCATTCCGTGTTAGTTTTCGCCACATGGGTTGTGTACATTCGACTTCATCTGGGTCTATGGGTATATCTCTGGTATTTGGTTTGATGTGATAGATCATCTCTACGATGGCTGATTCCCTCAGAGACTGGATGCCTTTGTCTAAAGTAGTCCACTTGGCCGAACGACTCATAACATCGTCCTTGTATGGAAACCTTTCTTTCACAGCTGCCAAGAGCCGCCTCCAAAGACTGAGGGACTTTTTCTCTCTTGCAATTGCTTTGTCAATTCCCCCTTCTCTAGCAAATGATACCAGCTGCTTGGCTTATCTACCTTCTAGTTCATGACCATCGGCCCCAATGTCCCAGCATCGGAGCAACCAGGTGATGATGTGCTCCCCTGGTTGACGGGTAAAATCTTTTCGCATATTCCGTAGCTTGGTTGAGGTCCAAGATCGAGAAGTCACCTCTTCTTCTTCTTCGTCATGTGGTGGTTACTCCTCCTCAGATACTGGACCAGGTGGTGAATACATTGTTTCTTCATCTTGCTTCACCCTTCTTGCCTCTTTTTCCCTTTCCTCTTGCTTGCAGGGGCAACCGATATTGGTACGAATTAGTCCTCTGGTTTAGCTGCAGTGATTATTACTGTGGTTTGAGTAGTGACTGTACTTGTCGCTGGGGGTGGTGTAGCTGTGGTGATTGGAGCTGGGGTAGCCGTGCTGTCTGTTGCAGTCGAAGTTTGAGTAGCTGCTGTACTTGTCGCTGGGGTAGCTGTGCTGTCCATTGCAGCCAAAGTTTGGGTAGCAACTGTACTTGTCTCTGGGGGTGGTGTAGCTGCTGTGCTTGGAGCTAGAGTAGCTGCGCTGACTGTTTCTTTGCCCTCAGATGCAGGGACATTTTTTTCCTTTTGAAGGTGCTGGATGGTGTTGAAGAAGGCCCTGTAAGCATAGGCCAAGCCCCAGCACGTTGCCATAATTTGTCCATCTCTGGTATGGCCAGACTGCCAACACAACTCATTTAAGTGTTCTACTAATTTTTCCGGATTTTGCACTTGTTCGGTGGTGAAATTCCGAAGTACTGGAGGGGTCCACTGACCTAGATACTTGCCCATACTATCCTACACACCCTGCCACTCATGGCTGTCCAGCCCCGGGGAAAATCTCTTGGTACTCCTATATCGTCGTTTAACCCCAGACAAGGCCCAAACCTGACTCTGCTTAACTCTTGAAATCAGACAAAATGATCTTGGGCAAAACACACTCTGTATGCATGCCAACATGGTGATCCCCATCACAATTAGCAAACAGGTCTCAACGGTATTAAAGACCATTCAGAAATTTCCAAACTCTCAAATGATGCTGTAAATGGTCTGAGAGGGGGGCTGGGAGGGTAATAGAACGTGTCCTTCACAGGTTGACCACCCGAGAAGGAGAAAAAAGATGTGAAATTGCTAAGCACCTTTATTATATACCTCCCAAAGTATAAAGGTGGTGACCACACTGGGAACATAAGCCAGATCAGTTTCATGATCAATGATTCTATTGTATTTCAAGTCATTACCATAAAGCCCAATGAGACAAAAACCTTATCCAATGCCCTACACTTGAAAAACACTACCACAGCAAATATCGGCTCTAAGTAAGGCACGATATACTGAGACTGTGAGATCAAGAGGAACAACTTTGAGAGCCAATAAATCAGCATTGTGACGAGTGACTATTACTCTAAAACAATGAATGCTTATCACAAAATACGATTAGACACACTCCGGTCAGATCTGTTGTTATCTGAACGCCTTGTGCCCCACGGTGGGCGCCAAAAAGAACTGTTGTGGTTTAAACCTAGCCACACAGCTCGTCCACTCAGTCCCCCACCTTTCTCCCTCTTTCTTTCCTTTCCCCCCCCCCCCCCCCCCCCCCGCTCCTGGAGGGATGGGGAGGAGAATTGAGAGAATGTAACTCCCACGGGTTGAGATAAGAACAGCCCAGTAACTAAGGTATAATACAAATCACTACTGCTGCCACCAATGATAATAATTATAAGAGAAAATAACAAGGGAAGAGAATACAATACCACTTGCCGAACAAGTCCGACCCCCCAGAAGAGAGCCCATGCCCTTCCGCGTAACTCCCAGTTACCTCCCTGGGCATGACGTGCTGTGGTATGGAATGACTCTTTGGCTAGCTTGGGTCAGGTGTCCTGTCTCTGCTTCCTCCCGGCCTCCCCTCATCCCTGGCAGAGCATGAGACTCACAAAGTCCTTAGTCTGTGAAAACATTACTTAGCAACAACTAAAAACATCGGTGTTATCAGCTCTGTTCCCAGGCTGAAAGTCAAAACACTGCGCTGCACCAGCTACTAAGGAGAAAAAGTGACTGCTACTGCTAAACCCAGGACAGGGGTGGATACTGTCCTGGGTTCAGCAGTAGCAGTCATTTTTTCTACTTCTTAGTAGCTGGTGCAGTGCTGTGTTTTTGACTTTCAGCCTGGGAACAGCGCTGATAACACCGATGTTTTTAGTAACTGCTCAAATGTTTAGTCTGATCAAGGACTTTCTGAGCCTCATGCTCTGCCAGGAAGCAGGGGAAGCCAGGAGGAAGCAGAGACTGGACACCTGACCCAAACTAGCCAAAGAGGTATTCCATGCCACAGCACATCATGCCCAGGATGTAGAACTAGGGGCAGTTACCAGGAAGGGCTAGTGCACTGCTGGGTGGGGGCAAGTTATCGTTCGGTGGGTGGTGAGGTGTTGTATTCTCTTCCCTTGTTATTTCCTTTATCATTATTATTATTGGTGGTAGCAGTAGTGATCTGTGTTATACCTTAGTTACTGGCCCGTGGGAGTTATATTCTTTCAGTTCTCCTTCCCATCCCTCTGGGAGAGGGGGGAAGAAAGCGGGGGGGGGGGAGGGACGGACACGACACGACCACGACACAGATGTAAAAACTCTCATGTAACATGCAGACATGGGTTTCTCTCAGGGTTTTCGCTTCAACAGGTAGAAGTCAGTCAGAAGCAGCACTTAATACCTAATGCCACAAGATAAACCAGTGGCAAGCTCGAGCTGGCAGTCTGGGTGGAGGATCTCCTCCCTCCACCCAAGGCTGACTCATTGCAGCTCCCTGCAGTTGAAATATTAAGGGACAAGACCTTTGGTAGGGGTAGTTGCAAGCAACCAGTTTAGCTGCCTTTCAGAAGTCCTGAAATAGGGGACCTTATTGGGGACATCCAAAGCTTGCAGCACTCAAGTTCCACATTAGGTCTTCTAATCACCAGAAACTAGGGTGGGCTGTAGTAGATTCGACTGACATTCTCTGTGGATCTGCACTGACTCCCAAACTGTGAAAGGGAGGGGAAGCCAAACTGGCTTAAAACATCTCTGCTTCTTCCTGATTCCAAGAGCTGCATCACTCAGGCACATCGCTCCGATGGCCAGCTACTGCATGTGTCCAGTCCTTACATATATTCTGCTATGAGGCCTCCTTCATTAACTGAGCTAACAGATAGATACCCTCCTGGATTCTTTATGCACTGTGCTGGGTTTAGAAAAGGTGCAGAGAAGAGGTTATTTTTCTGCAAAAAAAAATTTTTTCAGAAAGGGTGTAGTTACCTTTTGCTATTACAAATACAATAACAATATATACAGACCTGAGCAATAATGGAGATTCTGGCAGATATTTTTTCCCTGTCATAAGCACACTGGGCCCAAGGCAAGGTTTTCCTCTATTTAATAGAGAAAATGGAAAGGTAGGGGGAAAAATAAAATTAAAAAAACCCTGCACTGCTTCTCAAATTGCACAACCTGCTAAATATTTAAGGCATTCCTTACCACAAACATTTCACATGGATGAAAAAGAGGTTTGTCTTCTTGACAGTTCACATCCTCTTGTGGGCCAGACTCATTCCTCTGGAAGCTCACTGAAGTCAATGGCATAGTATCAGGGATGACAGATGAAGCTCACAATCCACATTTTAGTAGTGCCTATTTACCATTCTTACAAATCAGCTCAAGATTAGAGATGCAAGTGAAGCCGTTAAAGGTTCAGGTTGAGGAGACAACTAAGACAGCAGTGTGAGGTGTCCCTGCCCATGGCAGGGGGGTTGGAACTAGATGATCTTGAGGTCCTTTCCACCCCTAACTATTCTATGATTCTATGATTCTAAATAGTCTAAAATCTGTGGCAAATGTGTGTTTAATTTCATTCTCAGTCTCTTGCATAGAAGGGAAGGGCTTGAATGATGTAACAGTAACTAACATTGTTTTACAGTGTCTGCTTAGATTGACAAGTATTCCTGCTGTTTGAGTTTTTCTTTTTACCCCAGTTGCAGTGAATTGCCATCACACATCCTCATGGCATGGCTCATTATCTTCATTGTAAAGAACAAAGTGACAAGTGCTTACAGCTGACTGGTAATGGGTCACCCTGCAAACAACTCCTTGCTTGCAAATCATCCAAACCACTTTTAACTTCCTTCAAAACACCAAAAAACTTCTCTGCCTTTTAAATTGGAAATAGCAAATCTGATTTCAGTAACAGGCCTCAGACAATTTGAGTTTATTAGCAACTGAATTAAAAGTTCACCTCAAGTCCAAATGAAAAATCAGTGAACAGTGATTAAGTAAGTAAAAATGAAAGCGAAGAAGACAAGAAGCCATATCTGTAATCATCCATCCAAAAGTACCTTACCAGCTATCAAATGACTGCTAAGTTAAAAGCTTTGTCATGTTAGGCCACTTGTTCTTCATAGCAATTAAAATACAATGTTTTAATAAAAGAGTTTCATTTATATTCTGATAGTCAAGCTGGCACGTAACTTGATTTAGGGCTGTTCTCAATTAAAATCTTTTTTATGGTCTCCAAAATCCCTTCCCGGATGCTTCTGAGGTTCTGCACCAGAAAGAGGAGGGGAAAATGGGCAAATCATAATAGACATGTGAGAACTGTTCTGGGGGGGAGGGGGAAGCAAAAACCTCCTGGAATCTGGATTCTGAACTCAATCAAAGACAAGCTGCACTGAAATGTAAAAGTTTGGCCAACTTCCTAAATTCCAGTATCACAATTTTCATTTGCAGTACTTATTTTGCAGTATGTGTTGATTTCACGTTGGGTAAAACACTATTTTTAAGACAAATTTTCACTTTGCAAGGTTTTCACCTGCCACTTCCCAGTCCTGTCTAGCACACTGAACTTCCCACATCTGACCCAGCAGGAGTTGGATCCCCAAGTCACACAGCTTTGACAACCCTATCTCCACTGACAGCATCTTTATAGACACACTAGTACAGTGAGGATGAGCACATTCTGTGTGGAGCTGGCCTTCCATCACCTGATGTTTCTGCAGCTGGAGGCTGACTCGCTGTCTAACAATGTTACTGAAGCACAGCAGCCTGCAGTACACACTCTCTTGGATCACCCTCCTCTGCTTTGCAACAGGGGAAAGGTGAGGGCATGACAAAGCAACAGCAATTGCTCTTCCTTACTTCAAAAAACAATTCCATGCCACTTATAATCCTTCACACTTAAATAACAGCCAGCTTTATAAACAGTAATTAAAGATGCCTTCTGGTGTACCTGCAAAGGAAACATCATTTTCATTCTCCACAAGGACCGCATTTTCTTTAGTGACTTTTGATTAAAGGAGCCAATCTTGAGCACAAATGCTCGATTTTCAGGGGGACAAACAGCTACAGGTCACATTGTTCAACCTTCTAACAGTGTCTCCTAACATCAGCTAACAGTTAAAATCTGATCTTTTCAGCAGAAAGCCTCACATTTCCCATTTCAGACACTTTCTGCATATTGCTAATCAGTAATTTTGAAAGAGGGGCATGATTCATAGAGCAAAATATTGTGAAATCTGTTAAACATTTTTACATATAAATATTAAAAACCTCTCTTGTTTAATCCCCTGACATCTCACTGAGTAAACACCAGCATTCAGAGATTTGCTACGCAGGTTGTTCATCTGCTTGTGCTTCTCCTTTCATTTTTCATCTCTGAACCGGCCAGGGCTTTTCCCACTCACCATTTACTTTCTCCAAAAATTAAACCTTCTCCAAGGGCTATCTGGAAGTGAAAAGTGGTGACAATTACAGCCCTGCTCACTCCAAAAACCCAGTGCAAATGGGGTGAGCCCAGAGTTGCCAAGTCACTGCTCTAATTACAAACCCAAGGCAGGTTAACCTTTGATAACTAAATGAATCTTCTAAATAAAATGAATATGAATCAGCCTGCAAGTTAGGACACATGTCTCAGCTATTAATAAAAGGTGTCCTACAGCTCGAGAGAGAAGACGTAGGAGGTATACGCCACAGGCCACCATACGGTTTTACCTGTGGGATCACGGAGAAGACATGAGGAAGTGGGATGGAAAGCCTACTTCAGCTCTGGAGGAACGGGTGCGTGAATTGAAGAGGGGAACATAAGTCAAGGCTGATAATCCCATGAGAGCTGTAGCTTCAGACTCTGGTGAGCAGTTTCTCAGATGTAGTAAAAGAACTGATTTTACTCCAGCTCCTGTGATTAAGACTAATCCTTGTCAACAAGATGTAAGCAACCAATGTGATGACTATTAGAGGGGCCCTGCCTCCAGCCGGGTGGCGGTAGGGGACAATTGGATTTACTGGACTGTGTGGATCAAATGGCCTGGCACATCAGACCCACAGAAGTATAAGGCTCTAGTAGATACCGGTGCACAGTGTACCCTGATGCCATCAAGCTGTCAAGGGGTGGAACCTATCTATATTTCTGGAGTGACAGGAGGATCCCAAGAGTTGACTGTACTGGAGGCTGAAATCAGCCTGACTGGGAGGAAGTGGCAAAAGCACCCCATTGTGACTGGTCCAGAGGCTCCATGCATCCTCGACATAGACTACCTCAGGAGAGGGCACTTCAAAGACCCAAAAGGGTACCGATGGGCTTTTGGTATCGCAGCTTTGGAGAGAGAGGAAATTGAGCAGCTGTCCACCTTGCCTGGTCTCTCAGAAGATCCTTCTGTTGTGGGGTTGCTGAAAGTCGAAGAACAACAAGTGCCAATCGTGACCACAACAGTGCACCGGCAGCAATATTGTAGCAACCGAGACTCCCTGATTCCCATCCATAAGTTCGATTAGCTGTGCTGTCTGTTGCGGTCAAAGTTTGGGTAGCTGCTGTACTTGTCGCTGGGGGTGGTGTAGCTGCTGTGCTTGGAGCTGGAGTAGCTGCGCTTTCTGTTGCTTTGCCATCAGATCCAGGGACATTTTTTTCCTTTTGAAGGTGCTGGATAATGTTGAACTGGGCTCTGTAAGAATAGGCCAAGCTCTAGCACGCTGCCATGATTTGTCCCTCTCTGTTATGACCATTATGACAACACACCTCATTTAAGTGTTTTACTAATTTTTCTGGATTTTGCACTTGTCTGATGGTGAAATTCCAAAGCACTGGAGGGGCCCACTGATCTAGATACTTGCCCATACTATCCCACACACCCTGCCAATCATGACTGTCCAGCCTCGGGGAAAATCTCCTGGTCCTCTTATATCGTTGTCTAACCCTAGACAAGGCCCAAACATGACTCTGCTTAACTCTCAAGATCAGATGAAATGGTCATGGGTAAAACACAATCTGTATGCGTGCCAACATGCTATTCCCCATCACAATCAGCAGGCAGGTCTCAAGGGTACCCAAAGGCCATTCAAAACCTTCAGAACTTTCAAATGATGCTGTAAACGGTCGGGGGGGGGGGGGGGGGTGTTGGGAGCATAAGGGAGTGTCTACCTCATGGGCTGACCACCAGAGGAGGGAAAAAAATATGTATAATTGTTAAACATTTCTATTATATACTTCCCAAGGTAGAGAGGTGGTGACCACACTGGGAACGCAAGCCAGATCAGTTTCATGATCAATGATTCTATTGTATTACAAGTCATTACGATAAAGTACAATGAAAAAAGAACATTAGCCCAAGGCCCCCAGCCAAAAAACAATAAGACAGCAAATACTGGCTGTAAGTAAAGTACGACATGCTAGAACTCTGAGATCAAGAGCAACAACTTTGAGAGCAAATAAATCAGCATTGTGACGCCTGACTATTAATCCAAAACAATAAATGCTTATCACAAATACGATTAGACACACTCTGATCAGATCTGTCATTATCTCAAACCTTCGTGCCCCACGTTGGGTGCCAGAAAGAACTGTCGTGGTTTAAGCCCAGCCTGTCACTCAGAAACCACGCAGATGTTTGCTCACTCCCCCCCCCTTCCTCCCCCCCGATCCCAGAGGGATAGAGAGGAGAATCGAAAGAATGTAAATCCCACAGGTAGAGATAAGAACAGTCCAGTAAATAAGGTATAACACAAAACCACTACTGCTACCACCAATAATAATAATGATAAGGGAAATAACAGGGAAGAGAATACAACTGATCACCACCTGCCGACCGATATACAGCCCTACCCAAGCAGTGATCCAACCCTTCCGGGTAACTGCCCGCTGTTTATATAGTGGGCACGATGTGCTCTGGTATATAATACCTCTTTGGTTAGTTTGGGTCAGGTGTCCTGTCTTTGCTTCCTCCTGGCTTCCCCTCCTCCCTGGCAGAGCATGAGACTCAGAAAGCCCTTGGTCATAATAAACATAACTTAGCAGCAACTAAAAACATTGGTGTTATCAGCATTGCTCCCAGGCTGAAAGTCAAAACCACAGCACTGCACCAGCTACTACTAAGGAGAAAAATGACTGTTAATGCTAAACCCAGGATATATATTTATTTATGAATTCAGACATAAACTGAAGTTAAAACACATATTGTTCATCCACAGTCTCACAATAAAATCCTAATTTTTTCTAGCACTGTATAATGCCTTCAAACCAGCATACATCAAGAAAAATAATATACTCAGTACCTGTCTAATGAACAAAAATTCTGACATGTACCAATATTGTGGTTTAAGCCCAGCCGGTTGCCCAGGGAGGTTGTGAATGCTCCATCCCTGGCAGTGTTCAAGGCCAGGTTGGATGAAGCCTTGGGTGAGATGGTTTAGTGTGAGGTGTCCCTGCCCATGGCAGGAGGGTTGGAACTAGATGATCTTGAGGTCCTTTCCAACCCTAACTATTCTATGATTCTATGATTCACAACTTCCCTGGGAAACCCATTCCAATGCCTCACCACCCTAACAGTAAAGAACTTCCTCCTTATATCCAATCTAAATTTCCCATGTTTACATTTTAACCCACTACCCCTTGTCCTATCACTACAGTCCCTAATGAAGAGTCTTGTTTACTGATGGGTCCTGCCGTATTGTGGGAAAGCATCGGAGATGGAAGGCAGCTGTATGGAGTCCTCGACGACAAGTTGCAGAAACTGCTGAAGGAGAGGGCAAATCGAGTCAATTTGCTGACGTGAAAGCCATCCAGCTGGCCCTGGACATTGCTGAACGAGAAAAGTGGCCAGAATTTTATACTGACTCATGGATGGTGGCAAATGCCCTGTGGGGGTGGTTGCAGCAATGGAAGCGAAGCAACTGGTAACGCAGAGGTAAACACATCTGGGCTGCTGCACTGTGGCAAGATATCGCTGCCTGGGTGCAGAGCCTGGTGGTAAAGGTACGCCATGCAGATGCCCATGTGCCCAAGAGTCGGGCCACTGAGGAACACCAGAACAACCAACAAGTGGATAAAGCTGCTAAGATTGAAGTGGCTCAGATGGACTTAAACTGGCAACATAAAGTTGAATTATTTTTGGCCCAGTGGGCCCATGACACTTCAGGCCATCAGGGCAGAGATGGGCTCGTGATCAAGGGATAGACATAGCAATGGATACTATTGCCCTGGTTATTCAGGATTGTGAAACGTGCTGCAATTAAACAAGCCAAATGGTTAAAGCCTCTTTGGCATGGAGGACGATGGCTGAAGTATAAATATGGGGAGTGAGATAAGGGGGGCACAAAATCTCTAAGTGGAATATATAAACCTTTAGAATTAGTTTTAAGTAATGTTAAATTTGATGGCTTTGTAACAGTAGCAATGGAAAATTACTGAGGTGCATGATACAGCTAGAGAACATGCTGAGAAATCTCACACAAGATAAATTGTTATAGTTGACATAGTTTTAAGAAAAACAGTCTAGAAGAACAGGACACGGGGATAAGGAGTATATGGGAACTGCTGGTGCTCATGATGGGCTACAGTTAAACTAACTGATAAGTAGAAGGATAGGAGGATTATTATGTCTCTGGAGCTAGAGAACCAATTAATCCTGGAGTTTTCTCCAAATCAATTTGCTGACGCAGATGGGACCCTCTCTGCTCGGCTACAGGACCTGCTGAGGACAGGGCTCCCTACGGCCCTTGGGAATTTTTCTCGGAGAGACCCCTCGAGTCATTCGGATTGCTGTGGGAGCAGACAAGGACAATCTTCATAAAAGGTATTCTTTTCTTTTATATAGTCGGTAAGGTGCAGGGGGCATCTCGGTTTGGTAAATTGGTTTGGTAAGCGTACACACGGTTTGGAAGCCTTCCATAAATCAAGATAGGAAATCTCGTAGGTAAAGGTGTATACCCGGCTTCTAGCGTCCGTTTGGTATACATCCGCAAGTAGCAGGGGGCTTCTTGTGGTTTGGGTCCTGCAAGACGCAGGGCGTGTCTTGGGGAAAAGGTTTTGAATCTTATTGGAAAAAGTATTCGAATTGGTATTCAATTTTTTTTGTAGCTTGTTACAGTGCTGATTTTGGTATTGCGATTTTGGTATCGGTGAACTGTGTTATTAATTGTGGTCTGTTTGATAGAATTTTAGTCTGTGTATCTGTTTCAAGTGTTGTAACTTCCCTGGGAAACCCATTCCAATGCCTCACCACCCTAACAGTAAAGAACTTCCTCCTTATATCCAATCTAAATTTCCCATGTTTACATTTTAACCCACTACCCCTTGTCCTATCACTACAGTCCCTAATGAAGAGTCCCTCCCCAGCATCCTTATAGGCCTCCTTCAGATACTGGAAGGCTGCTATTGAGGTCTCCATACTCTTCTCCAGGCTGAACAGACCCAACTTTCTCAGCCTATCTTCATATGGGAAGTGCTCCAGACCCCTGATCATCCTCATGGCCCTCCTCTGGACTTGTTCCAACAGTTCCATGTCCTTTTTATGTTGAGGACACCAGAACTGTGCACAGTACTCCAAGTGAGGTCTCACGAGAGCAGAGTAGAGGGGGCAGGATCACCTCCTTCAACCTGCTGGTCACTCTCCTTTTGATGCAGCCCAGGATACGGTTGGCTTTCTGGGCTGCAAGCGCACACTGCTGGCGCATATTAAGTTTCTCATCAACCAACACCCCCAAGTCTTTCTCTGCAGGGCTGCTCTGAGTCTCTTCTCTGCCCAACCTGTAGCTGTGAAAGAATGATACAGAAGCTATACTTCCTCTGTCAAACTTTGCAAAAGATCCTTGTCAAGGATATACTGACAGCAGTGCTGTAAAACGTCTCAGCAGCGTGCTAATTTGCTAAGGATTAAATTCTCTGGTAGCCTCATTGTAGATGAAGAAACCACTTTGTGTAACAGACATGGTTTGTGTAGAAAAAACAATTCTGTAGAAAAGGCAATATGGATTAAGAGTCCTCGTGGTAGAGTGAACAAGGTAGAGAGGAACAGATGAATGCCATGTGGCTAGTAATAGAGTCACTGCCTGCACTAGAGGAAAAAGCAGTCACTTCTTAGCAAGAAAGGTGTTCAAGTCCAAAAGCAATTTATTCCCAGTTGAGTCTTCCTAGATGTTGGTCAAGTCACATCAACATTCTGTTTTCACGAAATGGAGAGGCTGCATTTACCCACCACTGCCCAAGAATCTTAGTAAGAGTAATTCACCCGAGTACACTTTTCCAGTGATACCTATAACCATTTCCTCTTGCAGTGACAGCTGGGCTAGAAGTGAGAGGTGTCTGATGACTTTAGCCCTCTGAGAAGCAATCCCTATACCTCCAGACCCAAACAGTGTATCACATAGAAAATTTGGTGAGTAATCTGTGACAAAGCTACTGGAATGTGTGGACAGAAACCCCTGAAAATGTTGTCCCCACTGCAGTCCTCCTCCGTCCCTTTGCTCACAACGTCATGTATACACAAGGGATGGGGAGGAGAATTGAGAGAATGTAACTCCCACGGGTTGAGATAAGAAAAGCCCAGTAACTAAGGCATAACACAGATCACTACTGCTACCACCAATGATAATAATGATAAGAGAAAATAACAAGAGAAGAGAATACGATACCACTCGCTGAACGAGTCTGACCCCCCCCGCCCCCCCCCCCCCCCCGAAGAGAGCCCGTGCCCTTCTGGGTAACTCCCAGTTACCTCCCTGGGCATGACGTGCTGTGGTATGGAATACCTCTTTGGCTAGCTTGGGTCAGGTGTCCTGTCTCTGCTTCCTCCCGGCCTCCCCTCGTCCCTGGCAGAGCATGAGACTCACAAAGTCCTTAGCCAGAGTAAAAACATTACTTAGCAACAATTAAAAACAATCGGTGTTATCAGCTCTCTTCCCAGGCTGGAAGTCAAAACACAGCGCTGCACCAGCTACTAAGAAGGAGAAAAATGACTGCTACTGGTGAACCCAGGACACAGGGTTGAGGATAGAATGGAGGATTATGTTTCCCCAAAAGTACCGGATCAGAGACCACCTCTGATTGAGGAGGAATCCTCTGATTCAGATGAGGAACAAGAACAAAGTGTAAAACAAAAACAAAGTGTAAAACAAGAGCAAAGTGTAAAACAAGAACAAAGTGCAAAGCAAATTTCCTCCTCTCCTGTTGCTGCCCGGATTCGTAGTAAAACTAAGACTGTCCTGCAAGCCCCTCTGAGGGAAGCAATGGGACTGGAGGGGCGTACTAAAATAAAAGTGAATTTTTCTGTAGGAGATTTGGATAATTGGAAGCAGATTGCAAAAGAGTATCGAAATGACCCCATAGGGGTGTCATGGGTTCAGCAATAGCAGTTCTTTTTCTCCTTCTTAGTAGCTAGTGCAGTGCTGTGTTTTGATTTTTTGGCCTGGGAACAGTGTTGATAAGGCTGATGTTTTCAGTTGCTGCTCAAATGTTTGGTCTGGCCAAGGACTTTCTGAGCGTCATGCTCTGCCAGGGAGGAGGGGAGGCCGGGAGGAAGCAGAGACAGGACACCTGACCCAAACTGACCAAAGAGGTATTCCATACCACAGCATGTCATGCCCAGGATGTAACTGGGAGGGACCCGGAAGGGCTGGGGGGACTGCAGGGTCGGACGAGGTATCGGTTGGTGCTCTGTGGAGGATTGGCTTGTCGAAAAACGTCAAAAGGTCACGTTCCCATCAATGAGCTGAAACAAGACATCTGTGTAGAACATGGTGCAAACCTCTCATGCCAGATAATGAGGAAATGAAGGACACCGGCAAACAGCAACATACTATGACCAATCACAGCCAAGGCCACTAAGTGATAAGTGCATGAGAAGGAGGATGGTGGGGGGGTGCACGGTGTAGCTGCAAAAATATAGAGCTTACACAATGCCTTATTTGTGCCAGAACCAATCAAGTGCCTAGTATTTGCATATTCACTGTTATATTAACCGAAGGTAGAAGCCCAATAAACGAAGCTTGCTGGTAACTCATATTGAGTCGTCCAAGTCTTCCTTTCACGACAGTGCTCGGCTGGGGGGAGTGGGGCGAGTTATTGGTCGGCTGGTGTTGAGGTGTTGTATTCTTTCCTCTTGTTATTTCCTTTATCATTATTATTGGTGGTAGCAGTAGTGATTTACTGTAAGAGTGACAGAGCACTGGAACAGGTTGCCCAGGGGGGTTGTGGAGTCTCCTACACTGGAGATATTCAAGGCCCGCCTGGACAAGTTCCTGTGTGATGTACTGTAGGTTACCCTGCTCTTGCAGGGGGGTTGGACTAGATGATCTTTTTAGGTCCCTTCCAACCCTTGGGATTCTGTGATTCTGTGATTCTGTGATTTGTGTTATACCTTAGTTACTAAACTGTTCTTATCTCAACCTGTGGGAGTTGCATTCTTTTCGATTCTCCTCTCCGTCCCTCTGGGTGCAGGGGGAGGGCAAGAAAGGGGGGGAGTGAGTGGACGAGCTGTGTGGATCGGTTTAAACCACGACAAGGGGTAGCAAAGAAATTTGAGATACTGGTAAAAAGTCAGTATCCTGACTGGAAAGATATAGATGTAATCCTGGATGCATTAACAGAGACAGAAAAACAATTGGTTATAAAAACTGCTTGTAATCAGGTAAATGCTCAGATTACTGCAGGAGCGATAGAGGGGAGGGTTGAAGATCATATTCCCCTTACAGCTCCAAATTGGGATTATGATGATGATGAAGATTATGCATCTTTGAAAAGATATCAGAATTGGATTAAATATGGGCTTGAAAATACTATACCTAAAGCAGTAAATTGGTCGGTGCTGTTTGAAATAAGACAGGGGCTGAGGGAGTCACCGACAGAGTTTCTGGATAAGCTCTGAGAAGCTATGCGAAAATGCACCACACTGGATCCTTCCTCAGAGGAAGGAAAATTACAGCTTGCAAATTCCTTTGTGGGGCACTCATTGGAGGATATCAGGCAAAAGCTTCAAAAGTTATCTGTGACTGAAATAAGAGATATGGAAAAGTTACTGGAAGTGGCTTGGAAAGTATACAGGAATAAAGAACAAGTTAAAGAAAAGAGGCCCCTCTGTTCAAGAAGGACAGGGAATTGCTTGAAGGAGTCCAGCGCAGAGCCACAAAGATGATTAAGGGAGTGGAACATCTCCCTTATGAGGAGAGGCTGAGGGAGCTGGGTCTCTTTAGCTTGGAGAAGAGGAGACTGAGGGGTGACCTCATCAATGTTTACAAATATGTAAAGGGTAGGTGTCAGGATGATGGAGCTAGGCTTTTTTCAGTGATATCCAGTGATAGGACAAGGGGCAATGGGTGTAAACTGGAACATAGGAAGTTCCACGTTAACATCAGGAAGAACTTCTTTACTGTAAGAGTGACAGAGCACTGGAACAGGTTGCCCAGGGGGGTTGTGGAGTCTCCTACACTGGAGATATTCAAGGCCCGCCTGGACAAGTTCCTGTGTGATGTACTGTAGGTTACCCTGCTCTTGCAGGGGGGTTGGACTAGATGATCTTTTTAGGTCCCTTCCAACCCTTGGGATTCTGTGATTCTGTGATTCTGTAACAACCGCTACAGTTGCAGCATTGGGACAAGTGAATGAGGGATATAATGGCATGAGAGGCAGAGGTCGTGGCTGAGGAATGGGAATGAGAGGCAGAGGTCATGGCTGAGGAATGGGAATGAGAGGCAGAGGTCATGGCCGAGGAATGGGAATGAGAGGAAGGGGGGGGGGGGGTTATAGGAGAACTCCCCGTAGTCAGGATCAATGTGCAAACTGCAAAGGATTTGGACACTGGAAGTGGGAATGTCCACAGAAAAAAAACGCAAACTCAATTGACCACTGAATTGAAATTAGATTGACGGGGACCTGGGGAATCTACCCTAGCAGATCCACTGGTTAAAATCAAGCTAGGTGCCACAGAAAAAGAAGTGGAATTTCTTATAGATACTGGGGCAACTTATTCAGTTCTGAACCAAGATTTGACACTAAAAGGAAAAGAGTCTGCAATGGTTGTGGGAGCTACTGGCCGTCAGGAAAAATCATTCTTTCTAAAACCTTTAAAATATAAGATAGGAAAACAAATTGGGGTACATAAATTTCTATATATGCCAAATTCACCCAAATCACTATTGGGAAGAGATTTATTAGAACATTTGGAGGTGATCATAACTTTCAAAAGAGGTGAAATAGAACTAAAAGTAAAAGAGGACCAATTAATTGAAGCTATGAGTGTGTCATTAATTCAACAGGAAATCGAGAAGTCCAATTCACCCAAAGTAGAAGAAATCCTCAATCAGGTATATCCAGGAGTTCGGGCATCAGAAATTCCAGGTAAGGCAAAGAATGCTTTGCCTATTAAAACTGAAATAAAAAGGGGGGCCTGCCCAGTTCGAATAAAACAGTATCCTTTAAGAATACAAGATAGAAGGGGAATTAAAGGAATAATTGTTAATTTTTTTAAGATATGGTTTATTAGTGGAATGTGAATCGGAATATAACACCCTCATTTTACCAGTAAAGAAAGCAGATGGGAAAAGCTATAGGCTAGTTCAAGATTTAAGGGCAATAAATAAAATAGTAGAAGACATTCACCCTGTGGTGGCTAATCCATATACTTTATTGACCAAACTAAAACTAAATCAGAAATGGTTTGCCGTCCTGGATTTAAAGGACACTTTCTTTTGCTTACCATTATCCAAAGAAAGCCAAAATTTTTTTGCTTTTGAATGGGAAAATCCTGACACAGGAAGAAAAACTCAATTAACTTGGACGGTATTACCTCAGGGGTTTAAAAACAGTTCAACGATTTTTGGAAATCAGCTAGTACGAGAACTAGAATCATGGAAGCCACCTACTCAGACGGGGACTCTGTTACAATATGTGGATGACCTGTTAATTGCTACAGAAACAAAGGAAGAATGTATCCAGTGGACAGTGCTATTATTAAATTTTCTGGGACTGAACAGTGATCAGGTATCCAGACAAAAGGCCCAAATAATCCAAACCCGAGTTTCCTACCTAGGATATGAAATAACAGTAGGACAAAGAGAACTTGGAACTGCCAGAAAAGAAGCCATTTGCCAGACTCCACGACCATCAACTGTCAAGGAGCTCTGGACATTCCTGGGAATGACTGGATGGTGCAGACTTTGGATCCATGATTATGTGGTTTGATAAGACCACTATATGAACTGTTGAAGGGAAACCCTCCCTCTTTGGATTGGAGTGATAAAGCAGAGGAGGCTTTTAGAAATTTAAAGATAGAGTTAATGAGAGCTCCAGCTCTGGGACTTCCGGATGTGACTAAATCCTTTTGGTTATATTCCTATGAAAAACAAGGAATAGCCTTGGGGGTCCTTGCTCAGAAACTAGGACCATACAGAAAGGCAGTGGCGTATTTTTCAAAACACCTGGATGAAGCCAGCAAAGGATGGCCCAGATGCCTAAGGGCTGTGGCAGCAGTCGTCATGAATATTGAAGAGGTTCGCAAATTCACCTTGGGACAAAAGATTACTGTGCTAGTGTCCCATGTGGTATCAGCAGTCCTGGAGCAGAAAGGAGCCCACTGGTTATCTCCTTCACGTTTTTTAAAATACCAGGCCACCCTTGTGGAACAAGATGATATAGAAATTGCTGTCACTAACGTTGTGAATCCAGCATCCTTTTTGCAAGAACAATCGACAGAACCACTAACACACGACTGCTTGCCCGCCATAGAGACTGTGTATTCGAGCCGACCAGACTTGAAAGAAAAACCTCTGGAAGATGCTGATTCTTGGTTTACTGATGGTAGTAGCTTCCTGAAAAATGATGAACGAAAGGCAGGATATGCCGTTAACACCACTTCACAGGTAATAGAAGCTAAACCTTCACGCGCGAACACCTCTGCCCAGAAGGCAGAAATAATAGCGTTAACGAGAGCCCTGGAACTGGCTAAAGATAAAAGGATAAATATTTGGACTGATTCTAAATAAAGCATTTGGTGTGGTACGTGCACATGGTTCTATCTGGAAAGAACGAGGACTTTTGAACACACAAGGGAAACAGATTAAACATGCTACAGAAGTTCTACAATTACTGGAAGCTGTTCAGCTACCTGAAGAAGTAGCTATTATGTACTGTAAAGGACATCAACAAGGTGACTGATCAGGAAACTGGAAATAATTTGGCCGATTTTGAAGCCAAACAAGCAGCTGAACAATCTAAAATCATGTCCTTAATCCCTGATGATAAACTAACAATTGCGAAATCTAAGCCTAGGTATTCAAAAGAGGATAGAAAATTGATTGAGGATCTAAAGGGACAGGAAAATAAAGAGGGTTGGGTTCAGATACCTGATGGACCAATTGCAATCCCCTATAACCAACTCTGGAAGTTAGTTCAGGAGGAACATAATAAAAATCATTGGGGTAGTAACTCTTTGTATAAATACTTAAACAAACAAATTGTAGGAAGAAATCTATACACCACAGTTCAATTAGTGACAAAACAATGTCAGCTATGTCTTAAGAATAATCCTAAAACTGAAAATAGAAATCAAATTGGGACAATTGGGAGAGGAAGTTATCCGGGACAGCAGTGGCAAATAGATTTTTCTGAATTACCAAGAAAAGGGGTTATCGATATTTGTTGGTGTTAACGGATACTTTTTCAGGCTGGCCAGAAGCATTCCCTTGTAGGATAAATAATGCAAGACAAGTGATTAAAACATTATTAAATGAAATAATACCTCGTTTTGGAGTACCAGCAGCAATTTCTTCCGACCGGGGTTCACACTTTAGTGCAAAATTGCTACAAGAAATTAGCAAAACATTAGAAATTGATTGGCAACTCCATGTTCCATACAGGCCTCAGGCCAGTGGGCAAGTAGAAAAGATGAACCATCTGATTAAACAACAGATTAGTAAAATATGTCAGGAAACAAATTTATATTGGTACCAAGAGTTACCACTGGCTCTATTAAGAATTCAAACTAAACCTCGGTCGAATGAAGAGGTTAGCCCATTTGAAATTTTGTATGGAAGACCATATCAGTCCCAGTTTAAAGGAGAAAGTCTTCAGGAAGTGGGGGAAAGCAATCTCCGACAGTTTCTGATCAATCTGGGAAAACAATTAGCGGAGATAAATAAGAGAATACTAGGGACAAAAGCAAGAGGTTTGGATTATCCGATTCACCCTTTCAGATCTGGAGACTGGGTTTATGTTAAGAATTTTTCAGGAGATCCTCTACGGGAGAAGTGGAGCGGACCGTACCAGAGATTACTGACCACCTTTACAGCAGTGAAGATAAAGGAACAACCTGCTTGGATACATTATTCAAGAATAAAGAAAGCACCAGAGCCAGAGAAGACATGGCAGATCGAACCTTCAGGACCCTTACGTATGAAATTGCGTCGATCATAATTTGGACTCATATGATAACTGGCGCACAAGCTTGGGACCAGATTTTATACCTTAAATTAGTGCAGAATGTTACTAATATTTTTAATCGTAGTGACTGTTGGGTGTGTGCACAGTTGCCTAAATCAGGAGAAAGCCTGGATCTCCCATTAATTGGAGTTCCAATTCCTAATACTGTCTCATGGACAAATTTGTGCGTGAAAACTAGCAATCTGTATTCGAAGGAAAGGTTAAAATTTGTAATAGTTAATCCTAATCCAGGTAATAAATATTACACCTGTGCACAAAGATGTATTACACCAGGAACCAGGGTAGGAAATCGTGCTTGTTTAAATGCCACATATGTAGGTCACCATTCAAATTTCAATCACACTATTAATATAGATGGTATTGTAGTTCAGAGGTGGCCCGTTCCTAAACGGAAAGGATGGTATTGGTTATGTGGAGAAAATGATTATAAGACTCTAGCCCCCAACTGGAAGGGGGCATGCACCTTAGGTGCTGTTATACCCAGTTTTATCGACAGGTATACTTCCTACACCTGGGTCTGAGCAATCCCAGGCACAGCTACAGGTTGGGCAAAGAAGAGATTCAGAGCAGCCCTGTGGAAAAGGACATGGGGGAGCTGGTCGATGAGAAAATGAACATGAGCCGGCATTGTGCGCTCGCAGCCCAGAAAGCCAACCTCATCCTGGGCTACATCAAAAGGAGAGTGACCAGCAGGCCGAAGGAGGTGATCCTGCTCCTCTGCTCTGCTCTTGTGAGACCTCACCTGGAGTACTGTGTGCAGTTCTGGTGTCCTCAACATAAAAAGGACATGGAACTGTTGGAACAAGTCCAGAGGAGGGCCATGAGGATGATCATGGGGCTGGAGCACCTCCCTTATGAAGATAGGCTGAGAAAGTTGGGTCTGTTTAGCCTGGAGAAGAGAAGGCTGCGTGGAGACCTCAATAGCAGCCTTCCAGTATCTGAAAGGGGCCTATTGGGATGTTGGGGAGGGACTCTTCATCAGGGACTGTAGTGACAGGACAAGGGGTAACGGGTTAAAACTTAAACAGGGGAAGTTTAGATTGGATATAAGGAGGAAGTTCTTTCCTGTTAGGGTGGTGGGGCACTGGAATCGGTTGCCCAGGGAGGTTGTGAGTGCTCCATCCCTGGCAGTGTTCAAGGCCAGGTTGGACGAAGCCTTGGGTGAGATGGTTTAGTGTGAGGTGTCTCTGCCCATGGCAGGGGGGTTGGAACTAGATGATCTTGAGGTCCTTTCCAACCCTAACTATTCTATGATTCTATGATTCTATGACCTGGATTAGAAGTTTTGCTAAATGGATTAAGCGAGGGTTTAACCCTATTATTGAACGGCACACTGCATTTCATAGTTTTGTAAGAGGGCTAATTCCATCTTTGGGAGTAAGTGAATTAGGGAAAGCAATTGTAAATATCTCAGCAACCATAGAGGAAACGGAAAGTAAAAACATTGATATAATCCAGGCAGAACAACAAGAGATAACCAGCCTGTCTAAGGTGGTATTACAAAACCGAATTGCTCTAGACATGTTATTGGCATCACAAGGAGGGGTTTGTTCCATAATCAATGAAAGTTGTTGTTCCTATATAGACCAAAGTGGCAGAATTGAAACAGATCTGGAGGAAATTTGGAAACAAACTAAGATATTTCAGGAAATGTCCATGGATGACACCTCCTGGGGTTTTGAAGAAATATGAAAAAAGTTAACTTCATGGTTACCTAATCTCTCCTGGTTGAGGCAACTGGCTGCAGGAATATCGATGCTAATTATTTTAATATTGATTACTTGTGGTATGATACAATGTTCTTTCTGGTGTTGTGAACGATCTATGATAAATTATGAAGATTGGTAAAGGAATGAAATTAAGCACCAGGTAGAAACGGGAAATTATTTAAAAAAGACTTTAGACAGTAATGGTAATATATAAAATGTTGCAAAAGATTTTGCAAAAGGACAGAAAAAGGGGGTTTTGAGACAAGGGGGGCACAAAATCACAAAATGGAATATATAAACCTTTAGAATTAGTTTTAAGTAATGTTAATTTTGATGGCTTTGTAACAGTAGCAATGGAAAATTACTGAGGTGCATGATACATAGAAAAAATATAGAGTACAACTAGAGAACATACTGAGAATTCTTGTACAACATAAATTGAGGGAAGAAACGGACTATGCCCGATCCAATGTGAATCCAGCATAAGACACTTTATTGTGTGACAAGCACATATTTATATCATTCTACTTCCTTTACACGCGATCACACATTCTTTGATTGGTCGCCTCGCATCCCTTTTATAGTCTACTAAGTGCTTAGCAGTAACTTTCCACTTTTTTACTCCCTTATCATCCCGATTTAGCAACACTACTAAGGGTTACAAATATTCACACTGTTTGGTCTGTCTTTGAGATGCACATCCTGCTTTATCTTGCAAACCACTCTTGCACTCCACAGCACTCGGCTCGCCTGTTTAGTTTCTCGCCCATAGGTTAAAAAAAATACTAATAATGTGCTAAATTCCTGTGTGTTCACGGACTCCTCATCCTTTCTCCAGGCACAGCTGGAAGTAAATAAGAACGAGGTCTGAAAGCCATGGCATTTTGTTACTTCTTCAGAAGAGATAAACTACTCACTGCTGTAATCCCAGACTCAAAGACTGACAAGGTTAGGAAAGTGAAACAAGAAAAAATCAGTGACTGTGAATGTCTTTATAATGACTCCTATTAAAGTAATGGCATAGAATGGCAAATATATTTAGCATTGTGAACTCAGAATCTTACCCACTGTCCCTTGTTTACATCTTGTCTGGAGTGGTCGCTGTAGCAATGCATGTTGGATGGCTTTCAAGGCAATGTGGGCATGCAAAATGTCTCAGCCACGCAGAGAGAAAGAGCTAGCGCATTCAAATCAGGACTCCTGTGCCTCTCTGCCTGTTGTGGTTTAAACCCAGCCACACAGCTCGTTCACTCACTCCCCCCCTTCTTTCCCTCCCTCTACTCCTGGAGGGATGGAGAGGAGAATCAAAAAGAATGCAACTCCCATGGGTTGAGATAAGAACAGTTTAG
The DNA here is from genome assembly GCF_037157495.1 of Lathamus discolor. Lineage (NCBI taxonomy): Eukaryota > Metazoa > Chordata > Aves > Psittaciformes > Psittacidae > Lathamus > Lathamus discolor. Next base: position 27,754,344 of record NC_088908.1, read on the forward strand.
TAACTAAGGTATAACACAAATCACTGCTGCTACCACCAATAATAATAATGATAAAGGAAATAACAAGGGGAGAGAATACAACACCTCAACACCAGCCGACCGATAACTCGCCCCACCCCACCCAACTGAACACCGACCGATACCTCCTCCAACCCTGCAGTGCCCTAGCCCTTCCGGTTAACTCTGTTACATCCTGGGCATGACGTGCTGTGGTATGGAATACTTCTTTGGCTAGTTTGGGTCAGGTGTCCTGTCTCTGCTTCCTCCCGGCTTTCCCTCCTCCCTGGCAGAGCATGAGACACACAAAGTCCTTGGTCAGACTAAAACATTTGTGTTATCAGGTCTGTTCCCAGGCCGAAAGTCAAAACACAGCACTGCACCAGCTACTAAGAAGGAGAAAAATGACTGCTACTGCGGAACCCAGGACACTGCCAAATCTGCCTTAATATATGCAATCCCTGGCATTGATGAGGAACACCAGGATCTTCCAAAGACCTACCTCAAGCACATAACATGTACATAACTTCCCACAGGATTCACAAAGGATAGGCACAGGTTCTCTGCAACTCAATATTGATGAATACACTACTGTCCTCGGTGTCAAAATTATAATGGCACATGCAGTATTCTTCCCGAGAGTCCTACAGTTCCTTTTTGTCATATTTTAGAATCATAGAATCATAGAATAGTTAGGGTTGGAAAGGACCTCTAGATCATCTAGTTCCAACCCCCCTGCCATGGACAGGGACACCTCTCACATTTTGTTATCCACCGAGTGGCCCATCTATCAAAATGATGTCTCTCCAATTTAGCGACAAGGATGTGGTGTGGGACAGCGTCAAACGCTTTCCACATGACCAGGTAGTTGACATCAACTGCTTTACCTTTGTCCATCAATTCTGTAGCCCCATCATAGAAGGCCACCAAATTGGTCAGGCAGTATTTCCCCTTAGTGAAGCCATGCTGGCTGTCACCAAACACCTTGTTGTTTTTCATGTGCCTTAGCATGCCTTCCAGGAGAATGCACTCCAAGTTTTGCCAGGCACAGAGGTGAGTGAGACTGACTGGTCTGTAATTCCCCGGGTCTTCCATTTTCCCCTTCTTGAAAATGGGGGTTATATTTCCCTTTTTCTAGTCATCAGGAACTTCACCTGACTGCTATGATTTTTCAAATATGATGGCCAGTGGCTTAGGAACTTCATTTGCCAGCTCCCTCAGGACCCACAGATGGATTTCATCAGGTCCCATGGACTCGTGCACCTTCAGATTTTGAAGATGGTCTCGAAACAGACCCTCTCCTACAGTGGGCCCAAGGTCTTCATTCTCACAGCCCCTGCATCTACTTTCTAAGAACTGGGTGGTACAGTCAGAGCCTTTGCCAGTGAAGACCGAGGCGAAGAAGTCATTCAGAACCTCAGCCTTCTCCAAATCCTGTGAAGCCAGTTCTCCCAAAAGCTTCCTCAGGGGGCCTATTTTGTCCCTAGTCTGTTTTTTGTTTGCTACGTACCTGTAGAATCCCTTCCTATTATCCTTAACATCCCTGGCTAGGTTTAATTCTAACTGGGCCTTAGCCTTCCTAACCTGGTCCCTAGCTTCCCGGACAACATCCCTGTACTCTACCCAGGCCACCTGTCCTTGCTTCCATTTTATATAAGCCTCTTTTTTCCTTTTAATTTTCCTCAGCAGATCCTTATCCATCCAAGGAGGTCTCCTGGCCCTCCTGCTGCACTTCCTTCTAGTTGGGATGCAGCACTCCTGAGCTTGTAGCAGGTGATCCTTGAATATCAACCACCAGTCTTGGGCCCCCCTGCCCTCCAGGGCTATATCCCATGGAACCTTACTAAGCAGGTTCCTGAAGAGGCCGAAGTCTGCTCTTTTGAAGTCCAGGGCAGTGAGCTTGCTGCATGCTCTTCTCACTGTCCTGGGCATCTCAAATTCAACCATCTCGTGATCGCTGCATCCAAGGCTGCCCTGGAGTACCACATTCTCAACAAGCCCTTCCCTGTTGGTGAGCACAAGGTCAAGCATGGCACCTCTCCTTGTCGGCTCCTCTATTACTTGCAGAAGGAAGTTGTCTTCCACACAATTCAGCAACCTCCTGGATTGCTTGTGCCGTGCAGTACCGTCGTTCCAACAGATGTCAGGGTGGTTGAAGTCCCCCATGAGAACAAGGGCCTGCGAGCGTGAGGCTTTTCCTATCTGTCTGTAGAGTGCTTCATTCACAGGTTCTCCTTGATCAGGCGGCCTGTAACAGATCCCCACAGTAATGTCTCCCACGGCTGTTTTCCCTTTAACCCTGACCCACAAACTCTCTGTTAACTGCTCACCTGTCCCCAGACAGAGTTCCATAGTCTCCAGCCTATCCCTAACATAAAGGGCAACTCCCCCTCCCCACCTGCCAGGCCTGTCCTTTCTAAAGAGCCTGTAACCTTCCATTCCAACACTCCAGTCATAGGAGCCATCTCACCATGTTTCTGTGATGCCTATTATATCATACCCCCGTAGATGTGCACACATCTCTAATTCCTCTTGCTTGTTCCCCATGCTACGGGCGTTTGTATAGAGGCATCTGAGACGAGCTCCAATTGAAGCCGGCTCATTGGCTGGACCAGCTGGAATATATCTACATTGTTCCGAGCATTTATTATAGGTGCTGGCAACTGACTGGGTGTGTTGGGATGGAATGATGCCCCCCTCCCCCAACACATCAAGTTTAAAGCCTCCTTGACCAGTCTGGCTAGCCTCCTACCAAAACTGTTCTTCCCCTTCTTTACCAGAGCAGCTCCGCCAGCCCCCAGTAGACCTGGCCTCCTAACTTCAGTCTTATGTTCAAGACACCCAAACCCCTGACTATGAAACCACCCTTTTAACCATCTATTGACCTGGCCAATCCTCCTAGCTTTTTCTTGGTCCTCCCCTGTGTCCTGGAGAATTGACGAAAAGACTATCTGAGCACCGGAGCCCCTAACCACCTCTCCCAGGGCTCTGTAGTCTTTCTTTATGGTCCCCAGTCTACTACTACCTATATCCCTAGCACTCACATGGATCACCAGGAGCGGGTAATAGTCCGTGGGACTTACCAGAGCAGGTAGCCTCTCTGTAACATCCCTGATCCGTGCCCCTGGTAGGCAGCACACCTCCCTCGAGAAGGGGTCAGGCCGACAGATGAGTGCTTCCGTCCCTTTCAAAGTAGAGTCCCCTATTACTACGACCCTCCGCTTTTTCTTTGTAGTGCCAGTAGAGATCTTAACCCGTGCATAATCCAGCTGTTTGTGGTGCAAGTGCGTTTCCTCGTTAGTCTCCTGCAGGACAGCAAAGCGGTTCTGCGTGGGGACAACAGATTTAGGAGGAAGCTCCTTGCTTTCGATTGTCCTTTTCGTCCTTCTTTTGTTATTTTTCTTTGTCACCAATTCCCAATTTCCCGGGTTGGTGGCCTCCTTCTTTTCTTCATGAGTTGGAGGGGAAGCTTGAGGCCCCTGCACAGTATGGGGCTGGAGCAAGCAGCCCTGCTTCCTCTCAGCTACCCTGACATCTTGAAGCCCGCTAACAGCATTCCGCAGCTCAGCCACCTGCTGCAGGAGGACCTCCACCAGGGAGCACCGAGCGCAGCCCTGCCCGTCATGCTCCTTTCCCTCACAAGCCCAGTGCAGGCACCCTCTACACTCCGAGCTCTGCACTGCAGCCTCCCCTGTCACCTGCTCTGTCTGGATGCCTACGCTGGCCACCGCCGGGGCAGCCAGAGCAGAGCAGAGCAGAGCAGAGCAGAGCTCCCAGGCCAGGCCCTGGCCATACGACGGGTGCTCACCATCCCGCTCGCCTGCCCACGCAAACTGCCTCGCCGCGCTCCTGGTCGCTCGTGCTCCCTGGGGCAGGTTTTTAACCACTCAGGGTTGGTGCCGCTGCTCCTGGCTCCGCCCCCTGTGAGTCAGCGGCTCTCGTCCGCGGAGCTGCCGGCTCCTGGGCAGGTCCTGTCGAGAACTTGAAGCTCCCTCGGTAGCTCTGGCAGCTCTGAGTTGAGGCTCCTGGACGCTGATCTCTCCCCCGCTCCAGTGTTAAAGGCGTCCTCTCTCGAGCTACTCACCTCAGCAATTCACTCGTTTGTACAGTGAACAATGCCTTGCTTCCCATTACTTACACGCCAAGATGCTTTTTGTCTGTTTATAAATAAGTTCTCACTTAACATAACACAATTAATGCTGTTATTTCCTCATCCATAAGCATTTCTGTAGTGCTAATTTCTGCAGTGCTAATTTCTGCATTTATACTCTGCAACTATCTAGTACAACCACGCATCCCAGGGGCCAGGCACTGGGTTTTAACAGTAAGAATCTTATTTTTCCCTTTTTTGCTATTCACCTTAACAATAGGGTTCAAGAATGATGAAGGTCTGTGGTGGGTAATAAGGGAATGGATGCATGTTCCTATTTTAAGTGCAGGGACAGACAAGTGCTTTATAAAAAGATATCCTAAACACTGATGTCTTTGCTTTATTATCTTCATCATGTCTAATTCATACCTCCCAGCACATGGCAATGGGCGTCTGTTCATAAACTGATATTTTTGTTGATTGATTGATTGATTGATTGATGGCTTGATTTCGCGAGTGAAGATTTGGGAAGGGGTTTACCCACACTTACTACAAGCACAATGACCTTCCATATAGATCACTGTTTTAGGATGAGCTATCTTACAGCTGCGTGTCCCTATGTTGCGTGGTATCTATCTTACAATAGGTTTGTAATTACCACAGTTCAAACCAAAGGAATAATCTGGAAGGAAATTCACTTTTCTCTTGAGTGGTTCTTGTTAGAGCTTAGTTGAAATGTAGCATCTTATAGAGCCTTCGTTTATACACAATTTGGTGATGAAGGCTCTGCTGCAGGCAGCCTTGAAACATGAATCAGGGCTTTAATCTTAACGCTTCACTTTTCTCCATTGGGAGCTGTAGGTGTGCAGTGCCTTGGAATAGCAACTTCCTTTTATTTCCATGCCTGATATGGATTTATGTGCCTGGGCTTAGATATGCAGATTTGAAAACAATGTCCGTGTGTACCAGAGCTATCAGAAGCCAGAGGTCTCATAGAAGGACCTGGGTGGAGCTCCTGGTGAATGACAAGCTGAGTATGGGTGTGGGAAAACTGCTGTTGGGGGGGGGGGAAGTTAGAGAAAACTGGAGTCCAACAGAAGCTGTAGTATTATAGGAACCTTTTTAAGGTAAAACACAGCTGCTACTTTCAGGACGGTTGGTATGTATAGAATCTACTCCACCATGGTTCCCTAGGCAACATAACCTGCTATCCTAGAGGTGCAGTGGAAGGTGGAGGGGAGTGTAGACACTGCAGCCAGTCTCTGTTATACTCCCTGCAGGATTGGGAACTTCATGGTAGCATACAGCTGATAAGCTGCATAGCTGCTGTCAAATGAAAAATATAAGAGATGTCTGTTGCTGAGCCAGCAACTGTGGCAAAATCACTTTCCTTAGGTGAACCTTGCTCATTATAATCGCATTATAATACTAATGCACACCTCCATCCCAAAGTTACCCTCCTCCAAGGTACAAACACCCCTCACAGAGCATGTGCTTTATATTTTTTATCAGCTACATCTTTAAATGAGAAGCAAGAGAATTTTGCACCAATCAATAATAAAAGAATGTATGACTGGAGTCACTCAACCTCCACCTGAGAGTAAAGAAAAGTATAAAAGTGAATGGGGGGAGGAGATAGGGAAGACTCCATTGTAGCTTCTGGGATCAGTTGACGAGACGGGAGAATCTGGTGTATGGGGAGAGGCAAAGACAGCTGAGGCTGTTCTGCTTGGAAAGGAGAAGGCTCAAGGGGTATCTTGCCAGTTTGTATCAAGATATGATGGCATAGAGTAAAGGAGACAGAGTGTCATGGTTTAAACCCAGCCACACAGCTCGTTCACTCACTCCCCCCCTTTCCTCCCCCAACTCCCGGAGGGATGGGGAGGAGAATTGAAAGAATGTAACTCCCATGGGTTGAGATAAGAAGTTTAGTAACTAAAGTATAACACAAACCACTACTGCTACCACGAATAATAATAACAACGGAAATAACAAGGGAAGAGAATACAACACCTCACGACCTGTCGACCGATACCTCGCCCCCACCCAGCAGTGCACTAGCCCTTCCGGGTAACTCTCCGTTACATCCTGGGCATGATGTGCTGTGGTATGGAATACTTCTTTGGTCAGTTTGGGTCAGGTGTCCTGTCTCTGCTTCCTCCCGGCTTCCCTTCCTCCCTGGCAGAGCATGAGACACACAAAGTCCTTGGTCAGACTAAACATTTGAGCAGTAACTAAGAACATCGGTGTTATCAGCGCTGTCGCCAGGCTGAAAGTCAAAAACACAGTGCAGCACCAGTTACTAAGAAAGAGAAAAAATGACTGCTACTGCTAAACCCAGGACACTTTCATGCCACGTCTGGTCACTACATACGTAGGAGTATGTCATGTTCGTTGATACATCATACAGTGCATTAATGAGGAAAATATGTTTCCTTTAATTAAAACATAAAGGCTCAAGATATGTTGTGATTTCAACAGGGTTTTATAAGTGTGTGGTTAACTAAACATGCTGGATGTGTGTGTGCACAGTGCTGCTCACAGGCTACTCCTTTCATCTAGCTGTAAGAATGAGCACAGTGCTGGTGCTGAGTTTGTCGCAGGATTCTTTTTTTAGGAAAGTTCATGCCAAGCTTTCTGTTGCCTTTCATCTGACGCTTCTTAGAATCATAGAACCATAGAATAGTTAGGGCTGGAAAGGACCTCAAGATCATATAGTCCCAACCCCCCTGCCATGGACAGGGGCACCTCACACTAAACCATCTCACCCAAGGCTTCGTCCAACCTGGCCTTGAACACCGCCAGGGATGGATCACTCACAACCTCCCTGGGCAACCGATTACAGTGCCTCACCACCCTAACAGGAAAGAACTTCCTCCTTATATCCAATCTAAACTTCCCCTGTTTAAGTTTTAACCCATTACCCTTTGTCCTGTCACTACAGTCCCTGATGAAGAGTCTCTCCCCAGCATCCCTATAGGCCCCCTTCAGGTACTGGAAGGCTGCTATGAGGTCTCCACGCCGCCTTCTCTTCTCCAGGCTGAACAGACCCAACTTTCTCAGCCTATCTGCATATGGGAGGTGCTCCACTCCCCTGATCACCCTCATGGCCCTCCTCTGGACTTCTACCAACAATTCCATGTCCTTTTTATGTTGAGGACACCAGAAATGCACACAATACTCAAGGTGAGGTCTCACGAGAGGAGAGTAGAGGGGCAGGATCACCTCCTTCGACCTGCTGGTCACGCTTCTTTTGATGCAGCCCAGGATACAGTTGGCTTTCTGGACTGCGAGCGCACACTGCCGGCTCATGTTCATTTTCTCATCAACCAGCACCCCCAAGTCATTCTCCGCAGGGCTGCTCTGAGTCTCTTCTTTGCCCAACCTGTAGCTGTGCCTGGGATTGCTCCGACCCAGGTGTAGGACCTTGTACTTGCTGTGGTTGAACTTCATAAGGTTGGCCCAAGGTCTTCATTCTCACAGTCCCTGCGTCTACCTTGTAAGACTTGGGTAGTGCAGTCAGAGCATTTTCCAGTGAAGACCGAGGTAAAGAAGTCATTCAGAAGCTCAGCCTTCTCCAATTCCTGTGTAGCCAGTTCTCCCGAGAGCTTCCTCAGGGGGCCTATGTTGTCCCTAGTCTGTTTTTTGTTTGCTACGTACCTGTAGAATCCCTTCCTGTTTTCCTTAACATCCCTAGCCAAGTTTAATTCTAACTGGGGCTTAGCCTTCCTAACCTGGTCCCTAGCTTCCCGGACAACATCCCTGTACTCTTCTCAGGCCGCCTGTCCTTGCTTCCACTCTTTAGAAGCCTCTTTTTTCATTTGAATTTTCCTCAGCAGATCCTTATCCATCCAAGGAGGTCTCCTGGCCCTCCTGCTGCACTTCCTTCTAGTTGGGATGCAGCACTCCTGAGCTTGTAGCAGGTGATCCTTGAATATCAACCACCAGTCTTGGGCCCCCCTGCCCTCCAGGGCTATATCCCATGGAACCTTACTAAGCAGGTTCCTGAAGAGGCCAAAGTCTGCTCTTTTGAAGTCCAGGGCAGTGAGCTTGCTGCACGCTCTTCTCACTGTCCTGGAGATCTCAAACTTGACCATCTCGTGATTGCTGCATACAAGGCTGCCCTGAAGCACCACATTCTCAATGAGCCCTTCCCTGTTGGTGAGCACAAGGTCAAGCATGGCACCTCTCCTTGTCGGCTCCTCTATTACTTGCAGAAGGAAGTAGTCTTCCACACAATTCAGCAACCTCCTGGATTGCTTGTGCCATGCAGTACCGTCGTTCCAACAGATGTCAGGGTGGTTGAAGTCCCCCATGAGAACAAGGGACTGCGAGCGTGAGGCTTTTCCTATCTGTCTGTAGAGTGCTTCATCCACAGGTTCTCCTTGATCAGGCGGCCTGTAACAGATCCCCACAGTAATGTCTCCCACGGCTGTATTCCCTTTAACCCTGACCCACAAACTCTCTGTAAACTGCTCACCTGTCCCCAGACAGTGTTCCATACTCTCCAGCCTATCCCTAACATAAAGTGCAACACCCCCTCCCTGCCTGCCGGGCCTGTCTTTTCTAAAGAGCCTGTAACCTTCCATTCCAACACTCCAGTCATAGGAGCCATCTCACCATGTTTCTGTGATGCCTATTATATCATACCCCCATAGACATGCACACATCTCTAATTCCTCTTGTTTGTTCCCCATGCTACGGGCGTTTGTATAGAGGCATCTGAGACGAGCTCCAAATGAAGCTGTCTCGTTGGCTGGAGCAGCTGGCATATATCTGCATTGCTCCGAGCATTTATTGTAGGTGTTAGCAATTGACTGGGTGTGTTGGGATGGAATGATGCCCCCCTCCCCCAACACATCAAGTTTAAAGCCTCCTTGACCAGTCTGGCTAGCCTCCTACCAAAATTGTTCTTCCCCTTCTTTACCAGAGCAGCTCCACCAGCCCCCAGTAGACCCGGCCTACAAACTTCAGTCCTGTGTTCAAGACACCCAAACCCCTGACTATGACACCACCCTTTTAACCATTTATTGACCTGGCCAATCCTCCTAGCTTTTTCTTGGTCCTCCCCTGTGTCCTGGAGAATTGACGAAAAGACTATCTGAGCACCGGAGCCCCTAACCACCTCTCCCAGGGCTCTGTAGTCTTTCTTTATGGTCCCCAGTCTACTACTATCTATATCCCTAGCACCCACAGGGATCACTAGGAGTGGGTAATAGTCCATGGGACTTACTAGAGCAGGCAGCCTCTCTAGGTTAAGTCAGTGTGGTTTAGCTCAGGAAAGTACTTAGAGTACTTATGGAACAGTCTGAGGCATCTTAGGAATTAAAAGTGGTAAATTGTTGAGAGCTTTTTAACAAACAATGGGCATGTTGGCGATCCAGGATTTTTGCCTTTGGTTAGAGTTTGTAGTAAGGATTAATGGCCTAGTTCACAGGTTACTTCAGGGCAAAGTTGTGGCCACGTATGTGGAAGTTCTGCAGGAGGGAAAAAACTCACTGATGCTGAAGAAGGAAACAATCAGCTAGTGCAGCTCCCGGATGCTGAAGAAGGAACCAATCAGCTGTCTTTGCATTATGTTTAGAAACCAAGCATTGTAAAGCTTAAGCACGTGACCAAGCTTGGAAGCTATAAAAGGCAGTGCTCTGAAGTGGTTAAAGGTCAGTTTCTGATTACATTAATCAGCGTGCTGTCCGTTGATCTTCCGCAAATGGCGCCCGAACAGGGACCCACTTGCTGTTGCTTGACTGAGCGAAGAAGACAGCTGGAATAGGACGGGAGCGGAAAAGCCGACCGAAGGGGTTGCTGTCTTGTCGTGAAAGGAAGACTTGGACGACTCAATATGAGTTACCAGCAAGCTTCGTTTATTGGGCTTCTACCTTCGGTTAATATAACAGTAAATATGCAAATACTAGGCACTTGATTGGTTCTGGCACAAATAAGGCATTGCGTAAGCTCTACATTTTTGCAGCTACACCATGCACCCCCCCACCATCCTCTTTCTCACGCACTTATCGCTTAGTGTCCTTGGCTGTGATTGTTCATAGTATGTTGCTGTTTGCCGGTGTCCTTCAGTTCCTCATTATCTGGTGTGAGAAGTTTGCACCATGTTCTACACAGATGTCTTGTTTCAGCTCGTTGATGGGAATATGACCTTTTTCGACAAGCCAGTCCCCCACACTGTCCCTTCAACCTAAGAAACAGAGTGCACTCTGAGGTATCCACGCGGAAAGGGAAGCGTGATGACTGAGAAGGAATCTCATCTAAGGGAGTTGAGCGGTTGGGGAGGAGATGGGAATCTCACTGTCGAAAGAAGAGGCGGCAGTAGTAAAGCTCCTCCAACATATCCTTTCTAAGAGAGGACTAACATATGATGATGGTACCTTAAACGCCCTTTTAAAATGGGCTAGGGACCGAAAACTAATTTCGGGAGTGGGTGCAGCTTTTGAGCTATACACTTGGGACCAGATTGGATCCGCTTTATGGGAAGAAATTAGTAAGGGATCCAAGGAGGCTCATAAATTAGCTACCTTGTGGCGACTGATTAAAGAGACTTTAGAAGAAACGATAAGTGAAAGAGCAGCCGCCGCGTCTGCCTTCGCTGCACTTTCGCCGAATTTCTCTGGGACAGAATCTGCTTCAAATGGACTATTTTCCCCGATATCAGTGCCCAGACCGGCGCCGATACAAGCCCCAGTCCCGGCGCTGATACAATCCCCAATCGTAACCCCCCTTCAACCATCACAATCAACAGCTCCCCAAGTGAAAGTAAAAGGCAAGTCTGATCCGGGGAACAACCACGAGGTGGCAGTAAAAACTCTCCAACCTAATACCGAACATACTGAGGAATTAGGGGAGGAGGAGGAATCGAAGTTCCCTCCGTCCCCCTCCTTCCTTATATCCACCACTACCTCCATCTACCCCGGGATCTACCCCAGGGATGCCAAAAGAAGCTGAGATAGCAACTGCCACTAGATCGTTAGAAGGACAGAGGGTATTCCCCAGAGCCACAGACAGCGTTTGATGCGGAAAAGATTGGTGCGGAACTGTGGGATGCAGTTACAAAAGGCAATGACACTGTGAAAAATTTGTTAGTCATTTGGAGAACTATTTTAGTGATGTTAAAGTAAAAAAAAAAAAAAATCAAAAAAAAAGAAAGACATCGTAGAGCCCAGTGCTCCCCCCCCACCCCACCCCACCACCCCCCACCCCCACCCCAAACCTCCACCAGTTGCCACCGCAGCTGCAAAGACTGAGGACAGAGATGAAGATGATCCTTTTGATCCAGGCCCTATCGACCCTGAGAAGGAGCCTGTGCACATTCATCGGACTGCTATTGTTGCTACTCCTGAGGTTCTGATGCCTGATAATTCTGATGCTGACCTGGATGGTCCTTTTGACCCGGGGCCTATTGATCTGTAAAAGGAGTGTTATAAATTGAGACCACAACGGATCATAATCCAATTGAAATTTTATTAATTATAGCAAGTAGAATATGAGCAAAGACAGCGCTGGACGACAGGGGAGTCTGCGCTCCCCCAACTGCCATGCTGAGCAGTTCAAACAGTCCCTTTTTATACTTCTTTACTTCCGTGTTCATGACGTAGTGGAGGTACTCTGCGCATGCTTCAGCTGTTGCTAGGGGGTCGACTTCTGCCTCCTGGTGGTCGTTGAGGCTGAAGTAAGAAGTCTTCCTCCTTTGTCCCATAGTTGACCTTTTACCCATATGTCCTTATACGGAGTTGCTTGTCTTATTTCTGCCAGTTCCTAGAACATCTTACAGCTGTCTTTAGGCAACATCTGCTGTTTGCATAAGCGATAAGCGATTGCGGTTGGCGACTGTTAGTCTATGGTTATCTTATCTTGCACAAGCTGTGTCCGGTGACTGTTTGAATAAGCAATTTCATACCTTTTATTGCCTAACCTTCACATTGGGCTTAACATAAATCTTAATAAACAATACCCTAATTCATAGTTTCTTACAGGAGTCTGATTTATATCCCCCAGATCCTCATGATAAATGGGCAGCTGTAGAGGGAGAAGTGAGATGGGTGGGGGATGCAAATGTATTGTGTGCTTTCCCTGTGATGTATATGCTGGATCAAGACCCACGGTGGGAAGGTCTCTCATATGCTCTTATCAGGGGTATCGGGCGGACTGTGGCGGACCGTGGCGGACCGTGGACTTGGGGCCCCATATACAACTCATTTGATACAGTCTCTCTGTGATACTCATGTACTAGAAGTTGGCAAATATAAGTATGTCCATGTTTCTATTGACACTTGGAGACCTTTATAGATATTGCTGGCCACTTCTTCTGGCGTAGGCTGGCCACCTGTGTCGGAATGAGTGTGCATTTTGGTCAGTATAAAAGCCCAAGCCTCATGCAATGTGGGGGAGGAAAAGCCTCTGCGGGGACGCTCTCTAAGGCTGAGTCTGCCACCTCGCACTGCGATGATGCTTCTTGGAGCTGGTTTCCTGATAGTCTTCACAGGGTCCTTGTGCCACGTTCTGTACGTGGGACTGTGTAGTGGGAGTAATGATTGTCTGGATTTTGTGTTTCAAATATTGTAGTTGTGTGGAGTGTGCTTGTGGGATCCCATACGTATGTGTGTGCGTGTGATGAGGGCAGAGGGTGTTGTGTGTTTTTTTTTTGTTGTCAGGTTCATGTAAAAGTTTTTAACAGGTAGTGGTTTAACATTTCAGGCAAGAAAGGGTTAATGCAAAAGTGCGATGGCTGGCAGGTATTTATGGTTGCTGCTGAAGCAGGCAGGCAGCTGTAGTTGCTGCGGTTTATAGCTGCTGCCCAGCAGGCCAGTCTTTGTAGCTGTGCACAGCAGGGTGAGCAACTTTGGAAAAAAAACCAAATGAACAAAAAAACAACAAACAAACAAACAAAAAAAAACCAAAAAAACAAACCCTGAGAAAAAAAAAAACCAAACCTCTCCATCTCTGAAGTATTGAGGCAGTTTGTAGAGACACCACAGACAAAGCCTGAAGAGCACTTGCAACAAAGCGGGTGCATGGTAGGAACCTTGCTTAGTGAGTTTAAAGTAACCTGGGGGTGAATCCAATACTTGGAGGAACAGATCACTTGAAATAAGAACTGCTAACTGAAAAAGTGAGAGGGGTAGTGCAACCACAAGCTTTATCAGCTGCCACCTAAGCATCATCAGGGTGGCAGAGAAAGAAGAAAAGAAAAAAAATTTTAAAAAATGGGTAATGATGCAGCAAACTCCTTGACTGCTAAAAATGTGCAGTTTACTTCTGCATCTGCTTTACATTCCTTTTGCATCAGAATGCCTCTGCTTTAAGGAAACACTTTAACCTGTCTACTTTTCAAGAACTGATAACCCAGAAGAGGGGGTATATTTGTGTCCTCCTACCTACAGGTCCATGGCAGCTGCCTGAAAAGTTTGTCAAGCCTTGCCATGAGTCGGACAGACGAGTGGAAAAACGCAATGCCTCAGGTACAGGAGCCGACTGTGAATACCCCAAGCAGAATGAGATAGAGGAAGAGAAAAATGAATGATTGCGAAACATCACTTGGAGGCAACTGAAAAGTAACAACTTGAGTAAGTGTGCTTCTAAACTAGCTATTATTAGAGGCTGTGATTTTGTGTATAAAACCACCTGTACTTACTAGGCAGTTGCTAAAACAAAACTGCACGTTGCATTGTATGGATTTGTCACTTGCAAAAGAGATGTTAGAGCATGCAAATTTGCAGCAGCTGCTAGAAAATGCTAAGGCAAAAGCTAGAAAGATTCTAATATGACGGTAGTGTTATAAAGCAGGTAATGGAACAAATTAAGAGGGTGGGAGAACTCCACTGGTAAGAAATTTCTTTGGCTAGTCCCTCGCTGCCATCAGCATCTTCACAACAAGGTGCAAGGACTGAGGTTGGCCAAATGCCCGCTACCACAGTCAAGGGCAAAGCTGTGTTGGCCTCTGTGTTTGCCACCAAGAAGAACCTTTAGCTCCACTGTTAGCTGCAACCCAGCAGGTGTGGAGTGGTGGGGACACATGCCATGACAGACCTTGATGTGAGGGATGGCCTCCCCTGTTATCAGAGAGCCATTCAGGAGAAAAAGGGCGGGCCCAGCAGCCTGTGGCTGGCATATGTTGGAGGTACTATCTAGTCCTATCCGCTGCTCAAGTAGGGTCATCTAAAAGATATATAAAAAAAAAAAAAGGGGAATGCAAGGATTTTCTCCACGTGACGAACAATTCCTTGCCCAAACCGCTGGTTCTATATAAAGACCTACATGATAACGAGTGGAAAGGACCAGTGCCATTGCTGACATGAGGTCAAGGATACGGCTGTGTACAGCTATCGACAGGACCATACTGGCTGCCAGCGAAACGTATAAAGCCCCAGAACTCAACAACAGAAAGAAACGGCAATGACAGAAATCTTTGTAATATCTGTTCTATTATGTGTGACCATGGGTAATGGACAAGTATACTGGGCACATTTGTTAAATCCCCATTATTCCGACCGGTTACATGGTGCGTGGGATTCACTGGTATGCCACATATTATAAAGATTCAAGTGACTTCAAATCAGACTAATCTTACTGAAATAAAAGGAATTGTAAACTCTTGTCCTGCATGTCAACACACAGGCTTTGGCCTTGGTATTGGAGAAGATCCTCGAGGCATTTTACCGCTACAACTTTGGCAAATGGATGCCAGTCATATTCCAGAATTTGGATGACAAAAATACATTCATGTCTCTGTCGACACCTTTTCCATGGCAATTTGGGACACCACTCAAACTGGAGAAACTTCTCACCATGTTGTGAAACACCTTCACACCTCTGTTGCCGTCTTAGGTGTACCCCTATCTCTTAAAACAGACAATGCTCCAGCCTATACTTCTGCTAGGTTTCACCGCTTTTGCTTACTTTGGGGTGTGAAACATCTCACCGGAGTCCCTAATTCACCCACTGGACAAGCAATTGTTGAGCGGGCTCACCAGTCCCTTAAAAACCTCTTAGTTAAACAAAAAACGGGGGAGAGCTATGTAGGACCTATTGAACGCCTGGCAAAAGCATTATATGTGTTAAATTATTTACGCCTGGCAGGAGAAAGGGAAGAACCTCCCATGGTAATTCACGGTAGTGCCTTAAAATCAGGGTTAACAAAAAAGGAAAAGATTTTTGTTCAATACAAAGATCTCAAACTGGGAGAATGGAAGGGGACAATTGAGGTTTGTATGACTGGTCGAGGCTATATGTGTTTGAGGCCCTCGTTGGATTCCAGCACGATGGTAAAATCTTGGAAATCACCGATCGAGGGAACCTCAGAATAGCCTCAATTATAAGTTGCTGGATGATGGCTATGACTATAGGTCAAGCATTACATACCATAGAACCACGAGAGAACATGTGGATCACCTGGGCAAACCGAATGAACCAGTCATCTGTCTGTCTCTCCATGGACACTCCCGGGGACCCTTTTTGTACTTGTTTAATCGGCATCCCTTACCTGCGCCTGGCAGACTGGACCAATTGGATAAATAACAGGACGGTTTTAAATAGCTCTTTCATTAACCAGACATGTCATAGAATTTATGATTGTACTGTTCCAGAAAACAAACCAGCCTGCTGTTATGGGGAAATGAATCAAACAGCCTTCCAGTACCTGAAGGGGGCCTATAGGGATGCTGGGGAGGGACTCTTCGTCAGGGACTGTAGTGACAGGACAAGGGGTAACGGGTTAAAACGTAAACAGGGGAAGTTTAGATTGGATATAAGGAGGAAATTCTTTCCTGTTAGGGTGGTGAGGCACTGGAATGGGTTGCCTAGGGAGGTTGTGAGTGCTCCATCTCTGGCAGTGTTCAAGGCCAGGTTGGACGAAGCCTTGGGTGGGATGGTTTAGTGTGAGGTGTCCCTGCCCATGGCAGGGGGGTTGGAACTAGATGATCTTGAGGGCCTTTCCAACCCTAACTATTCTATGATTCTAACAGGGATGGCTGGAGCAATGATCATTAACGCCTTAAACCCCACAATGCCTTGGGACCCTCAGGAGTTAGATGTCTGGGGATCCTTAGCAGGCAATGGGTCATGTTTTTATTTTGGGGCATCGGCACCTACAGGGGTAAACTTTTATAAGAAATATAGTTGGACACAATGGACCAATATGTCGAGTGATTATGATTATAAAAATTATAGAAAAACGATATTGCAATGGAGCAATAGGTGCTGAAACCCTGGGTAGTAAATTTTCTATTTGGAATAATAATTCGGCAAAGCAATTTCCTAAAGGATATTTTTTAATCTGTGGACATAGAGCTTGGCAAGGGGTACCAAAAAACGTTCAGGGAGGGCCATGTTATATAGGGAAGCTGACTATGTTTGTTCCCAGCATGAGGGATATGCTATCATTTTATAAAAGTAAAACCGATCAACAAAAAAGAAGATCAGTAGAACAACTAGGACCAAACTGTAATGATAATGTTAATATGTTAGGTAAAGTCGGAAGAGCTTTTATGTCCATTTTTATTCCTGGGGCGACGGCTGGGAGGGCACTAAAAGACATAGAGCATTTAGCTTGCTGGACTGCAAAGCAGATTAATATCACATCTAATGCCTTATCAGAATTATTAGAAGATTTAGATAGTGTTAGGCATGCAGTTTTACAAAATCATGCGGCCATTGATTTTTTGCTTTTAGCACAGGGCCATAGTTGTGAAGATTTTGAAGGGATGTGTTGTATGAATCTATCTGACCATTCTAGTTCAATTCATCAACAACTATCCCAATTCAAAGATAACATGAAGAAATTAATGATCAATCATGGTTTGGATGGTTGGCTCCAAAGTTTAGGTATTACTGGGTGGTTTGCGGATTTGTTTAGATCAGGCATTACGATATTATTAAGCATTATAGTCTTTGTTGTTATTATTAGTATAGTACGGCGTTGCTTAATGTCTGTAGTATCGCGAATGATTGGGGTCTGGATCGCTCAAAATAAAGAAGGGGGATTTATTGAGGGCTCTTTAACAAACAATGGGCATGTGAGCGATCCAGGACTCTTGCCATTCGTTAGAGTTTGTAGTGAGGATTAACGGCCTAGTTCACAGGTTACTTCAGGGCAAAGTTGTGGCCACGTATGTGGAAGTTCTGCAGGAGGAAAACAACTCCCGGATGCTGAAGAAGGAACCAATCAGCTAGTGTTGCTCCCGGATGCTGAAGAAGGAACCAATCAGCTGTCTGTGCATTGTGTGTAGAAACCAATCAGATGATCTTTTTAGGTCCCTTCCAACCCTTGGGATTCTGTGATTCTGTGATTCTGTGATTATAAAGCTTAAGCGCGTGACCAAGCTTGGAAGCTATAAAAGGCAGTGCTCTGAAGTGAATAAAGGTCAGTTTCTGATTACATTAATCAGCGCGCTGTCCATTGATCTTCCGCAGTCAAACACATTACAAACCGCTCCTGGCATGTCAAAACCAAAATAAAGCTGCTAGAACTTCAGAGCAACACATATACAAGATTTTGAGTGAACTTCTTTATGCCTAATGTTTTAAAAGCAAAAGTACCAAAAAAGATCAATCCTGGGAACAATTTTTACATTAAAAGTTAGTTTACCTATTTACCTAAACATCCATTGGATTTCTTGTGTTTATACTGTAGGTGGACACTACTAGCATTGCCAGATCTAAATCTTTTTAAAATGTCACATATTAAATACTTAGCTGGGAAGGAAAGCAAATTCCTTCATAGATTATTCGTCTGAGGATGACAAAATAGTACTTTACAAACTGATGTTGAATAAGCGGCCTGGTCTTTATTGCCACAAAAAAAAACCTTCCTGTTGCTGCAGCACCATGTATTGCTCCCAGAGTTGTTCTACATTTGCAATACAGCCCAAACCTAAAATCAAACCAGCACAAATCAACCTGCTCATTCCAGTGGGCTCTGGATCCCAAAAGCCTATACAGACTCCATGTCCTGACTATGGGATCAAGCTGAGATACAGTAGATCTTCACAAGCCTCCACTGGATTCACTTCTGCACTCATTTAATTCTGCAGCTTCTGATCCTGAACCCTGTACAAGCCACCAAACACTACAGTCAGCGTGTAAGCATGTAGTAGAAACATCGTGATCCAGTGACATCAGTCATTCTTTTTACACAAATAGGATGCTAAATACCAAAAGGACACTTACCAAGGTTTATTAAGTACATAAAACATAAATCCATTTGACATATAATTAATTAAAAATTACATGAACACTAAATGTGCAATTAACTCTGCAAGGAATGTTTAGGCCTTTAGCTGGCATTTACAAGTTTATTTGCTAGCAATTTTTTGCTAAAATAGTGGCAATTCACAAGTACATTGATTGAAATCTTATCACTATATTGTTATAGGACAATTGAGGGCCTAAACAGCCCTTTCAAGTAAGTTAAGAAACAACAGAAGTATTATGCATTAAGGATGCTGTTAACCACAACGCTAACAGGTCTTTTACTAATGCCCAACAAGTATGATTTTCCCCAGCTGTGGAGAACCTTATTCTCATGGTTTAATCCCAGCCAGTAACAGAACCATGCAGCCACTCGCTCACTCCCCCCCTTCTTCTCCCCCCCCTCCCAGAGGGATGTGGAAGAGAATCAAAAGAGTGTAAATCCTATGGGTTGAGATAAGAACAGTCCAGTAACTAAGGTATAATACAAACCCACTACTGTTACCACCAATAATAATAATGATAAAGGGAATAACAAGGGAAGAGAATACAACTGCTCACCACCTGCTGACTGATACCCAGCCCGACCCGAGCAGCCACCTGGGCCTTCCGGGTAACTGCCCCCAGTTTATATACTGGGCATGCTGTGCTGTGGTATGGAATACCCCTTTTGCTACTTTGGATCAGGTGTCCTGTTTCTGCTTCCTCCTGGCTTCCCGTGCCCCTCCTCACTGGCAGAGTATGAGACTGAAAAAGTCCTTGATTGGAGTAAAAATTACTTAGCGACAACTAAAATCATCGGTGTGTTATCAGCACTGTTCCCAGACTAAAGGCACAGTCAAAACCACAGCACTGCACCATCTACGAAGAAGGAAAAAAATGACTACTACTGCTTAACCCAGGACAGAACCTTAATGAACTTCCAAGTCTTCCAGCTGTTAAGCACACATGCTTCTATCTCTTTAAATCTGCTTCCTCATAACCACAGACATGTATGTTTTTCATAAAGCTCTGGAAACTGTATTGGACTGAAGTGCCAAGTGGAAACGCTGATATCTTGAGATTAGAACTCTACTAGTCCTGAGGTACAATGTGCTGTTTGTAACAATTATAATAATACACCTGTACTAGCACTGTCAGTGTGGAATAACCACACGGGGTCTCATTGGTATTGTATTAGGACTGCATGGGGAAACGGATAATGGCCCATAATCAAAAATGCCAAATTTTCTATATAATAAAAATGAACTTGATTAATGAGAATCACTTTCAGGGAAAGAGTTGCAGCATTGTTAGAAATAAAAACTGATGTATTAATCCAACACTCATACAGATGGTCCCAACCTCCTGACAACTGCTATTCATTTGAGAAGCTATTAGCATGTATAATTATGCTAATTAAGTTGTAATTAAGCACCAGTTCTTCAGAGGGCTTTTTTTTTTTTGTCTGTCATTTAATACAACTCAGCTTAAAAGAGTGCTTAAAGCTTTGCAGAGTGTTTCATAAGAAAGGGGTTCCCAAGTTTCCTAGTACATATTCAGCAGCTGAGCTGTGGAATGGGGCCTGTAATCTTTGTTTTGGTTAAAGGGAAACCAGCAAACTGAAGCAGGGTCTGTCATTTGTTGATAAAATAATTAACACTTTCTGCTAAAATAGCACAGTTCATACTGGGACAATTATGAAAAGGAGAAAAATGGTATAATTATCAATGGAGCCAACACCAGTGTACTATCATGGCTGCTACCCCCTAATTTAAAAAAAATAATTAATTGAAAAGTAGATTCCTGTAAATAATAATGGTCCTGATTCAGATACTCATACTGTGTGCAGTCCCTCTTTTCAAGACTACTCCTACAGGCCTCATTTAAATAACGGCAAATTGCATCAGCTCAGTTTATGTAGATCTGAAGAACAATTTAATTAAACCAGGGCAAATCTCACTGTGAACATTTCTGCTTGATTTTGACTTACACCAGTTTCCAATTGATCAAGGATTTGATCCAGTAAAGGAGTGCAGATAAAGCCACTCTTATTTCTGGATTTCCACTGCTTTAATGCAACTTTCCTGTTTAAACAAGGTTAAATAAGATACAAAAATAATAATCCTGTTTGATAGCTCATTTCTAACATTTCTATACAAACATTTGTTAAAATGAGAGAAATCTCCTAAAAGCAAGAAGAAACCCAAGCTTCTGTTTGCAGTTGCTGGCAAATCCTCTCCTCCTTTCTGGAACAAGACTGAGCAGCATCGTGAAAGCCATATACTTAATGTTCCCCATCTGCCTCATTCTAGCACAGTAGATCTGTACTCCTATTTGGGCAAAACTACTGTCACATTAAGCCAAAGGAAGATTTTTATTTTTAACTGATTCAGCTGAATCAGTTTGAGCACTGATTGAGCAGAACTGAAATGGCAAACAGCTTCATAAAAAAAAGACGACTCGGGTTAAAAATATTAAACTAGGTAACTGTAGTGCCCTGGCGCTGGAGGAAGCCAGGACGTCCTGCAAACTTCAGGAATCTCACCCTGATCAGGTGAGCGGCCAGGGAGGAGATAGGGCACTCGCTATGCAAAGAGGAACAGGCAGTGGTGAAGCTCCTCCAACATATTCTCTCTAAGAGAGGCGTGCAGTATGATAGTGCAGCCTTACATGGGCTGCTAAAATGGGCCTGCGATCGTGACTTTATCCCCACTGTGCAAGCCGCCTTCGAGATCCCTGAGTGGGAGCGCATAGGACAAGCACTGTGGGATGAAAGCAGTAAAGGGACAAAACAGGCCTGAAAGCTCTCCACTTTGTGGAGGCTGATGATAGAGACTTTAAAAGAAATGAAATCCGAGCAAGCGGCAGTGGCGTCCGTGCTCGTAGCCACCGCACCCCCACCGACTCCGTCGGACTCAGGAGCGAGTGCAGCCTCTATGGCGTTCGCGCCTCCTGTTGTGCGTGGAAATATTCCACAAAAGCCATCACAGCCGGCGGGAAAGACAAAATCACGACAGCGATCGCACAACGCGGTCAAGGTAGAGGAAGCGACCCCTTCCGTCCCAGCTCCAGAGGAGAGAGACCCTGACTCAGCAATAGACCCCGGTCTGAGATCCTTGGAGTCGGATCCGGACTGGTTTCCTCCTCCTCCTGACTCCGACTCTGATTCCGACCAATCAGTCTGCTCAGCCCGTCAACAAAGGATGGCTGGCCCGACAAACGAGCAGTTTCAGCTGATCCTGAAAAAGCTGGAGGCCATTGAGACTGAGGGAGGTTCTGGACCAGCATGCATTCCTGGGTTGTCCATTCCACCCTCAGATAAGCCTTTTGAGAAAGAAGGGATTTTGGGGGAGGAATCGGGGAAGGGATTGGGCGGTGGGGATAATCCGGCACATCGCTGGCGCGGGTTAATCAGGGATGCAATTGTAGAGGGGGAATTTGCTGATATGAATCCTATTGCTTACCCTGTGTTTACTACCCAGCAGGGGACAAAGGAGTGGGAGGCTCTTGACATAAAAGCGGTTAAGGAGGCTCGGCAGGCAGTGACTACACTTGGGCTGAAATCGTCTTATACTCAGTCTATAATTGCTCACGTTTTCTGCTTATATTCTAGCACCATATGACATTCACCTGATCGCTCAGACGTTACTTCCTCCGCATCTGCAGCTTTGGTTTTTTAGTAGGTGGGACCAAGCTTGCCAAGGGGTTGCCGGTCAGCCTCGACAGCAAGGCGATCCATTGTTTGGGGTAACAGCTGATATCCTTTTGGGAAGGGGTCAATATAGCAATCCACAAGCGCAGGCTAATCTGCCAAGGGCTGTCCTGGCCGCAGCTCAAGACCAAGCGCTAAAGGTCTGGTTTGCCTTGCCTGAGGGAAGGTCTACCCCTGGGTTTTGGTCTATTAAGCAGGGACCAACAGAAACATATCAACAGTTTATTGATAGGCTGTTTGATGCTTTGAGGAAGAATCCTGATTTTAGCGATGAAATGAAAGCGAAAATGCTAGATATCATGGCCTTTGACGGGGCCAATGATCAGACAAAACAGATTTTGAGTAGTTTGCCGAGAGGGACATCTACTGCTCAAATGCTTGACGTAGTAGAACGTATGGGACAGAAGCAGAAAGCAGCGTATGTGGCTGAGGCTGTAGGTGCCGCTGTCCAAACACTTGTCCGGGGAAAAAGAAAAGAGAAGGATAAAAGATGTTATAATTGGGGAAAGTTGGGTCATATCCGAGCTCAATGTCGGGTGAAGGTACAACCCAACAACCAGATGGGTAATCAAACTGGATCCAAATGCTATGTACGATGCCAAAAGCCTACACATAACACGGCAGAATGTAAGGGTCCGGGAAACGGGAAATCGAGCGCTTACCCCCGCACTCAGACACAAATGCAGGGTGCTTGGACAGCCTCACCTCAGCCACAGCTGTCAGCACCGGAGTGGACGTGGCAAACGCAGTAGATGTTGCGCTGCTGGATACTCAGGTGTGCCTGATTGATTCTGCACTTTGGGGTCCACTAGGACATGAATTAAGTGCATTATTAACAGGGCACTCCTCGGTGTCGCGTCGCGGAATTTTTGTTTTACCAGGATTGATCGATGTCAGATTTTTGAGGTAATATCAAAATTATGGTCTACACATTGCACCCTCCGGTATCCATTCTGAAGGCAGAAAAGATTGCTCAATTAATACCGTTTGAAGCAAAGGTGCCGTGTCAGGGTGAACAGGAACGAGGATCAGGAGGTTTTGGTTCTACAGGTCAGCCTGAGGTCATAGAATCATAGAATAGTTAGGGTTGGAAAAGACCTCAAGATCATCTAGTTCCAACCCCCCTGCCATGGACAGGGGCACCTCACACTAAACCATCCCACACAAGGCTTCATCCAACCTGGCCTTGAACACCGCCAGGGATGGAGCACTCACAACCTCCCAGGGCAACCGATTCCAGCGCCTTACCACCCAAACAGGAAAGAATTTCCTCCTTATATCCAATCTAAACTTCCCCTGTTTAAGTTTTAACCCGTTACCCCTTGTCCTGTCACTACAGTCCCTGACGAAGAGTCCCTCCCCAGCATCCCTATAGGCCCCCTTCAGGTACTGGAAGGCTGCTATTAGGTCTCCACGCAGCCTTCTCTTCTCCAGGCTGAACAGACCCAACTTCCTCAGCCTGTCTTCATACGGGAGGTGCTCCAGTCCCCTGATCATCCTCGTGGCCCTCCTCTGGACTTCTACCAAGAGTTCCATGTCCTTTTTATGTTGAGGACACCAGAACTGCACACAAAACTCCAGGTGAGGTCTCACAAGAGCAGAGTAGAGGGGCAGGATCACCTCCTTTGACCTGTTGCTCACACTCCTTTTGATACAGCCCAGGATGAGGTTGGCTTTCTGGGCTGCGAGCGCACACTGCCGGCTCGTGTTCATTATCTCATCGACCAGCACCCCCAAGTCCTTCTCTGCAGGGCCGCTCTGAATCTCTTCTTTGCCCAGTCTGTAGCTGTGCCTGGGATTGCTCCGACCCAGGTGTAGGACCTTGCACTTGGCATGGTTGAACTTCATAAGGTTGGCATCAGCCTCAGCCTCACAAGCGTGTCAAGGTCCCTCTGGATGGCATCCCTTCCCTCCAGCGTATCAACCGAACCACACAGCTTGGTGTCATGGGCAAACTTGCTGAGGGCGCACTCAATCCCACTGTCCATGTCAGCGACGAAGGTGTTAAACAAGACCGGTCCCAACACCGATCCCTGAGGGACACCACTCGTTACCGGTCTCCAACCAGACATCGAGCCATTGACCACAACTCTTTGTGTGCAGCCATCCAGCCAGTTCTTTATCCACCGAGTGGTCCATCCATCGAATTGATATCTCTCCAATTTAGAGAGAAGGATGTCGTGTGGGGCAGTGTCAAATGCTTTGCACAAGTCCAGGTAGATGAAATCAACTGCTTTACCCTTATCCATCAATTCTGTAGCCCCATCATAGAAGGCCACCAAATTTGTCAGGCAGGATTTCCCCTTAGTGAAACCATGCTGGCTGTCACCAAGCGCCTTGTTGTTTTTCATGTGCCTTAGCATGCCGTCCAGGAGAATGTGCTCCAAGATTTTGCCAGGCACAGAGGTGAGACTGACTGGTCTGTAATTCCCCGGGGCTTCCATTTTCCCCTTCTTGAAAATGGGGGTTATATTTCCCTTTTTCCAGTCATCAGGAACTTCACCTGACTGCCGTGATTTTTCAAATACGATGGCCAGTGGCTTAGGAACTTCATTTGCCAGCTCCCTCAGGACCCACGGATGGATTCCATCAGGTCCCACGGACTTGCGCACGTTCAGATTTTGAAGATGGTCTCGAACCAGACCCTCTCCTACAGTGGGCCCAAGGTCTTCATTCTCACAGTCCCTGCATCTACCTTCTAAGAACTGGGTGGTGCAGTCAGAGACTTTGCCAGTGAAGACCGAGGCGAAGAAGTCATTCAGAACCTCAGCCTTCTCCTAATCCTGTGTAGCCAGTTCTCCCGAGAGCTTCCTCAGGGGGCCTGTGTTGTCCCTAGTCTGTTTTTTGTTTGCTACGTACCTGTAGAATCCCTTCCTGTTATCCTTAACATCCCTGGCTAGGTTTAATTCTAACTGGGCCTTAGCCTTCCTAACCTGGTCCCTAGCTTCCCGGACAACATCCCTGTACTCTACCCAGGCCGCCTGTCTTTGCTTCCTTTTTTTATAAGCCTCTTTTTTCCTTTTAATTTTCCTCAGCAGATCCTTATCCATCCAAGGAGGTCTCCTGGCCCTCCTGCTGCACTTCCTTCTAGTTGGGATGCAGCACTCCTGAGCTTGTAGCAGGTGATCCTTGAATATCAGCCAACAGTCTTGGGCCCCCCTGACCTCCAGGGCTATATCCCATGGAACCTTATTAAGCAGGTTCCTGAAGAGGCCGAAGTCTGCTCTTTTGAAGTCCAGGGCAGTGAGCTTGCTGCACGCTCTTCTCACTGTCCTGGGGATCTCAAATTCGGCCATCTCGTGATCGCTGCATCCAAGGCTGCCCTGGAGTGCCACATTCTCAACAAGCCCTTCCCTGTTGGTGAGCACAAGGTCAAGCATGGCAACGCTCCTTGTCGGCTCCTCTATTACTTGCAGAAGGAAGTTGTCTTCCACACAATCGAGGAACCTCCTGGATTGCTTGTGCTGTGCAGTGCCATCGTTCCAACAGATATCAGGGTGGTTGAAATCCCCCATGAGAACAAGGGCCTGCGAGCGTGAGGCTTTTCCTATCTGTCTGTAGAGTGCTTCATCCACAGGTTCTCCTTGATCAGGCGGCCTGTAACAGATCCCCACAGTAATGTCTCCCACGGCTGTTTTCCCTTTAACCCTGACCCACAAACTCTCTGTAAACTGCTCACCTGTCCCCAGACAGAGTTCCATACTCTCCAGCCTATCCCTAACATAAAGGGCAACTCCCCCTCCCCGCCTGCCAGGCCTGTCCTTTCTAAAGAGCCTGTAACCTTCCATTCCAACTCTCCAGTCATAGGAGCCATCTCACCATGTTTCTGTGATGCCTATTATATCATACCCCCGTAGATGTGTACACATCTCTAATTCCTCTTGCTTGTTCCCCATGCTACGGGCGTTTGTATAGAAGCATCTGAGACGAGCTCCAATTGAAGCCGTCTTGTTGGCTGTAGCAGCTGGAATATATCTACATTGTTCCGAGCATTTATTATAGGTGCTGGCAACTGACTGGGTGTGTTGGGATGGAATGATGCCCCCCTCCCCCGACACATCTAGTTTAAAGCCTCCTTGACCAGTCTGGCTAGCCTCCTACCAAAATTGTTCTTCCCCTTCTTTACCAGAGCAGCTCCACCAGCCCCCAGTAGATCTGGCCTCCTAACTTCAGTCTTATGTTCAAGACACTCAAACCCCTGACTATGACACCACCCTTTTAACCATTTATTGACCTGGCCAATCCTCCTAGCTTTTTCTTGGTCCTCCCCTGTGTCCTGGAGAATTGACGAAAAGACTATCTGAGCGCCGGAGCCCCTAACCACCTCTCCCAGGGCTCTGTAGTCTTTCTTTATGGTCCCCAGTCTACTACTACCTATATCCCTAGCACCCACATGGATCACCAGGAGCGGGTAATAGTCCGTGGAACTTACTAGAGCAGGTAGCCTCTCTGTAACTTCCCTGATCCGTGCCCCTGGTAGGCAGCACACCTCCCTCGAGACGGGGTCAGGCTGACAGACGAGTGCTTCCGTCCCTTTCAAAGTAGAGTCCCCTATTACTGCGACCCGCCGCTTTTTCTTTGTAGCCCCAGTAGAGATCTTAACCCGTGCATAATCCGGCTGTTTGTGGTGCAAGTGCATTTCCTCGTTAGTCTCCTGCAGGACAGCAAAGCGGTTCTGCGTGGGGACAACAGATTTAGGAGGAAGCCCCTTGCTTTTGATTGTCCTTTTCCTCCTTCTTTTGTTATTTTTCTTTGTCACCAATTCCCAGTTTCCCGGGTTGGTGGCCTCCTTCTTTCCTTCATGAGCTGGAGGGGAAGCTTGAGGCCCCCGCACAGTATGGGGCTGGAGCAAGCAGCCCTGCTTCCTCTCAGCTACCCTGACATCTTGAAGCCCGCTAACAGCATTCCGCAGCTCAGCCACCTGCTGCCGGAGGACCTCCACCAGGGAGCACCTAGTGCAGCCCTGCCCATCGTGCACCTTTCCCTCACAAGACCAGTGCAGGCACCCTCTACACTCCGAGCTCTGCACTGCAGCCTCCCCTCTCATCTGCTCTGTCTGGGTGCCTACGCTGGCCACCGCCGGGGCAGCCAGAGCAGAGCAGAGCTCCCAGGCCGGGCCCTGGCCATACGACGGGTGCTCACCATCCCGCTCACCTGCCCGTGCGAACTGCCGCGCGAACTGCCTCGTCCCGCTCTGTTTGCCCGCTCTGTTCGCTCGCGCTCCCTGGGGCAGGTTTTTAACCACTCAGGGTTGGTGCTGCTGCTCCTGGCTCCACCCCCTGTGAGTCAGCGGCTCTCGTCCGCAGAGCTGCCGGCTCCTGGGCAGGTCCTGTCGAGGACTTGAAGCTCCCTCGGTAGCTCTGGCCGCTCTGAGTTGAGGCTCCTGGACGCTGATCTCTCCCCCGCTCCAGTGTTAAAGGCGTCCTCTCTCGAGCTACTCACCTCAGCAATTGACCGGCAACGGTCCTACTGGCTGGAAATTACAAAAGGGAAACCCTCTGAGTCTGTCTGCTTGAGTCACCATAACGGCCGGTCAATCAAATTAATTGCTATTCTAGATACCGGAGCAGATGTCACAGTCATTCCAACACACAATTGGCCCTCTGACTGGCCCTTGTCTCTAGCACCAGCCTCTATTATGGGGGTTGGGGGTTGCCAGCAGACTTGGATTAGTCAGAACCTCATCCACTGTACCCTCTCAGATGGAGGCACAGCCACTATTAGACCATAGGTCTTGAATCTCCCTGTGGCACTGATAGGACGAGACATTCTGAGCCAATTGCATGCCAAATTAATCACATCACTTTTTTAGGTGCGGTCACTGAAGAGCAGCCCCCTATCCTGAAACTGACTTGGCTGACAGAGAGGCCAGTTTGGATAGATCAGTGGCCTCTTTATGATGAACGGCTGCAAAGGGTCCAGGAACTGGTGGATGAGCAACTGCAAGCAGGACACATAGTCCCCTCCACCAGTCCCTGGAACACCCCAATATTCACTATTCCTAAGAAATCAGGAAAATAGAGACTGTTGCATGATCTCAGAGCAGTCAATGCGGTTATGCAGGATATGGGTGCGCTGCAACCAGGGTTGCCTTCACCAACTATGATCCCAGAGAATTGGAGTCTGTTGATAATAGATTTAAAAGGTTGTTTTTTCACTATAAAGCTTCATCCAGAGGACTGTGAGAAATTTGCTTTCACAGTACCTAGTGTTAACAAACAGGCCCCAGCAAAACGGTATCATTGGGTGGTCTTGCCACAAGGCTTGAAAAATTCTCCGACTATTTGTCAGACATATGTGGCATGGGCATTGATTCCCTTGCGTAGACAGTATCATGACTGTTTGATTTATCACTACATGTATGACATTCTGTTTGCAGCAGAAACTTTGCCAGATAATATTTTAACAACCATCACCGCAGTGTTGAAAGAAAGAGGGTTGGTCATTGCACCTGAAAAAGTTCAACGATAGGCTCCCTGGATCTATCTGGGGTGGCAGATAACTGAAAGTTCAGTTAAGCCTCAGAAAGTCGCAATAACCAGTAAAATAGAAACTCTAATCGATGTTCAGAAACTTATGGGCGATATTCAGTGGGTCCGTCCTATCTGTGGAATCACTAACGATGACCTAGCACCATTAATGTCATTGATAGGTCAATCAACAGAAGCCGACACCGTTCGGCATTTATCTGATTTTCAAAAACAAGCATTGCAGGAGATTATAGACAAGGTCTGTTTGGCAGTAGCCTCTCGGAGAATTCAGGAACTACCGATTCTGGTTTTTATCCTCAATTCTAGTTCACAGACTATCCACCCTTTTGGAATCATTGGTCAATTGCCTGAAGGGCAACTGCATATTTTAGAATGGATTTTTCTCCCCTGTCAGCCAAAAAAGACGGCTATGACACGCCCAGAATTGTTTGCCCAATTGATCATGAAGGGTCGCAACCGAGTGGTCGATATTGCTGGCAGGGAACCAGCCTCTATCACACTGCCTATAACTCAGGATTATTTAAGCTACTTGTTGGGAAATTCACTCCCCTTACAGGTAGCCTTAGCAGATTATCCAGGAAACATCACCAATTCTTATCCTCAATCTCGATTGTTACCTTTTGTCGTGGTTTAAACCCAACCACAAACCTCGTCCATTCACTCCCCCCCCTTCTTGCCCTCCCCCTGCTCCTGGAGGGACGGAGAAGAGAATCGAAAAGAATGCAACTCCCACGGGTTGAGATAAGAACAGTTTAGTAAGTAAGGTATAACACAAATCACTGCTGCTGCCACCAATAATAATAATGCTAAAGGAAATAACAAGAGGAAAGAATACAACACCTCAACACCAGCCAACCAATAACTCGCCCCACTCCCCCCAGCCGAGCACCCACCGATACCTCCTCCAACCCTGCAGTCCCTCTACCCCTTCCGGGTCACTCCAAGTTACATCCTGGGCATGACGTGCTGTGGTATGGAATACCTCTTTGGCTAGTTTGGGTCAGTTGTCCTGTCTCTGCTTCCTCCCAGCCTCCCCTCCTCCCTGGCAGAGCATGAGGCTCAGAAAGTCCTTGGCCAGACCAAACATTCGAGCAGCAACTGAAAACATCAGCGTTATCACCACTGTTCCAAGGCCAAAAGATCAAAACACAGCACTGTACTAGCTCCTAAGAAGGAGAAAAATGACTGCTGCTGCTCAACCCAGGACACCTTTGTTGCAATCTCAAACATTTGAACAATTTCCAGTTAGGTCTGAAACACCAGTAAAAGGACTGACTGTTTTCACTGATGCTGGGCGAAAGTCTCGGCGTGCTGTGATTACATGGTACGCCGATGATCAGTGGCAGCGCCATTTAATTGATGGTGAAACAGCTGATTCATTGCAGACCTTGGAACTAAAAGCAGTAGTTTGGGCCTTTTTGCACTGGCCCACCCAGCCACTTAATATTGTTTCTGACTCTCTTTATGTTGTGGGAATAGTCCAGCGTATAGAGCGATCTCTTATTCGCTCAGCCAGGAATTCGCTTTTGGTGTCTATGTTATTAAAGTTGCTCCAGGCTATCAACCAACGGCAGATATCTTATTTTATCACTCATATACGAAGTCACAAATTTTCTGAGGGTTTGGCACAAGGGAACTTGCAGGCAGATCAATTAGTTGCAGCTCCTATTTGGGCTGGACCTGCCCCGAACTTATTTGAACAGGCATGTAAATCTCATGATTTTTTCCATCAATCAGCTAAAGTGTTAGCTCGTCAGTTTAACCTGTCTGTTTCTGACACGCAGAGCATAGTGAAATCATGTCCTGCCTGTCAGAAATCTGGACTAGGCTTGGGACTGGGGGTCAACCCTCGTGGCCTTCTTGCCCTGCAGCTCTGGCAGATGGATATCACCCACGTTTCAGAATTTGGTCGTCAGAAATATGTTCATGTCTCTATTGATACCTTTTCTTTGGCGGTTTGGGCAACGGCTCAGACCGGAGAATCTGCCAAACACGCAATTCGCCTTTTGCACGTGTCTTTTGCAGCCCTGGGGTGCCTTTAGCTATCAAAACAGACAATGGTCCTGCATATACCTCTCGCAATTTTGCTCATTTTTGTGCCTTATGGGGTATATGCCATTCTACAGGACTGCCACATTCTCCCACAGGTCAAGCTATAGTTGAACGCACTCATGCAGTTTTAAAAGCACTGTTGCAAAAACAAAAAAGGGGAGCTCCTGCTCCACCCGCAGACCATTTAGCAAAAGCTACTTATGTCATGAATTTTTTGCGGTTAACAGGAGACCGCACGGAACCACCTATTGTTCTTCATAGTAGTGCCTTGTCATCTGGATGTGTGAAAACGACAGGTGCCCGAGTCATGTATAAGGAACTGAGTTCAGGTATGTGGAAAGGGCCGGTTGAAGTCCTAATGACTGGGAGAGGATATGTTTGTGTTTCCACAGACGCTGGCCCGATATGGGGTCCAAGCCGCTGGGTGAAGCCATATCGATCCGCGTCGGGATCTTGATGATGGCTGTCACGGTCACCGTGACATTGGATGATCCGCTCATTGATGCGGCAACACAGCAGCAGAATATGTGGGTAACATGAGCAAAGAGAACCAACACTTCCAATTTTTGTATGTCTTTAACAGCTGTGTCTGACCCATTTCGCACTTGTTTAATTGGTATATTTTCTTTAGAGCCTGAAAAATTTGTGGGCTATATAAGCAATGTCTCATTAGCCGATTCTACCATATTGCAACAGGAAGGAGAAAAGGCTAGCGCCGCTGATTAATGGTGTCGCAGAAATCAGACGGCCTGCCAGCAGCCCCAGGCTGACAAGCGGGTTTGGTGTGGAGGTTGTACCCGTGGTAATATTGCAAACCGGACATTGGCTTGGATGTCCGTTTTGCTAATTGAGCATTTAAATAAAACCTTGCCATGGGATCCACAGGAATTGCATCTAGCAGGATCCGTAAACAGAACTAAAGATGGCTTGCGCTTTGGCTTTAGCGCTTCTGTAATCGATACCCCGATAGGTAGAGTTAGATGTATGTTTTCTAGGGTTGGCGTATTATGCAAGCCACTTGAGGTGTGGACAGATGTGTCTGGATCAGGTATCTATGGGATACAGGACGCTTCCGACACCTGAGCGTGGTGTGGAGGAGCTGTGGGATTAGAAGAGTGTGGTCGACATGAATTTTTTCCAAACATGTTGTTAGCCTTGCCTAAAGGAATCTTTTTGATCTGTGGTGATCGCGCTTGGCAGGGCATTCCACGATTCCCACTTGGAGGGCCATGTTATCTGGGAAGGCTTAGCCTCTTAGCACCTCTGATGGAACTAATCAGAACAAAGAATAACACCCGGAGCAAACGCACTCTAGACACTCTGCCAGCCACCTGTAAGGATTCAGTAACTTTGATAGGAAAAGCAGAAAATTTGTTGGCCAGTATATTTTGCCCTGGCTGTGCAGCAGCAATTGCTAACCCTAACTTGCAAAAATTGGCATGCTGGGCCGCAAAGCAAGCTAACCTCACATCTGATATTTTGACTGATTTGATGAAGGATGTTGATAGCAATCGTAAAGCTATTTTGCAGAATCACGCCGCTATAGATTTTTTGTTGTTAGCACATGGACATGGGTGTGATGATTTTGCTGGAATGTGTTGTTTTAATTTGTCCGATCATTCGGAATCTATCCATGCTAAGATTCAGGAATTGCAAGAGAATGTGAATAAAATAAAGGTTGAGACAGGGTTAGATGAGTGGTTGGAGAACTTGGGGATTGTTGGATGGCTCAAACCATTGATGTATAGTTTGTTTCAGTTATTGCTAATGCTTGTGGTAATCTTGTTCATATGTTGTGGAGTATTTGCCTGTGGAAGAGCACTGGCTGAGAAGATGATGTCCAAGGTGTGGTTGATTCAACGGAGAGTACCGGCAAGAGGACTTCTCAGCACGTTTATGGAAGACAATGGCTACATCTACGAATCGATCTATGAACCGATATGTGCACAGACATATGAACTGGAGACGGAAACTGAGATCTGAATTGGATGGGATGCCTCTGCTCAAAAACAAAAAGGGGGATTTGTGGGAAGGATGGTAATGGCTGTGAGCAGAGGCAAGAGGCCTTGCAAGAGGCCTTGCGATGGGGTTCAGGTTTTTCCACTCAGACCAGGCCTCGTGATGGTCTGAGTGGAAAAACCCAAGTGCTATATGCAAAGGCATTATCAGCAGTTATATTTCGATAATAGGTTTAGTTGTTGCTGATATGTAACCTTGAGCATGATGTGGACATGATTTAGTGAAGGAGTAAGTCTCACTGTTAGGAAAAAGGATGTGCAGCTGTGGAGCGAGGATGTTTTTGGGAAATTGTGGCCGGCAAGTGAACTATGTTGGGAAGACAATTAAAGTGCTGACCAGCAAAATCAGTATAGAATCATAGAATCATAGAAAAGTTAGGGTTGGAAAGGACCTCAAGATCATCTAGTTCCAACCCCCCTGCCATGGGCAGGGGCACCTCACACTAAACCATCTCACACAAGGCTTCATCCAACCTGGCCTTGAACACCGCCAGGGATGGAGCACTCACAACCTCCCTGGGCAACCGATTCCAGTGCCTCGCCACCCTCACAGGGAAGAATTTCCTCCTTATATCCAATCTAAACTTCCCCTGTTTAAGTTTTAACCCATTACCCTTTGTCCTGTCACTACAGTCCCTGACGAAGAGTCCCTCCCCAGCATCCCTATAGGCCCCCTTCAGATACTGGAAGCCTGCTATTAAGTCCCCACGCAGCCTTCTCTTCACCAGGCTGAACAGACCCAACTTCCTCAGCCTGTCTTCATACGGGAGGTGCTCCAGTCCCCTGATCATCCTCGTGGCCCTCCTCTGGACTTGTTCCTGCAGTTCCATGTCCTTTTTATGTTGAGGACACCAGAACTGCACACAAAACTCCAGGTGAGGTCTCACAAGAGCAGAGTAGAGGGGCAGGATCACCTCTTTCAACCTGCTGGTCACCCTCCTTTTGATGCAGCCGAGGATGCGGCTGGCTTTCTGGGCTGCGAGCGCACACTGCCGGCTCATGTTCATTATCTCATCGACCAGCACCCCCAAGTCCTTCTCTGCAGGGCCGCTCTGAATCTCTTCTTTGCCCAGTCTGTAGCTGTGCCTGGGATTGCTCTGACCCAGGTGTAGGACCTTGCACTTGTTGTGGTGGAACTTCATAAGGTTGGCATCAGCCCACCTCACAAGCGTGTCAAGGTCCCTCTGGATGGCATCCCTTTCCTCCAGCGTATCAACCGAACCACACAGCTTGGTGTCATGGGCAAACTTGCTGAGGGCGCACTCAATCCCACTGTCCATGTCAGCGATGAAGATGTTAAACAAGATCGGTCCCAACACCGATCCCAGAGGGACACCACTCGTTACCGGTCTCCAGCCGGACATTGAGCCATTGACCACAACTCTGTGTGCGGCCATCCAGCCAGTTCTTTATCCACCGAGTGGTCCATCCATCAAATTGATATCTCTCCAATTTAGAGAGAAGGATGTTGTGTGGGGCAGTGTCAAACGCTTTGCACAAGTCCAGGTAGATGACATCAACTGCTCTACCCCCTTCCATCACTACTGAAGCCCCATCATAGAAGGTCACCAAATTGGTCAGGCAGGATTTCCCCTTAGTGAAACCATGATGGCTGTCACCAAGCACCTTGTTGTTTTTCATGTGCTTTAGCATGCTGTCCAGGAGAATGTACTCCAAGATTTTGCCAGGCACAGAGGTGAGACTGACTGGTCTGTAATTCCCCGGGTCTTCCATTTTCCCCTTCTTGAAAATGGGGGTTATATTTCCCTTTTTCCAGTCATCGGGAACATCACCTGACTGCCGTGATTTTTCAAATACGATGGCCAGTGGCTTAGGAACTTCATTTGCCAGCTCCCTCAGGACCCACGGATGGATTCCATCAGGTCCCACGGACTTGCGCACGTTCAGATTTTGAAGATGGTCTCGAACCAGACCCTCTCCTACAGTGGGCCCAAGGTCTTCATTCTCACAGTCCCTGCGTCTACCTTCTAAGAACTGGGTGGTGCAGTCAGAGCCTTCTCCAGTGAAGACCGAGGTAAAGAAGTTATTCAGAACCTCAGCCTTCTCCAAATCCTGTGTAGCCAATTCTCCAGAGAGCTTCCTCAGGGGGCCTGTGTTGTCCTTAGTCTGTTTTTTGTTTCCTACGTACCTGTAGAATCCCTTCCTGTTATCCTTAACATCCCTGGCTAGGTTTAATTCTAATTGGGCCTTAGCCTTCCTAACCTGGTCCCTAGCTTCCCGGACAACATCCCTGTACTCTACCCAGGCCGCCTGTCCTCGCTTCCTTTTTTTATAAGCCTCTTTTTTCATTTGAATTTTCCTCAGCAGATCCTTATCCATCCAAGGAGGTCTCCTGGCCCTCCTGCTGCACTTCCTTCTACTTGGGATGCAGCACTCCTGAGCTTGTAGCAGGTGATCCTTGAATAGTTCTGGATTTCCGAAGGGCCAACTTTGGCCTCTTCAGTCAACTGCTAAGGGAAGTCTCATGGGAAAGGGTACTAGGCGGTAAAGGGGCTCAATATAGTTGGTTAGCATTCAAGGACCGCTTCTTCCAAGCGCAGGATCGGAGCGTCCCAATGAGTAGGAAATCAAGTAAGGGATCTAGGAGACCGGCATGGTTAAACAAGGAGCTGCTGGGCAAACTCAAGTGGAAAAGGAGAATCTATGGATTATGTAAGGAGGGGCTGGCCGCTTGGGAGGAATATAGGACAGTTGTTAGAGGATGTAGGGAGGCAATTAGGACAGCTAAGGCCTCCTTGGAACTCAATCTTGCTAGTCGGGTTAAA
The DNA here is from genome assembly GCF_037157495.1 of Lathamus discolor. Classification (NCBI taxonomy): domain Eukaryota; kingdom Metazoa; phylum Chordata; class Aves; order Psittaciformes; family Psittacidae; genus Lathamus; species Lathamus discolor. Next base: position 27,789,668 of record NC_088908.1, read on the forward strand.
GACAATAGAAAGGGCTTCTTCAAATACATAGCAAATAAAACTAACACAAGAGGCAATATAGGCCCACTGCTGAAAGAAGTGGGTGCCCTGGAGACAGAGGATATAAAGAAGGCAGAGGTGCTGAATGCCTTCTTTGCCTCTGTCTTTACTCCTGCAGACTCTCGCCGAGGGCCCCGGATTTCTATAGCCCCAGAAGGAGTCAGGACAAAGGAGGAGTTTGCTTTGGTAGATGAGGATTGGGTTAGGGATCAGCTATGCAATCTGGACATCTGTAAATCGATGGGTCCGGATGGAATGCACCCACGGGTGCTGAGGGAGCTGGCGGAGGTCATTGCTAGGCCCCTCTCCATCATCTTTGGTAAGTCATGGGAAACGGGAGAGGTGCCTGAGGATTGGCGGATGGCAAAGGTCACACCAGTCTATAAGAAGGGCAAGAAGGAGGACCTGGGTAATTATAGACCGGTCAGCCTTACCTCCATCCCTGGAAAGGTGATGGAACAACTTATTCCTGACTCCATCACTAGGCATATCAAGGATGAGAGGGTCATTAAGAACAGCCAATATGGTTTTATGAGGGGGAAGTCATGTTTGACCAACCTTATAGCCTTCTATGAGGAAGTGACTAGGTGGAGGGATGATGGTAGAGCGGTAGATGTAGTTTTTCTTGATTTCAGTAAGGCATTTGATACTGTCTCCCACAGCATCCTCATAGATAAGCTAAGGAAGTGTGGGCTTGACGATCAAGTAGTGAGGTGGATCGAGAACTGGTTGAAAGGAAGAAGGCAGAGAGTTGTGGTCAATGGCACAGAATCTAGCTGGAGGTCTGTGACTAGTGGAGTCCCTCAGGGGTCGGTGCTGGGACCGGTGCTGTTTAATATTTTCATCAATGACCTGGATGAGGGAACTGAGTGCACCCTCAGCAAGTTCACTGATGACACAAAACTGGGAATAGTGGCTGACACACCAGAAGGCTGTGCTGCCATTCAGCGAGACCTGGACAGGCTGGAGAGTTGGGCAGGGAGAAACTTGATGAAATTTAACAAGGGCAAGTGTAGAGTCTTGCATCTGGGGAAGAACAACCCCATGTACCAGTACAGGTTGGGGGTTGACCTGCTGGAAAGTAGCGAAGGGGAAAGGGACCTGGGGGTCCTGGTGGATAGGAGGATGACCATGAGCCAGCTATGTGCTCTTGCGGCCAAGAAGGCAAATGGCATCTTAGGGTGCATTAAAAAGGGTGTGGTTAGTAGGTCAAGAGAGGTTCTCCTCCCCCTCTACTCAGCCTTGGTGCGGCCGCATCTGGAATATTGCGTCCAGTTCTGGGCCCCTCTGTTCAAGAAGGACAGGGAATTGCTGGAAGGAGTCCAGCGCAGAGCCACAAAGATGATTAAGGGAGTGGAACATCTCCCTTATGAGGAGAGGCTGAGGGAGCTGGGTCTCTTTAGCTTGGAGAAGAGGAGACTGAGGGGTGACCTCATCAATGTTTACAAATATGTAAAGGGTGGGTGTCAGGATGATGGAGCTAGGCTTTTTTCAGTGATATCCAGTGATAGGACAAGGGGCAATGGGTGTAAACTGGAGCATAGGAAGTTCCACATTAACATCAGGAAGAACTTCTTTACTGTAAGAGTGACAGAGCACTGGAACAGGTTGCCCAGGGGGGTTGTGGAATCTCCTACACTGGAGATATTCAAGGCCCGCCTGGACAAGTTCCTGTGTGATGTACTGTAGGTTACCCTGATCTTACGGGGGGGTTGGACTAGATGATCTTTTGAGGTACCCTTCCAACCCTTGGGATTCTGTGATTCTGTGATTCTGTGAATATCAGCCAACACTCTTGGGCCCCCCTGACCTCCAGGGCTATATCCCATGGAACCTTATTAAGCAGGTTCCTGAAGAGGCCAAAGTCTGCTCTTTTGAAGTCCAGGGCAGTGAGCTTGCTGCACGCTCTTCTCACTGTCCTGGGGATCTCAAATTCGACCATCTTGTGATCGCTGCATCCAAGGCTGCCCTGGAGTACCACATTCTCAACAAGCCCTTCCCTGTTGCTGAGCACAAGGTCAAGCATGGCACCTCTCCTTGTCGGCTCCTCTATTACTTGCAGAAGGAAGTTGTCTTCCACACAATCGAGGAACCTCCTGGATTGCTTGTGCCGTGCAGTGCCATCGTTCCAACACATGTCAGGGTGGTTGAAATCCCCCATGAGAACAAGGGCCTGCGAGCGTGAGGCTTTTCCTATCTGTCTGTAGAGTGCTTCATCCACAGGTTCTCCTTGATCAGGCGGCCTGTAACAGATTCCCACAGTAATGTCTCCCTTTAAAAGTAATTCAGCAAATCTTAACAAGGTGGCCATTGGGGAGCAAACCCATTTAAACTTTAAAACCTTTGGCAAGACTCCAATAGAGTTTATTGCCTCCTTGTGCTAAGCAATGAGATCACACAGACTGGCACCAAGCCTGGCACCACACACCAGATTGGAATGACATGCTGGAACAGGAAGCTTGCCAAGTCTGCCTATTGAGACTTCCGCCAGCAATAAAGGATTAGAGCCAAAGAAGTCTTATCATGTGCTTGTCTGCAACTTAGACACGTATTATTTTCAGCAGTGGGTTGAGTAAATAACTTACATCATCTACAAAAGAAAGGACATACAATACACGGTACATGCCCAAATAGAATAGAATATAGCAGAGAATGAAAGCTTTTAATTCAAAATACTTTGTGCATTTGTTTTTAGTCTGCTGTATGTCAGCTATATTGACAACTACCCAAACTACAAGAAGCTAGTTCAAAGATAACAAATACAGGTTGCTCTTTCAATACAGGTTGAAAATCATGTGTCTCTGAATGTCAACCAACCGCTGAGTATTGTCAAAAAGCAATTTATTTAATATCAAGGTTAACTGAAATATCATTAAAAGCTGATTTCTATTTTACAATCAAAATTAGTGGCTTTATCTGAAAAATCAAATTGGCATTGATAAAGGTTGCTAGCTGATCATAAAATGATGAGAAGACTAGCTGAATGAGTAAAATCATGGACAGGGAAAGAGAACATGAGACATTTGGGTGAACTGTTGAACATGAATATCCTCTACTGCCAGAAAATGATAATTAATAATTGAGTCAATCATGAACTTACTAAAAATGTTGGAAAACCATAGGAGATTTTAGATTCCTAAGCACTGGGAAAGCACATCTCTGAAATTCAGCAGTCTCGGTGAAGAAAATGTAGCAGACTCATAGCTGCATGGGACAAGCTGCCTTTTCTGTCTTCCCTTGCTGGTGAGTACTGCATTTGGTTTTAGTGTTGGTATGATTCAAACATGCTCTTCTTATACTATAGTAAGAGTTTCCAAAAACAAGATCTTAAAAGAATGGTAAAAATTTGAAGTTTGTAATGAAATCTGAAACTAACAGATATTTTTCTTCTACAGTTCTGCTTATGTACATGAAAGCAATCTCTAACACAAGTCTGATACAAACACCAAGGTAAATGTCAGCCTTTCCATTGCCCTCACTGGGGTTTAGATGAGGCCTACAGTGTTCATTTGTTCCTCGTTTAGGCAGGAACAGAAAAGATTCTCAAGCCACTGCAGAACTCCAACCTCCAGACTCAAACAGAAAATTAAGCAGTATGTAAAAAATACCAAAAAATACCAAAATACCAAAACCAGTGAGAAATGATCTTTTGTTTTGTAGCAAACTCAAAAAGCATCACAGCCCATATTGTACAGACTGTGACACTTTCAAATCAGGCCTCAGCAGTAATAAACTCCTATGAAGAAGATGTAAAGGAATGTGAGTTGAGAGGGAAAGTTTGTAGGCGTTCCTTCCACTGGAATTCTGTCCCCATGTAGTAGAAATCTAAAGTAATTAAAATTGATTCAACTTTAGAAAGCAAAGAATGGGATGCTTTTTAGTGACTCAGTTTGGGATTGCCAGACTCCTGCAGAAGACACACGGGATTACTTTTCAAGAACAAACACTGCTGTCCCTATCGTCAGGATCTATCTTAGTAGTGACATTTGGCTCTTTCTCATGGGAGAGAAGTTTTTCCAGTAATGCACCGAGTTTATTATAAAACACAGAACACGTAACATGAATATTCACTTCAAGCAAAACAACAGCTCTGCTGCTGTTTCGCTTTTCATTCCTACCAATTCAATAAGATTAACACTCAGCCGCTGGAAAGCTTTTTCACAGTTAAGCCAGAATGAATTTTAGTCAGTAGAGCAATATGCCCTGAATACAAATAAAGCCCTTACATTTTTTGATTAATGCTATTTCATGCTCCCAGGACACTGGGACAGTATCACACGAGAAACTGGAAAAGTCCCAGTAAAACTAGAACGTATGTTACTGTAAAGAACAGAAATGTACACACTGGGGAAAGAAGTATCATTGGAATTGCACCCAGAAAATGCTTTTCCCCACACCTCTTCTAGGGCAGGTTCCCTCAAGGACACTTGCTACAAGAACAACCAGTCTACTCCTAAATTTCCAGTGTAATGGTATTTCTATCACCTCTTCTGATAGGCTGGATTTATGAGCTTCTTATACAAAGTCATTCCGCTGCTGTTTTCTCTCATCAGTGCCTCCCTGCTTCAGTAGTCACGAAGTACCTGAACAATCCTCAAACCAGAATCCAAACATAGGTTTTGTTCAGATACAGGCAGGACTGAGCATAGTCAGATTTTTATGGTACCAATCAATACCTTCAGCAGATCCCTTCAGTTCACTCACTGCTTGATGAATTTGACACTTGTGCACTGTTAATCTAATGGATAAGCATATAATTTTTGCAGCTTGCATTCAGAAAGCACTCTCAGGTAGTCTGAGCTCTGAGAATCAGGATTCCTAGTTCCTGCATTGCTCATTGGCCTTTTTGACTGATACTGGGCTAATTACTTCAGATCTACAACTTCAGTCTGTACACCTATACAACAGGATCGCAGAACCATGGCAAATGTTCACTTTGTAAATCAAATTTCAGTGGCTTTAACCTGTATACTGACAAATACTAATAATTCTTTTTACCAAATAAAATATCTTGATGGCATCCTTTTTAAAGGATATTCCTTACCCAAGTGCTTTGTTTTCTAATTAAATTCAAGGAACTAAATATTTGTTTTCCTTTTTTAGGAGATCATTCAGGTGTAGGACCTTGCACTTGTTGTGGTGGAACTTCATAAGGTTGGTATCAGCCCACCTCACAAGCGTGTCGAGGTCCCTCTGGATGGCATCCCTTTCCTCCAGCGTATCAACCGAACCACACAGCTTGGTGTCATGGGCAAACTTGCTGAGGGCGCACTCAATACCACTGTCCATGTCAGCGATGAAGATGTTAAACAAGACCGGTCCCAACACCGATCCCTGAGGGACACCACTCGTTACTGGTCTCCAGCCAGACATTGAGCCATTGATCACAACTCTTTGTGTGCAGCCATCCAGCCAGTTCTTTGTCCACCAAGTGGTCCATCCATCAAATTGATATCTCTCCAATTTAGAGACAAGGATGTCTCTAAAAAAAAATTATTTCAGTCAAAAGGATCTACCCTTTTGCTCATAATTTAAAATCATTATTTTAACATGACTTTTTACATTTGATTTAAACTTAGCCCGAGAGCACCTTCTGCTCTCTCTCCATATATATACTGCAGTGTGAATATCAGAGCTGGTTAAGTGTGGACATTTTTTAAATGTTAAAAATGTAACTAACTTTTTGTAGTAAGACAACTAAACTGTGGAGCTGAAAACAGAAACAGTCAAAAATAAAACATTTGGGTTTGTTTTATAATTTCCTAGTGAAAAAATATTTAGAAAAACATCTCCACTGATTGCAAAAAACATTGCTATGAGATAACTCAGTACTCAGTGTAACAGTAGGACACCATTTTCAATTAGCACAAGTTAGCTATGCTGTCTTATACTAAAGTCAGGATTAATTCGTTGTCTTTCTGTTACTCACATCTGGTACAGTCATGATAGGAATTCCAGGACTTTCATGGAGGTTTTAGAAATGGCAGAGGATTGCAACAATCAGCACAAGACCAGGATTTGTCTGGGTGCAACTTTGATTCCCACAATGGCTGGTCGGGAGACTTTTTCTCTTCAGATAAATAGTTTTGCAAACAGAAGTTGAGATGACTATGACTCAGATGATTCTGAGTATTAAATACATGTGGATCTTGTTAATGATAGCAAATAAGTCTTGGTGGCTAAAGCCTTGTGTTGTCAGGTCTTGCCAGCATATGAAACAGTTTCATCTTGCACTGGAATCTGGGACACCATTCTTTCCATAGACTGACCATGAGCAGGGTCTCTTTTTGGTACTATTTGTACACCTGTCCCAGTAAAAATATATTGCCTAGTCATTATTTTAACCCATCAGCACTGCTCAGTGAGAGGGTTAAAACCCATTAGCACAATATAAATACTGCCAGCGCTAACAGCCTCCTATCTTTTCCATCAAGGTTAAGGCAAATTGGGGTTATTGGGGAAGAATAAGCTCCAGCCCCAAAACAGGACAGAAATGCCTAAGCAAATAAATTTAGAGCTCAAGGAGGAGACAGCGAGGGGTGACTAGAACATCAGCTAAACATGCCAGAAATGGTCACCTGAAACTGTTAGAGAAAAGGGCAAAATTTTACGATAACTAAATATTAGAAATGATTATATTTGAAAATTTATAAATCAGTAGTGTGGGTTTGGAAATACTGTAATTTTCCAGTACTGTTTGTAGTTTTGTACCACAGTTATTCAGTAACCAGTGTTAACAATGGTAGGCTAGGTGGCAAGAGCTAACATAATTACATATGGTAAAGGGCATACGGGCGGATTTAAAAGACGATCAAGTAGTGAGGTGGATCGAGAACTGGTTGAAAGGAAGAAGGCAGAGAGTTGTGGTCAATGGCGCAGAATCTAGCTGGAGGTCTGTGACTAGTGGAGTTCCTCAGGGGTCGGTGCTGGGACCGGTGCTGTTTAATATTTTCATCAATGACCTGGATGAGGGAACTGAGTGCACCCTCAGCAAGTTTGCTGATGACACAAAACTGGGAGGAGTGGCTGACACACCAGAGGACTGTGCTGCCATTCAGCGAGACCTGGACAGGCTGGAGAGTTGGGCGGGGAGAAACTTGATGAAATTTAACAAGGGCAAGTGTAGAGTCTTGCATCTGGGGAAGAACAACCCCATGTACCAGTACAGGTTGGGGGTTGACCTGCTGGAAAGTAGTGAAGGGGAAAGGGACCTGGGGGTCCTGGTGGATAGGAGGATGACCATGAGCCAGCAATGTGCTCTTGTGGCCAAGAAGGCAAATGGCATCTTAGGGTGCATTAGAAAGGGAGTGGTTAGTAGGTCAAGAGAGGTTCTCCTCCCCCTCTACTCAGCCTTGGTGAGGCCGCATCTGGAATATTGCGTCCAGTTCTGGGCCCCTCTGTTCAAGAAGGACAGGGAATTGCTTGAAGGAGTCCAGCGCAGAGCCACAAAGATGATTAAGGGAGTGGAACATCTCCCTTATGAGGAGAGGCTGAGGGAGCTGGGTCTCTTTAGCCTGCAAAAGAGGAGACTGAGGGGTGACCTCATCAATGTTTACAAATATGTGAAGGGTAGGTGTCAGGATGATGGAGCTAGGCTTTTTTCAGTGATATCCAGTGATAGGACAAGGGGCAATGGGTGTAAACTGGAACATAGGAAGTTTCACGTTAACATCAGGAAGAACTTCTTTACTGTAAGAGTGACAGAGCACTGGAACAGGTTGCCCAGGGGGGTTGTGGAGTCTCCTACACTGGAGATATTCAAGGCCCGCCTGGACAAGTTCCTGTGTGATGTACTGTAGGTTACCCTGCTCTTGCAGGGGGGTTGGACTAGATGATCTTTTGAGGTCCCTTCCAACCCTTGGGATTCTGTGATTCTGTGATTCTGTGTATTGTGAAAGTCTATCGAAATAGAAATTAATGGACACACCAGGGTAGTCAAGTGAGAACAAGACAATGCTGGCGTCCACACAATGATTGGGATATATCCAAAGAATAGAAAGGTGAAGAAGGACAGAGCGAGGAAGACTTCTTACTTCATCTGAGGAAGACTCCTTACTTCATCAATGCGACCACCAGAGGAGGCTGCGCAAGCGCAGAAGAGGCTGATGTCGTAATAGACTGATGTGGCAATCCTTGATACATATGTATTAGTTAATGATGCAATCCGTGTTAAATATGTATTAGCAACCAAATTTTTAGTGTATAAATTGCGAACGCGATGTGACGAGGTAGAAGCCAGATTTGGGCGAGTGCCCCTGGTTTCCCAGCGCTGCAGTAAAGCACCTCATATAACCATTCCGGTGGTTATGTGTTTATTCTTACGCTAACAAAACTGCACTGGAGGGTGTATTTTTTTCCTGACAAGGCTTACCATAACAGCAATAAGCAAATAGTTGCCAAGTATACTCCCTTACAAATCATGCACGGAAAGCTTCGATTTGCCGGGATGTTGTAAGCTGATCTTAATCAAGTCTTCCTCACAAATCACAGGGGAGAGCAGAGGTAAGTAAACTTACCTTTGTAGGCTTAAATTATAGGTTTAAACTAACAATAGTGTGTGTGATTTTAAACTAATATAGTAAAATACAGTAAACTGTACTAACTTGCTAACATGTAGGGAGAAAAGAATGTCCATCTGATGAGGCAAGGAACATCACAGGACTGATAACAACTAAGGAGGCAGTAAAGACCAAAGATGCTAGCCTTCAAGATAACAGACTGGAAGAGAACAAAAGCAAGGACATACCACTGCTACCTCAGTGCTAGGACCTTGCGAGCATGCGCAAGCACTGAGGTCATTCAGTAAACACAGTGAGGAAGACTATTGGTGACTACCAGAGACCCCCACTCAGCAAGAAAGCACATGTGCAATTAGAACGCAAATATTATAATCCGTTCCTGGTGATCTCATGAATACGTGAATCATTTCCTGGAAAAGCTGTAAATATGCATGAGTATGCTAAATATATAGCTGCTGCTGGCAAGTAACAGGCACGCTCACCTTTGCAAAACTATTCACATGTGCACCCAGTGCTGCAGTAAAGAATGCCTGCTTTCTAAAACTCCAAATTGAGTCTTAGAGAGTTTCTCCAACCGAGTTTTGTGGTAATAATTTGGTGCCCAAACAGGAACCCTCTGCCATGTTTCCCACGGATCCAGGGAGTCTCTGGGACCTTGACACCGGGCCTGGGAATTTCCCGAAAGCAACCACAGATTCCCAGACCATCTTGGGACCTCAGTAAGACTCCTGATTTTATTTCTTTAAAAAGGCATTCTTTCTGGTCCCTTATCCCCATTAGTTTCAGGGGACGCCCTGCGCAGTGAGTAAGGTACTCTGGTTCTGGTTGTCCAGATGCTGGTATCTGGGTGGAGGTCAGGATCATGGGTACCCTTGCCTCCAAAGGGGGAGTTGTGAAGAGGTCCCCACTGGGTTGCATTTTGCAACACTGTAAACAAAGTAGACCCCCAGGTGTTAGCGTAAGAATAAACACATAACCACCGGAATGGTTATATGAGGTGCTTTATTGCAGCGCTGGGAAACCAGGGGCACTCGCCCAAATCTGGCTTCGACCTCGTCACATCGCGTTCACAATTTATACACTAAAATTTGGTTACTAATACATATTTAACACGGATTGCATCATTAACTAATACATATGCATCAAGGATTGCCACATCAGTCTATTACGACATCAGCCTCTTCTGCGCTTGCGCAGCCTCTTCTGGTGGTCGCATTGATGAAGTAAGGAGTCTTCCTCAGATGAAGTAAGAAGTCTTCCTCGCTCTGTCCTCCTTCACCTTTCTGTTCTTTGGATATATCCCAACCATTGTGTGGACGCCAGCATTGTCTTGTTCTCACTTGACTACCCTGGTGTGTCCATTAATTTCTACTTCGATAGACTTCACAATACTTTTTAAATCCACCCGTATGCCCTTTACCGTATGTAATTATGTTAGCTCTTACCACCTAGCCTACCATTGTTAACATTGGTTACTGAATAACTCTGGTACAAACTACAAACTGTACTGGAAAATTACAGTATTTCCAAACCCACACTACTGATTTATAAATTTTCAAATATAATCATTTCTAATGTTTAGTTATCGTAAAATTTTGCCCTTTTCTCTAACATTTCCCCCCTTTGAAAATACTTCACTTAACTTAAGTAAGTATTTTCATTCTCTTAGGTAGCTGTTTCCTGATAAGTCAGTGGAGGTGTAGGGTATTTCAGATGTTTCCTAGTTACTGCCTCTATGATTCGATGGGTCCATGCCCTGTTTTGGGCTATTTCCTTTCGAATACAAAGATACATCAAATATAGCATTAAAAATACAATCAGTATCACTATTATAGTTTGTACGAGGGAATGGACCCATCCTGTGAGGTGAAGGCCTAGATCATCAAAAAGTGCTCCGATCCAATTTTGTTCAATATATTCTTTTTCTTTTCTGCTTCCTGTTCAACTTTAGTCAATTGGGAAATATTATATTCTATGTTCGCAGTTACATTGGGAATATGAATACAACAATGGTCTATTCTATCTTTCAAATATTCACAAACGCCATGTTCTTTAATCAGTAACATGTCCAATGCCATTCTGTTCTGCAAGGTCATTTTAGTTGTGGCTTGTAATTGCAAATTTATATCTTTGAATCCCCTTTTTTTTTTTGTTATTCTGGCTAACCCTTTTGTTTGACTAAACAGGTTGTCAATCATTTCTCTGTTTCGATATGCTGCCACTGGGGCAAGTAGAGATTCAAAAGCCCATCCTATCTTAACTCCTGTTGAGGGCTCCTGCCAAATGTCTTCATCATTATTGTCGTTATTATCTATATCTCTTCTTGTTCGAATTTGTAAGATTTCTAATTTGCCTTTGAATGGTGAATTTTTCCAAATTGGACAAAGAGTCGGTAATCCTAAAGTAATTTCTTTAGCTAGACCTTCCATGGGTAGGTGGGTAGTCCAGGTTCCGTCACTTGCTGCCCAAACGAAATGTCCCATACTATGCACTGTTGAATATTTACAATCTATATTGTCAACGGGGACTTGTATTACTTTTCCTCCAATTTTCAGTCCTTGGCACGCGCATCCTGCCTTTAAAGCAATCTTGATTGGAGGTATTGTAATTTTCTCAGGGTCAGTGTCACAATCTAAGATTCTGGTACAATTCCACCAAGGAACATTTTTGATTATATTTTGACTAACCCTATTTATGGACAGTAAGTTACTGATGTTTATATTTTCTGTTAAGTTTTGTTTTCCTGTCCATCTAAGACACCAAGAGATGTTCCCAATATATTGGAATTTCTGTAAAATGCTCACTGACCAAATTGTATTCCAGTCTTGTTTTGAACTATTTGTTTTTCCACATTCCCACACCCTTTTTTGCCTGTTTATCTTGATTTCTTTCTTATAAATGCATTTTCCCCATTCATCTCTTACAGAGGTAAATTGAGCATTTTGGTATCTCTCACAGACTGACCTCAGTACTAAAACTGCAGGATCTCCAAAAACACCTTCTTCTCGATATTCTGTCACTGTCATGTTTTCCGTTACCTCCTTTTCCTGACACGTGATTGCTCTGTTAATTTCTGAAAGTGAGAATGTTATTATTCCCCATTCAGTTGGTTCTCCTGCCGCTTTGGGTATTGGTAAACAAGCTGTTATTCTACTTGTGTTTTTCATCTTTGCAAAATCTTTAATCAGTCCTATCATTAAATTTTCCTCAGGATTTCGATGATACAATTGGATTATTTGTGTTGAATTTACTGATCTTTTAGTCCTTTTTCTTGTAACCTTAGTTTCGCTATGGCTAATTGTATATCCAGTCCTATAGAACCATTTATCTTTTTCACAACTACCCTTGTTGGTGTTGGTCCTATTGGAGTGGTTTTTGCGAACTTGCAAGTCAGAATGGCATCTTGTTTTAGGTCGTTTTAAAACTTCTTTCCGAGGGATTGCTAGGATAAAAACAGATGTCAGCTCTGTTAACGACCATATGAAAATCAAAGTTTTATAATAGAACCCAGGCATCTTATTTACATTCCAGTTTTAGTTTTGTAGGGCCTAGTACCTGTGTTTCCCAGATTTTTGAAACTTTCTTTATTCGTGTATAATGTATCTAAGAATCTATTCCTTTTACCTTCACTGTTGTGAATGTGGTTAGCAATACTAGATATGGTCAGTCCCACTGTTCTTTTAATGGTTCTTTATTCCAGTTCCGGATGTATACTTGGTCTCCTGGTTGGATATCATGTGCTGGATTTTCCAGAGATAGTGTCCTATTCTACACCAGAGTGCTTCGCAGTCGAGTTAAGGTTCTACCGAGAGATAGCACATAATTATAAACATCCTGATTCCCTTTAATATGGGTATTAGGGTTGGGTTCCGGTATCTCATATGGTTTTCCATAGAGGATTTCTTAGGGGCTTACTGACATTTTACTTCTGGGTTTTATTCTAATTCGTAGCAGAGCTATAGGCAATGTTTGTGGCCATTTTATTTTGGCTTCCTGACATATTTTACAGATTTGTCTTTTTATTGTTTGGTTCATCTTTTCTACCTGTCCACTAGATTGGGGCCTCCAAGGAGTGTGTAAGTTCCATGATATTCCTAATAGTTTACTAGCTTCTTGTACTGCGTTGGCAATAAAATGTGGACCCCTATCTGATGATATTCCTAAAGGAACTCCAAACCGTGGAATGATTTCTCTAAGTAACCATTTTACCACTTCTTTTGCTTGATTGGTGCGACAGGGAAAGGCTTCTGGCCATCCAGAAAAGGTGTCAACCCCTACTAACAGATATTTGTATCCTTGTACTTTTGGTAATTCCGCAAAATCAACCTGCCAATTATCTCCTGGCTTCATTCCTATTTTAATTTTTCCTATTTCAATTTGTCTCCTTACTATCGGATTGTTTTTTTTTTTTTTTTTAGACAAATTTCACATTTTGATCCTACTGCTTTTGCCATCGTTAACATCTGTGTGGAAATTATTCCTAGCCTTAAATAAGTTACCAATACTTCTGCACCCCAATGACATTTTTGGTGTTCAGTTTGTAGGATTTTTCGCATTATTGCTGGTGGTACTATTATTTGTCCAGTTGTTGTTGTATACCACCCTTCAGAATTCTTTTGAGCCTCCAATAGTCCTGCCAGCTTTTCATTTTCTTTTAAATAATTAGGATCTTGTGAAAGATAGGTATGGAGTGGGCTTACCTTGAGAGGTATCAGGGCCATCATGTTCCATACCTTTTGGGCAACTTGTCGAGCTGTCCAATCTGCCAGTGTATTTTTTCGGACATCTTCGAAGTTCCTCCTTGGTGTGCTTTACAATGCATACTGGCTATCTGTTTGGGTTTTTGTACAGCAATTATCAGTTTCAAAATTTCTTCTTGATATTTTATATCAGTCCCTGGTGAAGACAACAGTCCTCATTCTTTTTACAATGTTCCGTGTATATGTATTATACCAAACGCATACTTTGAATCAGTTCATACATTCACCTTTTATCGTCGCTCAGTTCCAACGTTCTTGTAAGAGCTATCAGCTCTGCCCATTGAGCTGACGTCCCAGGAGGTAATGTTTTTGCCTCAATTACCTTTTGTTGCATTGTTACAGCATATTCTGCGTACCGTGTTCTGTTCTCCACAAAGCTGCTTCCATCCGTGAAAAGTTCCCAGTCCGGTTGCTCAAGAGGTACCTCTTTTAAGTCTGTTCTGGTTGCATATATATATATGCTCGATGACCTCTGTACAGTCATGTTCAAGAGTTCCTTCCTCTAGGTCAGTTCCTAGAAAAGCTGCTGAATTTAACAAATTAATAGTCTTTAGATTCATATCATCTTGTTCTGTTAAGATTGCTTGATATTTCATCATTCGGCTAGGGGATAACCAATACCCCCCCTTTTGTTCAAAGACAGTTTTTACCATATGTGGTGCAAACACTTCCATATGTTTTCCAGAGTCAGTTTTCTGACCTCCTGTATTAGAACAATAGTTGCCGCTACCGCTCTTAAACATGAAGGCCATCCCGCACTTACCGGATCTAGTTGTTTTGAAAAATATCCTACTGGTCTTTTCCAGCTTCCAATTTTCTGGGTTAATACTCCCAACGTCAATCTCTGCCTCTCATGGACAAATAACTGAAAGTCCTTTGTCAAATCTGGGAGTCCCAATGCTGGTGATTTTATTAACATCTTCTTCAGTTTTTAAAAGCCTCTTTCTGTGGTTTGTCCCAAACAAAAGCATGTGATTTTTGGGCTTCATACAGGGGTTTAGCAATAAGTCCGTAATTCATTATCCACAACGTGCACCATCCTGCCATGCCCAAAAATGTTCTTAACTCATGTAAATTCCATGGTTCTGGAATGGCACAAATTGTCTCTATGCAGTTTTTATTCCTAGCTGGTTCAGGATTTCAATAGTCACTTTTATGCATAATGATTTCTGTTCTGCCACAATAAAGATACCATCTACGTATTGCAATCGGAGATATTGTGATCTCGGTACCTGTACCTTTCCTTGAGTAGTCCATGTCTCCAGTTCCTTAGCCAATTGATTCCCAAAAAGGGTTGGATTGTTTTTGAATCCTTGTGGTAGTTTGGTTCACATTAGTTCTGTTTTTCGTCCACTCTGTGGATTCTTCCCATTCAACTGCAAACAGTTTCCTGCTATTTTTATTAAGAGGAATGCAGAAGAAGGCATCTTTTAAATCAATCACTGTAAACCATTTATATTTTTCCTTCACAGATGTTAACAGTGTATAAGGATTTGCTACTACTGGGGGATATCTTTTGTTATTTTATTTATTGCCCTCAGATCCTGTACTAACCTATATTCACTGTTTCATTTTCTTACTGGAAAAATTAGTGTGTTATATTCTGATTCACATTCTTACAAAATTCGACATTTCAAAAATTTCTCAATTGTTTTTTATAATCCCAAACTTTGCCTCTAGCTTCGAAGGATATTGTTTAACTCTTACTGGCCTAACCCCATCTTTTAATTCCACTGTTACTGGTTGAGCTGCTTTTGATTTTCCTGGGATTTCTGTCTCCCAAACTGTCGGTATCACAGCCACTTTTACCTCTTTTGGAATTTGAGCAATGGTGGTTTTTTTTTTTTTTTTTTTTTTTAAGAACCAAAATCTGTCCTGCTTTTGATTCGGGGATTTGCATTATTAATACACCATCTTCAAAATTATTATTGCATCCAATTTGGCCAATAAGTCCCGTCCTAAAGGGGGAATGGGGCATTCAGGTACATATAGAAATTCGTGTGTTAATTCCTTCCCTCCAAATCGCAGATCTAGGGGCTGCAAGAATGGCCGTATTTCCTCCTTCCCTGTGGCTCTCACAATTGTCATAGTTCTTTCCCTTAACCCCCTGTGTAAATCATTTAAAACTGAATATGTAGCCCCTGTGTCCATTAAAAAAATTTTACTTCCTCCTCTCCTAGTTGGATCTTTACAAGGGGTTCTTTATTTTCTGCTTGGCTTAGTCAGCTTTGATTAACAAAATCCCCCAACAACATTGTTTTAGCCATGTCGGATCCTGCAAAAGGATTTCTTGTTGACATGAACTGCCCCCCTTTTGATGGACATTCATTTTTCCAATGTCCTTCCTGCTTGCAAAGGGCACATTGATTATATCACATTCTGTCTACATTCATTCTCTTTTGTTTTTTTTTTTGTTTTTTTTTTTTGTTTTTGGAATATTGCGTCCAGTTCTGGGCCCCTCTGTACAAGAAGGACAGGGAATTGCTTGAAGGAGTCCAGCGCAGAGCCACAAAGATGATTAAGGGAGTGGAACATCTCCCTTATGAGGAGAGGCTGAGGGAGCTGGGTCTCTTTAGCCTGCAAAAGAGGAGACTGAGGGGTGACCTCATCAATGTTTACAAATATGTGAAGGGTAGGTGTCAGGATGATGGAGCTAGGCTTTTTTCAGTGATATCCAGTGATAGGACAAGGGGCAATGGGTGTAAACTGGAACATAGGAAGTTTCACGTTAACATCAGGAAGAACTTCTTTACTGTAAGAGTGACAGAGCACTGGAACAGGTTGCCCAGGGGGGTTGTGGAGTCTCCTACACTGGAGATATTCAAGGCCCGCCTGGACAAGTTCCTGTGTGATGTACTGTAGGTTACCCTGCTCTTGCAGGGGGGTTGGACTAGATGATCTTTTGAGGTCCCTTCCAACCCTTGGGATTCTGTGATTCTGTGATTCTGTGTATTGTGAAAGTCTATCGAAATAGAAATTAATGGACACACCAGGGTAGTCAAGTGAGAACAAGACAATGCTGGCGTCCACACAATGATTGGGATATATCCAAAGAATAGAAAGGTGAAGAAGGACAGAGCGAGGAAGACTTCTTACTTCATCTGAGGAAGACTCCTTACTTCATCAATGCGACCACCAGAGGAGGCTGCGCAAGCGCAGAAGAGGCTGATGTCGTAATAGACTGATGTGGCAATCCTTGATACATATGTATTAGTTAATGATGCAATCCGTGTTAAATATGTATTAGCAACCAAATTTTTAGTGTATAAATTGCGAACGCGATGTGACGAGGTAGAAGCCAGATTTGGGCGAGTGCCCCTGGTTTCCCAGCGCTGCAGTAAAGCACCTCATATAACCATTCCGGTGGTTATGTGTTTATTCTTACGCTAACAAAACTGCACTGGAGGGTGTATTTTTTTCCTGACAAGGCTTACCATAACAGCAATAAGCAAATAGTTGCCAAGTATACTCCCTTACAAATCATGCACGGAAAGCTTCGATTTGCCGGGATGTTGTAAGCTGATCTTAATCAAGTCTTCCTCACAAATCACAGGGGAGAGCAGAGGTAAGTAAACTTACCTTTGTAGGCTTAAATTATAGGTTTAAACTAACAATAGTGTGTGTGATTTTAAACTAATATAGTAAAATACAGTAAACTGTACTAACTTGCTAACATGTAGGGAGAAAAGAATGTCCATCTGATGAGGCAAGGAACATCACAGGACTGATAACAACTAAGGAGGCAGTAAAGACCAAAGATGCTAGCCTTCAAGATAACAGACTGGAAGAGAACAAAAGCAAGGACATACCACTGCTACCTCAGTGCTAGGACCTTGCGAGCATGCGCAAGCACTGAGGTCATTCAGTAAACACAGTGAGGAAGACTATTGGTGACTACCAGAGACCCCCACTCAGCAAGAAAGCACATGTGCAATTAGAACGCAAATATTATAATCCGTTCCTGGTGATCTCATGAATACGTGAATCATTTCCTGGAAAAGCTGTAAATATGCATGAGTATGCTAAATATATAGCTGCTGCTGGCAAGTAACAGGCACGCTCACCTTTGCAAAACTATTCACATGTGCACCCAGTGCTGCAGTAAAGAATGCCTGCTTTCTAAAACTCCAAATTGAGTCTTAGAGAGTTTCTCCAACCGAGTTTTGTGGTAATAATTTGGTGCCCAAACAGGAACCCTCTGCCATGTTTCCCACGGATCCAGGGAGTCTCTGGGACCTTGACACCGGGCCTGGGAATTTCCCGAAAGCAACCACAGATTCCCAGACCATCTTGGGACCTCAGTAAGACTCCTGATTTTATTTCTTTAAAAAGGCATTCTTTCTGGTCCCTTATCCCCATTAGTTTCAGGGGACGCCCTGCGCAGTGAGTAAGGTACTCTGGTTCTGGTTGTCCAGATGCTGGTATCTGGGTGGAGGTCAGGATCATGGGTACCCTTGCCTCCAAAGGGGGAGTTGTGAAGAGGTCCCCACTGGGTTGCATTTTGCAACACTGTAAACAAAGTAGACCCCCAGGTGTTAGCGTAAGAATAAACACATAACCACCGGAATGGTTATATGAGGTGCTTTATTGCAGCGCTGGGAAACCAGGGGCACTCGCCCAAATCTGGCTTCGACCTCGTCACATCGCGTTCACAATTTATACACTAAAATTTGGTTACTAATACATATTTAACACGGATTGCATCATTAACTAATACATATGCATCAAGGATTGCCACATCAGTCTATTACGACATCAGCCTCTTCTGCGCTTGCGCAGCCTCTTCTGGTGGTCGCATTGATGAAGTAAGGAGTCTTCCTCAGATGAAGTAAGAAGTCTTCCTCGCTCTGTCCTCCTTCACCTTTCTGTTCTTTGGATATATCCCAACCATTGTGTGGACGCCAGCATTGTCTTGTTCTCACTTGACTACCCTGGTGTGTCCATTAATTTCTACTTCGATAGACTTCACAATACTTTTTAAATCCACCCGTATGCCCTTTACCGTATGTAATTATGTTAGCTCTTACCACCTAGCCTACCATTGTTAACATTGGTTACTGAATAACTCTGGTACAAACTACAAACTGTACTGGAAAATTACAGTATTTCCAAACCCACACTACTGATTTATAAATTTTCAAATATAATCATTTCTAATGTTTAGTTATCGTAAAATTTTGCCCTTTTCTCTAACACAGGTGGTTCAGTTACTCAGGAGACTTTGCTAAAATACTGTAATCAGTGGTGGCCATTGTGCGTTATGGGTTCAAACTTAAACAGGGGAAGTTTAGATTGGATATAAGGAGGAAATTCTTTACTGTGAGGGTGGTGAGGCACTGGAATGGGTTGCCCAAGAAAGTTGTGAATGCTCCATCCCTGGCGGTGTTCAAGGCCAGGTTGGACAGAGCCTTGGGTGACATGGCTTAGTGTGACGTGTCCCTTCCCATGGCAGGGGGGTTGGAACTTGATGATCTTAAAGTTCTTTCCAACCCTAACTATTCTATGATTCTATATAGCCTTTTAAAAACTGGATTTTGGGGGAAAGTGGCCTGTGAACAGCACAATTAATTATAATACTTTGTTACAATTGGTGTTATTCTTGAGACGAGAAGGAAAGTGGGATGAAGTAGCTTATGTGGAAATGTTTTCCACTTTGAGAAGTAATTCGGAATGGAAAAAGGATTGTAGTTTTAATTTTGCATCTCAGGACATGTTAGTATTGTCCTTGGAGAAAGTAAAATTCGCTTAAACGCTTTTGCTCTTTGTGCAGCATAGGACAGTTATGCACTAACCATTTGAGGAATGCGGAAGAGGAGGATTTGGATTTGATGATAGCCCCCCAGAGAAAGGGTATTGTGAATCATGGGGTTGAAGGTGCTGACAATGAGAATCAAGCACAGGCACAGGCACCAGAAAGGGAGATGTTGGAGGGGGGCTGAAGGATTTTTTCCCTACAGCAGGGCAAACTAGGGGAAAACGAGGGGAAACTGTGATTGTGCCTTTAAGACAAGCTGTGGGCAATGATGGTCCAGTCATGATAAAGATTCCCTTTACCATTATAGATTAGAATATTTGGGAACAAGTGGCTGGTAATTATGCACCATGTTTTTGAGAGTGTTGACAGGGATATGATTATTCGTACAGCTTGGACCATAGTAGAGCAACAAATAATGGCAGACACATTGGCAGGTATAGTGAATCTTCACATACCTACCACCGATCCTAATTGGTACCCTAATTGGGACCAGGATACGCAGACTTTGAAGTGGATTTTGTTCAGTATTAGGAATGCACTCCCCAAGGCAGTGAACTGATCTAAGGTTTATGAAACAAGGCAAGATATAAATGAATCACCCTCTGTATTTGTGGAAAGATTAAAAGAGGCGATGCATAAATATACTACTATTGAACCTGAATCAGAGGAACGAAGAAGAGAATTAGGCCATTTAATAAAAGGTCAATCCACGGAAGATATAAGGAAAAAGGTACAAAAGCTTAAGGGAGAGGACCAATATGATTGGTCAAAAATAATGTATGTGGCCTGGGAGACCTATCACAATTGGACCAACATTGCTCTGGTGCAAGTTCCCTGAAATGGTTCAAATGGTGGTGGAAAGGGGTTTAATTCCCCGATTATTAATATTGTTGGTTGATATAATACAATATTGTGTATTGTGGTTATAGTATGCCGTGTTTCAACTAGGAATCTGTTATTGTACATGTGGGGGCATAAGATAAGCTCCAGAGTAAAATCAAAATGTTTAGAAAATAAAATAAAACAAAACAAACAAAAAAGTTGTTGGCTCTAGTTCTCACCCAGGAAACCAGGAAATGGGGGAGCTGCCCAGGAGGAAAGGGTCAGAAAGAAGGATTACATGGAAAGGTTTGTGAACAGACTCCACGGGTTGCACTGGAAGAGAGAATGCCCTCAGAATCAAAATAAACACCGGAGATTTAGTGGAATGTCAGGACAGGCAGAGAAAATGGTGAGAACTGAGGAGTACCAGGGGAAGATTCAGAAACCTCCCCAACAGAGCCCCTGGTTACAGTTAGGCTGGGGAATGATAATATAAAATTTCTTGTAGAAACAGAAGCTACTTATTCTGTTACAAATACTTGTAAAGGGCAATTAATCAAACAGCTTCAGTCATTGGTGCCCCAGGGCAGACAGGAACCTTTCTTTCAACCTGTAAATTTTAAAATTGGTAAAGAGATGTTGACTCATCAATTTCTTTACATGCCTGAGTGCCCCACGCTGCTACTAGATACAGATATACTGAGTAAATGACATGCATAAATTGTGATTAAAGAAAGAAAATTCAGATATATATTCCTGATGAAAAGGCTGTGGAGGCCCAAGTTTTTATGTTGCATAAACCAGCCAATGAGCTGGATATACCAAAGGAAATGGAGAATGCAGACACCCCACTAGTATGGGCTGCTGGAGCACTGGGACGATCATGAAATGCAGAACCAGCAACTAATCATCTGAAACCAAACAAATGTCAGACCAGTAAGACAGAAACAATATCCTATAAAACTGGAAGCAAGAAAAGGACTAGAGCCTCTAATAG
Organism: Lathamus discolor; assembly: GCF_037157495.1. Classification (NCBI taxonomy): domain Eukaryota; kingdom Metazoa; phylum Chordata; class Aves; order Psittaciformes; family Psittacidae; genus Lathamus; species Lathamus discolor. The sequence continues at coordinate 27,810,560 of NC_088908.1, forward strand.
AAAATTACACCTACACCTGTGCACAAAGATGTATTACACCAGGAACCAGGGTAGGAGATCATGCTTTTTTAAATGCCACAGAAGTAGGTCACCATTCAAATTGCAATCATACTCTTAATATAGATCGCATCGTAGTTCAGTGGTGGCCCGTTCCTAAAGGGAAAGGATGTTTCCAAACCTAACTATTCTATGATTCTATGATTTGCCTTGCTTGGTCCTGAGTCAGCTGAGAAGCATGTTGCCGAGCTTTTTCATTTTGATGATAAAATTCATGGAATAAGCGAGCTTGTGCAAAATGGTCAGGTAAGACCGTAAGACCTGCAAGCCTGTCAGCCTGTGTATTTCCTTCGCTTATAGGTCGAGGTAGAGAAGTATGTGAGCGCATATGCTGTATAAAGTATGGTGTACCCGTTAATCCAGGAGCCACTTGAGCTCCCAGAGAAAGGCCAATAATGTACCGTTGGAAATTTCCTTCAGAAAAGTGTCTTCTAGCCTAAAAACAAGACCTGCCACATAGGCGGAATCTATGATAATATTTATTTGAGTAGTCCATAATTTAAAAACATGGACCAGCAGAGAGTTCTACTATCTGAGATAATCCTGTGACAATGTGCATATCATTTTTCCAGTGTCCTTCAGCAACTTTCCAAACTATAACTGCTTGGCCTGTCTTGCCAGACCCATCAGTGAATACTGTGAGGGCATCAGTTATTGGTGAATGTTGTGGTTTAAACCGATCCACAGAGCTCGTTCACTCACACCCCACCCCCCCCTTTCTCCCTCTTTCTTTCCTTCCCCCCCCCCCCCCCCCACCCGGAGGGATAGGGAGGAGAATCGAGAGAATGTAATTCCCACAGGTTGACATAAGAACAGCCTAGTAACTAAGATGTAACACAAATCACTACTGCTACCGCCAATGATAATAATGATAAGAGAAAATAACAAGGGAAGAGAATACAATACCACTGCCGAACGGGTTCGATCTCCACACCAAAAACAGCCCGTACCCTTCCGGGTAACTCCCAGTGACCTCCCTGGGCATGACGTACTGTGGTATGGAATGCCTCTTTGTCTAGATTGGGTCAGGTGTCCTGTCTCTGCTTCCTCCGGGCCTCCCCTCATCCCTGGCAGAGCATGAGACTCACAAAGTCCTTAGCCAGAATAAACATTACTTAGCAAGAACTAAAAACATTGGTGTTATCAGCTCTGTTCCCAGGCTGGAAGTCAGAACACAGCGCTGCACCACCTACTAAGAAGGAGAAAAACTGACTGCTACTGCTAAACCCAGGACAGTGTAATAGTTAATTGTGACGTAGAGAACATAGGGATTGCACAATTTCATGTCCTGGGAAATGAATATTTATTTGCCCTGTAAAATCTGCTAGAGCACACTGAAAAGCAAAAGACTGGTGAGTTTATGTTGTGGTTTAAACCGATCCACACAGCTCGTCCACTCACACACACACACACACCCCCCCCCCCGACCCTCCCCGCTCCTGGAGGGATGGGGAGGAGAATTGAGAGAATGTAACTCCCACGGGTTGAGATAAGAACAGCCCAGTAACTAAAGTATAACACAAATCACTACTGCTACCACCAATGATAATAATGATAAGAGAAAATAACAAGAGAATACGATACCACCGCCGAACGACTTCGACGCCCCCGAAGAGAGACCGTGCCCTTCCGGGTAACTCCCAGTTACATCCCTGGGCATGACATGCTGTGGTATGGAATACCTCCTTGGCTAGCTTCGGTCAGGTGTCCTGTCTCTGCTTCCTCCCGGCCTCCCCTCGTCCCCGACAGAGCATGAGACGCACAAAGCCCTTGGCCAGAATAAACATTACTTAACAAGAATTAAAAACAATCAGTGTTATCAGCTCTCTGCCCAGGCTGGAAGTCAAAACACAGAGCTTGAACCAGTTACTAAGAAGGAGCAAAACGGCTCCTGGTAAACCCAGGACAGTATATACCCCTTATTCCATACCATTCACATCATGCTCAGATCCCACATTTTCAATATACCATCTCTCTTACATATATATATATATATATATATACATCTACACACACACACAGCCAAAGAAATCATTTCTTAGTGCATGGACCAATCCCTATAATGCTGTCGAGTCCATTCGGTCCATGATGTCAGGTTCCATCCCCTGTAACAGTCTTTCAGGGCAGGAAAGGCCATGTGCAGTATTGGATCGTTGCCTGCTGATGCTGATTGTTCCTTCACAGCAGAACTTGTCTGGTTCTATCAGAATTCATTCTCTGTTGGGATAATGGTTGGAGGGAAGTCAGGGCCAGTCCCTGGTGACCTGAAGACATCTAGTTGATGGGCTATAAAAGTATTACACAGCAGGCAACAGCATACAATTAAGTTCATTGACTGTTTTCCCCTAAAATCAAATCCCCTTGAGGTATACATCGGACTTCCCCATTTTCCCGTATTACCCACCAAGTATATCCGGGTCCCTGAGCAAAAGCAATCCCACGAGTGGGTTTGCCTTTACCTGAAGCACGAATAACCCAAACTGTCTTCCCCAGCAAATTCTTCATGTGCACCACAGGAACTTTGTCCCCCTCTACAATATGTAAAAGTTCTGACTGGGCTGGGCCAGCTCTATTGGCTTATCCTCTAGTGTTAACCTACCAGGTGGCCTTTGGTAAGTGTGTATCCCAATGCTTGAAAGTTCCCCCACCTATTGCTCTCAGTGTGGTTTTTAACAGCCCATTGTACCGTTCGATTTTCCCAGAGGCTGGTGCATGGTATGGGATGTGATATACCCACTCAATGCCATGCTCTTTGGCCCAAGTATCTATGAATTTATTCCGGAAATGAGTCCCATTGTCTGAATCAATTCTCTCTGGGGTGCCGTGTCGCTACAAAATCTGTTTCTCAAGGCTTAGGATAGTGTTCCGGGCAGTGGCGTGGGTCACGGCGTATGTTTCGAGCCATCCGGTGGTTGCTTCCACCATAGTAAGCACATGGCGCTTGCCTTGGCGGGTTGGTGGGAGTGTGATATAGTCAATCTGCCAGGCCTCCCCATATTTGTACTTCAGCCATCGTCCTCCAAAGAGGCTTTAACCGTTTGGCTTGTTTAATTGCAGCACATGTTTCACACTCATGAATAACCTGGGCAATAGTGCCCATTGTTAAGTCCACCCCTCGGTCACAGGCCCATCTATATGTTGCACCTCTGCCCTGATGGCCTGAAGTGTCATGGGCCCACCAGGCCAAAAATAATTCACCTTTATGTTGCCCATCTAAGTCCATCTGAGCCACTTCAATCTTAGCAGCTTTATCTACTTGTTGGTTGTTATGGTGTTCCTCAGTGGCCCGACTCTTGGGTACATGTGCATCTACATGGCGTACCTTCACCACCAGGTTCTGCACCCGGGCAGCGATATCAGGCCACAGTGCAGCAGCCCAGATGGGTTTACCTCTGCGTTGCCAGTTGCTCTGCTTCCATTGCTGCAACCACCCTCGCAGGGCATTTGCCACCATCCATGAGTCAGTGTAGAGATAAAGTACTGGCCACTTTTCTCGTTCAGCAATGTCCAGGGCCAGCTGGAACCAGCACTGAAAACTGAACAGAACTGAAATGCAGAACCAGCAACTAATCATCTGAAACCAAACAAATGTCGGACCAGTAAGACAGAAACAATATCCTATAAAACTGGAAGCAAGAAAAGGACTAGAGCCTCTAATAGAAAATTTTATCAAATACTTTGGAACAAAAATAGACTGTATTTGTACCTCACATGGTAACAACCATTCTGGAACAGAAAAGCAGACATTGTCTTTCCCCAAGGAGGGTACTAAAATATCAGGCTGTGCTTTTAGAACAAGAGGAGATAGAATTGAAAGTAACTAACCTTTTGAACCCAGCAGTGGTTTTGACAACCGATCCAGAAGCAGGAGAGCTGACTCACAACTGTTTACAGGCTATTGAGCAGGTGTATTCCAGTCATACCAACCTGCAAGATACATCCCTGAAGGATGAGGACTATGAACTGTTTATGGATGGTAGCAGCTTTATGAAAATGGAAACCGGAAAGCAGGATACGCTGTGGTAGCCAAGCATGAGATAAAAGAGGGTAAAGCCCTGTCCTTCCCACCCTCCCCAACACGTCAGCACAGAAAGCTGAGCTGATGGTGCTACTGAGAGTTCTGGAATTGTCAGAAAGTCAAAATTTGCTTTTAAGGCACATGAATTTGATAACACTTCACTGAATATTGGTAATCACATTGCTGACAAGGCAGCCAAAGAAGCTGTTGGTGAGGACCTTTTTTTAATATAGCCTCATAAGTATCACTGCTTGGATAATGAAGTTCCAAGTTATCAGAGGATGAGAAATTGCCTAGTCTATTAGGAACCAAGAAGAATGATGAAGGATGGTGGGTTACACAAAACAGGCAAGTAATAATTGCCCAGCCTCTTATGAGAAGACAAATACCAGGCAACTCATGGGGGAACAGAATCAATGACTGAGGCTTTAAAGCTCCAAGTTGTGAGTATGCAAATGATTGGAATTTTAAAAGTGTTATAAAAAAGTGTGAACCTTGTTTACAAAATAATCCTTACCATGCTAAGAGATCCTCACCTGGAACAACAAAGGCAATTGTCCAGGAGACTATTGGCAAGTGGACTTTACAGAATTGCCAGCATAACTGGCTCAGGTATCTATATGTATTGGTACTAATAGATACATTTTCTGGTTAGCCAGAGGCTTTCCCTTGTCACACCAATATGGATCATGAAGTAGTAAAACATTTATTAAATCAAATAATACCCCAATTTGGTGTACCAGCAGGATAAAGGTCTGCACTTTGTTGCAGAAGTAGTTAAGAAGGTGGGAGAATGTTTGGTAATCAAGTGGGATCTGCATACCCTATATAGACCTCAGGCTAGTGGAATGTATGAATCAGACACTCAAGTTACAATTAAGTAAAATATGTCAAGAAACTTCTTTAACTTGGTTACAAGCCCTACCAATTGCTTTGTTAAGGATTCAAATACAGCCAGGAAGGAGTCATGTGAATCCATATGAACTGATGTAAGAGCAGCCTTACCAACTGCCTTTCGTTCATGGTGATAACAGGGAAAACAGGATCTCAAACAATACCTGCTGCCACTGGGTAAAACTCTTAGCTCTGATAATATCTTGGTAGGACATCACCCAAACTGTAGCTGGACAATGCAACTCCAGATTAAGAGACTCCAAACTGGCTATTGGAATGCTCCAGAAGGGAAACGGTGGTATTGTTTGTGTAATAATATTGCTAGAAAAGCCTTTCCCCCAGGATGGAATGGAACATATACATTAGGTGTTGTACTCCAGGATGCCATACGAGCACCACAGATTGAGGTATCCAGCCTATCCCAAGTAACATTGCAGAAACATATGGCTCTTGGCACATACATAGACCAGAGTAACCAAAGCAGCAGAATATCCACAGATCTAGCAGAAATCTGGAAGCAGACAAAGATCTTACATCAGGCTGCTTAGAGATGATACTTCCTGGGGATTTGAAGAATTATGGCATGGACATACTTCTTGGATACCAAATTGGATATGGTTAATAAAACTTGTTTGTGATCACTATAGTAACAATTTGTGTCTGTATCCTAGCATGTATCATGATTCAATTTTGTTGTTGCTGGTCACGATGGTGTATTAGAATCAAAGGGACCAAAAACTAGCCGTATAATATGAGGAGGGGAAGTTAGGAGGAAGCAGAGACAGGACACCTGAACCAAATTAGCCAAAGGGGTATTCCATACCACAGCACGTCATGCCCAGTATATAAACTGGGGGCAGTTACCAGGAAGGGCTAGATCACTTCTTGGGTTGGGCTGGGTATAGGTCGGCGGGTGGTGAGCGGTTGTATTCTCTTCCCTTGTTATTTCCTTTATCATTATTATTATTGGTGGTAGCAGCAGTGGTTTCTGCTATACTTTAGTTACTAGACTGTTCTTATCTCAACCCGTGGGAGTTACATTCTTTCGATTCTCCTGTCCATCCCTCTGGGAGTGGGGGGAGGAAGGGGGGAAGTGAGCAAGCAGCTGCATGGTTCTGAGTTACCGGCTGGGCTTAAACCACGACAACCAGGTAGTATTGACCCACAGCAAGACAGCAATTTATTTAGGTTTGCTGGTGTTAGCAACGGTTCTCTATTTCATAGAATCATAGAATAGTTACAGTTGGAAAGGACCTCAAGATCATTGTCGTGAAAGGAAGACTTGGACGACTCAATATGAGTTAACAGCAAGCTTCGTTTATTGCAAGTCTTAACACCTATTTATATGGCTTCTAACTAGGTCACACGTATTTTGTTAGATACAATGTAGCTTTACAAGGACACTGTTTATGGTTTCTAATCAAGTTATACATATTCTGCTAGATACAATGTAACTTCCCGAGGATGCTGTGTCCTTGGTGATAACTTGCTGCTCCGTTCTCCTCCTGGTCTTAAACCTGTTGATTGTGGTGTTTACCACATTCCTGCTCCACCAGCTGCAGCATGTCTATGTGACCCTTTTTGACAAGCCATTCCCCCACAATTCCCCCGTTTTTATTTGGGGTGTGAGGGCCCCACATTTGTGTTATTGACTGCAAGACTAACTTATAAGTACATTGTAGAAAGCAAGGAAAAAGCATTAATATAGCAAGCACTACTAATAATATGAGAATTCGAGTTTGAAGGAGCTGGCACAGCCATCCAGTGATGCCCCAATCTTCCCATGGGATACCAAAAAAATCAGTGGTTGTTTTAATCTTAGAGGTATGTTCCTTAAGCCATTGAATTTGTTTATATATGGACTCTCCATGTTGAGATATATTAAAACAACACATACCTTCAAATTCTACGCAACCATGTCCTTGGGCTAAAAGCAAAAAATCAATTGCTGCTCTGTTCTGTAAAATTGAATGTCGCACGCTGTTCATGTCCTGAGATAGTTGTTCTAACACTTGTGTAGTAACATTAGATTGCTTGCTGACCCAACAGGCTAATTTGCTGATTGATGTCAAGGCGTGTGCTGTTCCTATATTTGGTACAAGCGAAGCAAAAACTCGGGAGGTGCTGGACCATAATTCAACGTTATCGTCACAGTTTTGAGAAAGTGGCTGGGTGCTGCGTTTTCTACGAGACGCAGCCCGTAAGGCACTGATTGTTGTTTTATTTAGTGCTAATAATGACAACTGACCCAAATAACATGGTCCCCCGTGTGCAAAGCGAGGTATCCCATGCCATGCACGATCTCCACAAATGAGAAAAATGTTTGGGGGAAGTGCTAAGGCACTTTGATTAGCCCAAATTCACACGTGATTGGACCCCCACCCATAGGCTCGATATTGACCACACAGGTTGGGAATATTAAAGGTGGGGTTTTTAGGTGTTAACCAAGTTGTATTTTGTTGTTGATGAATAAAGTTACCTAAAAGTACGCAACCAGTTTCATTGGCGGTTACGTTTAGACTACGGCTGCCTAACAATTCGATTTCTTGAGGATCCCATGGCAAGGAGACAATTAACCCGGACAATAATAATGCCGTACACTGGCTGCTACTGTCCGCCCGGGTACAATTGTTAACAGAATATGCTGCAAAACTCTGATTATTGTAGCTGGGGATCCCTATTAAACAGGTACGAAAGGGATCCGTGGCAGAGGCAATAGCTAGGCAAAAAGAATTAGTATTAGTCTGATTGGCCCATGTCACCCACAGGTTAACTCGGGGATCAATGTGCTGTAGCATGCCATTTACCCCGAGCGACACACAACCGATGCCCAGGATCAAGAGGCCTAGTGTGGCGACCGCCATTCCCTCTACAGGGGGCAGTGGACTTGCCCTCTGGGCTTGAAGTATTATGGATCGTCAGTTGGTTAAGTTCTGCTCGGCGAGTTCTGTCGAGCTGGCCTCCGTGGTCGAGCCAGGCGTCACCGCAGGTTTGGCCCAATGACTAGGCACCCAGATGGTACCTGTGGGGGTAAGAACACACAGATAACCCCGCCCCATATATATCACCTTGGCAGGGCCCCCCCAAACACCTGTCTGTGGATCCCTGTAGTAAACCTGCATATCAATCGGGGGACGATCAGACATTTTAGGAAAATGAACAACAATGGGAGGTTCATTATGGTGGCCAAAAATACATAGATGATTGAGCACAAACAGCACTTTGGCTAAACGTTCTCTTGGATCAGAAATGTCGTCCTTTAGTTTCGACAAATAGTTTTTTAATGTAAAGTTCGCTCGTTCTACGACTGCTTGCCCAGTTGGGGAGTGTGGAATGCCGGTGACGTGCTTAATGTCCCATAGCTGTAGGAATTGTTTAACGCTGTTGCTGCTGTATGCTGGACCGTTGTCCGTCTTAATAGAGGCAGGCCTTCCCATAACTGCAAAGGAGGCCGTCAGGTGCCTTTTGACGTCTCGAGCTTTCTCCCCTGGCTGCACAGTCACCCAAATTATATGGCTATAAGTATCTATTGTTACATGTACGAATTTTAGTCGACCAATCTCTGGGACGTGAGTAACATCCATTTGCCACAGTTCGTTGGACCGTAGTCCTTTGGGATTTACTCCGATTCCGAGGCCTATCCCCTGATTGTGGAAGCTACACACGGGACAGGCCTGAACGATAGCTCGCGCTTCAGTCAGTGAAATGCCAAAGCTGCGTTGGAGACCCTTTGCATTCTGATGGAAGATCATATGCGCCCGTCGGGCCCTGTCGAAAGCAGGAATCGGGGCCTCTATTATTGCGACGAGGCGGTCTGCTCTTGCATTGCCTTCCCCGAGTCCTTCGTTCCATTGGTGACTACGAATATGCAACACTGCGTAACGCTCCGATCTGAGGTCAATAGCACGCTTTAGCTGCATCAAGAGACTCGCCAGCCGCTGGTTCTTCAAATCACGTATGGCGGCGTCCTCAATACGATTAGCTACTCCGGCCACATAAAGGGAGTCTGTTATAATGTTGATCTTCTGGTGAAGCCATTGGAGGAATACCCACACCACAGCATACAACTCCAAGGTTTGAAGCGTATCCTCGGGTTGCGCCTGTAAAATCTGGTGCCGCCAGTCAGCCCCATCTTTCCACGTCGCCGCTGCTGTTCGTGATCGTTGGCCGGCGTCTGTAAACACCGTGATTGCGTTTGCAAGGGGCTGAAGCGACCGTTTGGGTTTCTTTAACCAATGGTGGTTAGTCATCCATGCCAGGGTAGGTGACTCCAATGGCCGCGTAGTGATCAGCGAACCACTTTCTAATAGTGCCGCTTGAAGTTCCATAGAGGAGCACAGATACCAATCTAAGTTGGTCTGCCTCATGGGAATTTGGATTTCTCTTGGGGATAGCCCCGTTATGGCAAGGATGAGCAGTCTGCCCTTTTTTATCAAGTCCGCCAGAGTAATAATATATTCTTGCACTGTACGACGTGGCTGCAGCGGGGGGGCGATCCATTCCAATACTATACGTTCAGGCTGGCCACTACCCTCCCCCGTTTTTATTTTTACCTGGGAAATGGCACCGAGAAGGAATCTGGGGCCAGTTAGAATGGTTAGATCTATCGGAACATCTGGTAAGCGTCGTGCAGTGACATGATTGGTGACAGATTCTGTGATGGATTGCAACAGCTCCTTTTCTTTTGGGGAAAGTTCCACAGTAGAGGCCGGGTCCATTCCCTTTAGTAGGGGATGGAGACCATCAAGCAGTTCATTTGGAATCCCGACAACCGGGCGGAGCCATTGCAGGTCACCTAGAAGTCTCTGGGCATCATGTAGCGTTCGAATGTGTGTATCCACAGTCAGTTTTTGTGGTCGTATTTCATGATCAGTGATTGTCCAGCCCAGATATTTCCAAGGAGCTGTTTGTTGAATCTTTTCTGGGACTATTATCAGTCCACGGTGTGAGGAATGTGGGTGTGATTCGTGTCAGTAACTTAGAAAACTATTGAATTTATTTTTGTATTTAACTGTATTAACTAAGATAAACTTTAAACTAACACATGCTTATGCAAGGTTGTAACCTCAAGCACAGACGTATAGATATGCTGATGCTAAGCCTGATGCTAACTGCAGATATCCGGTAATGTAAACAAGGCTTGACACCTATTGTGTAGAAGTCACAAAACAGGAAGATTTGAGACCTTCGATTCAGCAATCTTCAAGGAAGGAAGATAAAGACCTCTAGCAGCAGACTGGCGCAGACTCGGATCATACCATAAAAGGACACTTTACAATATGTGAAAGGACACGTATACAAGATACAAAAGAGTATAAAAAGAATCTTTGGGAATAGGTGTGCGTCGTAGGTGGAGCAGAGACTCCCCGGCGCACCCAGCGCTGCTTGCTTATTGCCTCTCAATACTAATCAATTGTAAATAAAATTAATCAGACAAATTCACGTCTGTGGCAAGTTTTTATAACAACGGTCACTCAGTTTTTCTGCTACAGTTTGCAGTTGTACGGTGGTAAAGGGCTCCTTTTGAGCTAATAAAATATCATCCATGTAATGGTATATAACTACATTGGGCCAGGCCTTACGGAGTGCTTGAAGGGCTGCATCCACATATAGTTGACAAAGGGTAGGTGAATTCCGCATTCCTTGCGGTAATACTGTCCACTCATAACGCTGAGCAGGGGCTTCCTGATTAATAGAGGGTAGAGTAAATGCAAAGCGCTGCATGTCATCTGGATGCAGTCCAATTGTGAAAAAAACAATCCTTCAGTTCCACAACAAGTAAGGACCATTGGTCTGGGATCATACTGGGATTTGGGAGTCCAGGCTGTAAAGCTCCCATTGGTTGCATTTGCTTGTTGACAGCACGCAAATCATGGAGTAACCTGTATTTACCAGACTTCTTTCTTATTACAAAAATAGGCGTGTTCCATGGACTTGTGGATAAGCGGAGGTGCCCTTGTTGGAACTGTTCCTTTATTAAGTGATGAGCTTGTTCGAGACTTTCCCTTTTTAGAGGCCATTGCTCCACCCATTTGGGCTCATTTGTCGTCCATGTGAGGCGGATGGGGAAAGTCCATGCAATGGCCTTATCTAAAAAGGTGAGTCGGATGTGAGTATTACCCCCATTTGGGCTAACACATCACGCCCCACCAAGGCATGTATTTGTGAGGGGAGCGGTATTAATTGTACAGTAGAGTCGACCACCTTATCATCAATGGTAATCTGTAGTCGCGGGGATTGACGGGCGGTCGTCACCCCCCCCACACCTGTAATGGTGGCTCCTGTTGGGTAGGTTGGCCAGGTAGCGGGCCACTTATGTTCAGCTACCACAGTGACATCAGCCCCTGTGTCTAGCAAGGCAAACAGGTGAATTTGCTGTCCCTTATATTCCAGTGTCATTTGTTTTTGAGGTTGTTGGCCCAGACCCACTGTTAACATTACTGCTGGGCCCGTGGAGCCAAAGCCCCCTTCTCCACGGCGAGGGGAGTTGGCAGGGAATCCTTGAACAAGGTGCGGTAAAGGTATAAGCTGTGCAATTTTTGAGCCAGCAGGAATATATATTGGCGGGTGGAATGTCTGTACCACGATGTGGATTTCACCTTGACAATCGGCGTCGATCAGTCCAGTTATGATGTTGAGTCCTCCAATGCTCGCTGACGACCGTCCAATCAGAAGGGCCCCAACTGCTTGTTCGTTGATCATTATGGGTCCTTTCACTCCTGATGGGATTCGCTGAGGGGTGTTATCTATTAGGGTGGCATCTACTGCGGTTGCCAGGTCCAAGCCGAGGCTTCCCGCGGTGGCTGGTTGCAGGGTGGGTGGGGAGCAATGTGGGGGGCTACTTGTGCTATCACGCGGGTCCCCCTCGCGTTCTGTCCTCCGTTTCCCTGTAGTCTTCGGCAAGCGGCAGGGCAGTGCGCAGCAGATTGGCATTGAGGACACCAGACTGCCCCGGCGGGGCAGTTTCGCCGGAGGTGGCCCTGCTGGCCGCATCGGAAACAGCGGACTCTTAGAGCTTTTTGCTGGTACTGGTTGGCTGGGCGAGCGGAGAGGAGCGAGGGCTGCAAACCCTTGGTTTCGGGATGTTTCTGCTTGTGCTTTCAATCCCTCTCCTAATTCTTTGATGGCATTCACTAACATAGCCTGATTACCGGTAGGGACTTGCGCGGCACGTTCTAATAACTCCTCAACACTCCAATTCCCTGGCAGTGTCACTACAAGATTTCGAACAACGCTGTTTCCGTTTTGCAAGACACACTGCTTTAAGGTAGCTCCTTGCATATATTCCGGCACCCCTGCTGTTTTTATGGCTGTGGCTATTCTGTCTACAAAGGAACCTAATGGCTCATCCCGACCCTGCCTCAGGGACATATAGGAGGGCAACCCACCAGGGGCCTTAATTCGATCTATGGCGCGCCGAGCCGTGGCCATTGTCTCCCTGATTTTATCAGGCCCTAAGAGGGCCTGCGCCTCTGTACATAGAAAAGGACCCAACCCCATCAGCTCGGGGACAGTCAGCCCGTATAAAGGATTCCCGGGGTGGCGTTGTTCGGCCACTGATTCTTGGCAAAATGCTTGCCAGTGTGCGTTAAATAACAACTGCTGATGTGGGGTTAATATGAGGCGGGTGAGACTCTTGACATCATTGGGGAGTAACAGCCCCCCCCCCCCCCCCCCCAGATATAATCCAACATTTGTTTAGCGGTCTCCCCCTGAATACCACATTCGCTCACTGTCGCTCGCAGCTGCGACAGCAATTTCCAATCTAGCGGTGTGATACTAGCTGTAAGACCACCCTGAGGCCCCTGCTGATAGGCCACCGGGAATGCCTGTAACATATCAGCGGCAGCCTCAAGATCCCCCTCCTGGGCAGCCTGTCCTGCTATCTTTTTCCATGATGTACGTTCACGATCAATACCCACGCCCCTGTTGCCAATTTGCAGGTTTCCCTCCTCCACCAGCTTACTCACGTCCCCAGATTCTGCGTCCCCGGGGTGCAACTTTTCAGCCGGACCCGGGGAAGCAAGGACCGAGGAGGAGGGAAAGCCGGTGGGCGGCTTTTCAGCCGGACCCGGGTGTGAGAAACTATAAATTAGGATATTGTTTATTAGGATTTATGTTAAGCCCAATGTAAAGGTTAGGCAATAAAAAGTATGAAACTGCTTACTCAGTCACCGGACACAGCTTACATAGACTAACAGTCGCCAACCGCAATCGCTTATCGCTTATGCAAACATAGTAGATGTTGCCTAAAGATAGCTATAAGATGTTCCATGTGAGAAACTATAGACTAGTGTATTGTTTATTAAGATATATGTTAAGCCAAATGTAAAGGAACTGACAGAGATAAAACACAGCTGGCCAAGATAAGATAGCCGCAAGATGTCCCAGGAACTGGCAGAGATAAGACTAACAACTCCCTGCAAAGACATATGGATGAAGGATCAAAGGAGGAAGACTTCTCACCTTGGTCTCATCGATCACCAGGAGGCAGGAAACTACCCCCTAACAACAACTGAAGCATGCGCAGAGTACTTCCACTATTTCATGAACAAAGAAGTAAAGATGTATAAAAAGGGGCTGTTTGAAATACTTAACACGGCAGTTGGCGGAGCGCAGACTCCCCTGTCGTCCAGCGCTGTCTTTGCTCATATTCTACTTGCTATAATTAATAAAATTTCAATTGGATTATGATCCGTTGTGGTCTCAATTTATAACAATTTCTGGTGCCGTGACTCGGATAAGGAACGGTGGGCTTTGGTCCTCCGGGGAGGCGCCCCGCGACATTTCGCGGCCCCGCGACCAACAGCTTACCTCATCCTTACCGACGAACCTAAATGCTAGAATACGAGCAAAGAAGGAACCGGTAAAATCCCATAAAAATTCTGTGCACGGGAGTCCGGACGAAGACGCAGGACGCGTAAGTATATTGCGAAACTTTCCGCAGAGCGAAATAGTTCGCGGCGGAGGACTGCAGAGTGAAATTGTTCACGGCAGAGATTGTTCGCAGGTTTGCCGTTCGGGCGGGATTGGGTTTCCTGGAATATAACGAATGAGAGGTTCGATATACTGAACCAAGCGAGTGTGGACCCTTAAGTACTGCGGTTCCCATCTCCCGCGAGGGACTGGGCCAGGAACAAGGGGGAGCGAGTGAGTGTGTGTTCGGAGATATTCCAGAAGATGGGGGCGAAGGGCAGCAAGCCTTCGACTCCCATGGGATAGGTACCCACTGTACCTAAGAATACCCCTCTGGCATATATCTTAGACAATTGGAGATGTCTCCTTGAAACCTTAGGGAAAGATAAGCAAAAAATGATAGAATATTGTACTAAGATATGGGGAGGGAAGAAGATTTTTAAAAATGTTTTTTGGCCAATCTATGGGTCAGAAGAAGATTGGGTAAGACAGCAATTAAACCTCTAGGTTAATAATAAAAAACCCCTTAACCTTGAGGAGAGTCAATATGCGGAAGTGTGGCTAAAAAGACCGGGAGCTAGACTTTACCCGCTGAATGAGATAAAAAAAAAAAAAAAAAAAAAAAAAAAAAAAACCCTAAACAAAAGAAAAAGAAGGTATAATATGAAGCGGGGACAGATACTAAATATGTATAGGCGTAAGGAAATAAATGTAAAGGAAAAACGACCCTGGGTGTGCATACTTTGGAGGAACGATCCCCATGCACCTCAGCGCTGAATAAAGCATACCTACTTTACAACTTTAACGAGTTGTGGAGTCAATCCGCGTATCAATTTGGCGAGCCAGCCAGGAGGCCTCTGTTCGGCTGCAGGATCGGGTGAGGAGCGGATATCCTAAGCCCCCCCCCCCCAGGCCGCTTGCCTGGGGGAGCTCCGCTTCTCATCCGCTCACTGCGGGGACAGACAGGGACCTGCGCCGGCTGCGGAGAGGCGGTATGCTTGGAATTTAGGTACTTTGGGGGGCCTGTAGGGCATACGCGTGGCCGGGGCTGCTGGTAAGGCGTGCAGAGACGTCTGGCGCACAGCGGAGTTCCCCTTGGCAGGTAGGGCTTGCAAGCTGGGGGCTCGTCGACCGATAGCGCGGCTGCAAGCGATCCTGGAGGCGGATCGGGCGAGCCCGGGTTTTCGCTGCATCCCAAGTTTTGGGAGCCAGGGCGGACCTGCTAATGACCGTATAGGAAGCAGGAGAAGGGCAAGCGGAACCATAGCGTGAGTGTGTGGGATCCCATGTGTTTCTGTGTGACTGAGACGTAGCGTAGCTACGAAGCGAGTGTGGAGTCCTAATCCGCGGCTCCGTGTCTCCGCGAGGGGAGCGGCCGGAGACGGACAAAGCGTTTATGTTTTTCTGTCCTGTGTCTTGTCTGTGTATAACCATCAAGCAGCTTAGAAAGCGGGGGAAGGTCCGGCTACCCCTCCCGCAGTGGATAACTTTACGAAATACAAGGGCAAGGGAATTTCCTATATGCCCTGTGAGAGTATGTGCCTTGTAGGAGTGTAACTGTATGTGACGGGTGGCATTTCACGTGGATATTGCCACTCAGGACAGCGGTGGGGCAGATACTGCTCGGGGTGTCTTACAAAACACTGCCAGGTAGAAAATTATAATTATCTAATCGGTGACCAGAAATAAAAGATTACTTTGTGGAGAAAAACCACAAAATCCTGGCGGACTTCCGGGAAGTTAGAATGGAAAACTGAGAAAGGGTTTATAAAAGGTATCAAAGAAAATTTAAGAAGATGTGGTTACAAAAAAAAAAAAAAAAAAAAAATGGGAATACAACAATTAATGTCTCTCTTTTTGGGACAATCAACGGAGGATATTAGGAAAACCTTCGTAACCTGACATATGAGTGCATAATAAGTTTTGAACAGTGGAACCTGCCGTGGATACTAGGGCAGTGTAAATTTTGCTGGAACTGAAACTATGTTCTAATGACAGGGGAGTTGATCTGCAGAACCCAGAGATACTATCTTACTGAATCCCCTGAGAATATCATAAAACTTGTGTGTAGGTGCTCTCATATTTTAAGTGCATTTGCAGAGCACTGGGAAAGAGAAGCTATAGAGATTTGTAAGAGATTGTTTGAAATGGGAGCCGGTCAAAACAAGGGAATTGTGAAGAAAAGCCCATTGGGTTACATTTTGGCACATTGGAAAGAACTGGGAGGTTCTTCTGGGGGCTCAGTAAACAAGAAAACATTGGTAAAATATTGTAATCAATGGTGGCCTTTATAAACTTTGGAAAATCAGGAAAAATGGCCTAAAAATGGAACTCTGAATTCTAATGCATTTTTTTACAATTTATGTTGGTTTTGAGGTGGCCAAGAAAATGCAATAAAGTAATGTATGCAGATATGTTTCGCTTTAAGAAAGCACCTGGAGTGGCAGACAGAATGTGAAATTAATATAACCCTGCCAGATCCCTAATTTTGGTTTTGGAAAAACAGAAAGCTAAGCTGGAGAGATGTTGTTCAGCCTGTGATATTGGGACAGTCATCAAGAAAATTATATATCACAGGTACCTCCGAGAGGAGCACCCTCTGCCTCTGTCCTATCAGGTATTGATAAGGAGGAGGAAATTACTGTCACTGGCAACAAGCAGCACATTCACATTCAGGGTTAAGAAGGGGTTAAACCAGAAGTGCTGTTGCAGAGGCAGGCATCTGTAACCCCTGCAGAGCAGGGTGAGCACCTGTGAAAAATAACAAATAAATAAATAAAAAGGGAAAACCAAAGGGGAAAGGAGGGAAGCTCCCGCAGTTCCTGTGTTTAAGTATGAGATGGGTGCTGGGGCAGGCAGACAGACATGTTGACAGACGGGATTGAACGGTTGATGAATAAATGTGGATGGGAGTGAAGGAGGAAGCATGGAGAGTGTATAGGAATTGGAAATAGGTAGAAAAGAAAAAGCTGGGTCGTGCTACAGCCACGGCTGCGCTGGTTGCTTTAAAACTGGTGGAGGACGAATGTCGGACAGAAGTGGGGGAGTGACCTCCTCTTCTGTGGAACCGGATCGGTGTGAGTGCTATGAGGAGTTTGGAAGCTGGGAGTGAGACTACCCTAGTGGGAGTGCCATGGGGTGGCTCGGGTGACTGAATTGGAACTAGGCTGACGGGACCAGGGGAATCTTCCCTAGCAGATCCACTGGTTATAATGGAATTTTTGGTTGATACAGGTGCAATGTATTCAGTTTTAAACAAAGCTTTAATACCTTTGGGGACGATTATATGATGATAAAAGGGGCGACTGGCCAAAGTGAAAAGGCTTATTTTTGTAAACTACTAAAATATCAATTGGGAAAACAATGGGGCATCCATAAGTTTTTGTATATGCCTAACTCCGCAAAAGCTCTTTTGGGGAGAGATTTGTTAGAACACTTGGGAGCAACCATTACTTTCAAAGGAGGCGAGATCACTTTAAAAGTAAAGGACCAACAGTATATAGAGATGTTAAAAGCTTAATTTTGATCACTAATCATGTCGAGGGAGAAGTCAGATTGAAAATATACTGGATCAGGTATTCCCAGGGATATGGGCTACAAACGTACCTGGAAGAGCTCCTAAAAGAATACCAGGTACAAACGGGAACATGCTGTTACAGTATGTAGATGATCTGCTCATAGCAGGGAATAATAAGGAGGATGTAAGAAAAGAAAGCATTCGATTTCTAAACTTTCTTGCACAAAAAGGCCTACGGGTATCACAAGAAAAGTTACAATTTGTGGAGGAAAAAGTGAAATATTTGGGACATTATTTGTTTAATGGCCAGAAAATATTGGAGCCAGTCGCATTAAAGGCCCAGTGACGAGACCCCACTGGAAAGTAATCAGTACTCCAGGGGACACCAAGATAACCCTGAAAAGATAATGTAATGATAGAAACTTTATTTAATTATTTTGCCGCATTATCTTTTGGTATAAAGCGTGTATTGCTGTTTATATTTGCTATAATTATTTCTCCTCTTTTCTATTATATATGGAAACGTACAAAGTGTGTTGAAGGAAATTGTTAAACTTATGCAACCACACAATAGTGAATATAGAAGATATGCTGATGTAAATAATGTATGTACTCTAGATATACGAATTAGGTGTAATAATTTGAATTGCAATTGTTATCCATTTGCTTGTTTTAGGTGTAAGGTATGTCAGGATAAATGGTGGACACACTATGAATGTGGATGCCCTCCAATAGGAGTTTGCACACAGTGTTGGAAAATCCAAAGAACTCTCACTGAGTGGAAATTAAAACAATTAGAGTCTAAAACAAGAAATTATTTGGGAATCCCATGAGTGGTGGGAGATTTTTGCCAAAGGAATAAACCCTCAATATTATTGTTACCACTCCAATGAACCAGTCCCCTTTATAGCCGAAATTTTGATTATAAAGTGTAGAAGGGAAGTACTAACTGTATCTTGCTTTGCCCCATTAGTTAAGGCTGCAAAGTGGGAAGCCTATGTAAACAGGCAGAAAGCCCGAAACAGCTGTTCTCCTGAAGAATTCCCTTGCTGCCGAGAAGATGGTACACCCCGTGGCTCGAAGCAACCGAGTCGACGGGCGAGGCAGAGGAGGAATAAACTGTGGAGAAAAGAACCAGAACAATGGGATGCAAAACCAGCAATGGCCGAACTTCCCCAGGACTGGTAAAAATATACTTAAATTGGCAAAATTGACAGACACCCTTTTTCCTGGTATACCGTTAGTTTTGTTATTGATAATAACCCAAGCAAATGGAAACCCGCATGAACCATTAAAGTGGGAATTAATATCCTGAGAAACATCCAAAGTGATAACCACTTTCACTGGGACGGGACAACCTGAATTCCCTGTACAACCTTAATATAGAACTCCGGAAAAGGTTAAATCAACGTAAGAAAGATCGTGAGGCGAGCAGGTCATGGTATGAAAACTGGTTTAATGTCTCACCTTGGCTAACCACTTTGTTGTCTGCTCTAGCAGGACCGCTTATCATGTTGATTCTGAGACTTATATTTGGGCCTTGTATATTACGCTATATTTTACACTTTATTAGAGAAGGGTTTGACATAGCTAAACTGCTTATTTTAACTACGAGATCTGGGGTAAAATATAAGAGTGTATCTATTGATGAGGATGAAGATTGTTGTGAATGTGTCATGCCACGTAAAAAATATACCTGTGATTGTAAGGAATTACCTTGTGAGTGTTATGATAAATGTTGGGAGTGTGGAAAAAGGTTGGCTTACAATTCTGAAAATGAAAGCAGCATCTAATAAACAATAATAGGATAAAAGAAAAAGGGGGGGATTGTGAGAAACTATAAATTAGGATATTGTTTATTAGGATTTATGTTAAGCCCAATGTAAAGGTTAGGCAATAAAAAGTATGAAACTGCTTACTCAAACAGTCACCGGACACAGCTTACATAGACTAACAGTCGCCAACCGCAATCGCTTATCGCTTATGCAAACATAGTAGATGTTGCCTAAAGATAGCTATAAGATGTTCCATGTGAGAAACTATAGACTAGTGTATTGTTTATTAAGATATATGTTAAGCCAAATGTAAAGGAACTGACAGAGATAAAACACAGCTGGCCAAGATAAGATAGCCGCAAGATGTCCCAGGAACTGGCAGAGATAAGACTAACAACTCCCTGCAAAGACATATGGATGAAGGATCAAAGGAGGAAGACTTCTCACCTTGGTCTCATCGATCACCAGGAGGCAGGAAACTACCCCCTAACAACAACTGAAGCATGCGCAGAGTACTTCCACTATTTCATGAACAAGGAAGTAAAGATGTATAAAAAGGGGCTGTTTGAAATACTTAACACGGCAGTTGGCGGAGTGCAGACTCCCCTGTCGTCCAGCGCTGTCTTTGCTCATATTCTACTTGCTATAATTAATAAAATTTCAATTGGATTATGATCCGTTGTGGTCTCAATTTATAACACTGGGGAAGCAAGGACCGAGGAGGAGGGAAAGCCGGTGGGCGGTTTTTCAGCCGGACCCGGGGAAGCAAGGACCGAGGAGGAGGGAAAGCCGGTGGGCGGCTTTTCAGCCGGACCCGGGGAAGCAAGGACCGAGGAGGAGGGAAAGCCGGTGGGCGGTTTTTCAGCCGGTCCCGGGGAAGCAAGGACCGGGGGGGGGGGGGGGGGGGGGGCGGTGGGCGGTATATAAACCGTATTGGTGAGGGGCGGCAAGGGCCACGGGTCTCCCGCCCCCCCCCCCCCCCCCCCCCCGAGGTGTTAAGGAAGACCGCGCCGAGCCGCTCAGTGGCGGCTTTTGCCGCCTTCTGCTCGGCACGGTGCTGATCTAACGCGTTAGCAACTACCCGCCAGGTTTTTCCCAAATGCTTTGCCGTTTTATCACCGTCAAGGGTGGCTGCCCACAGCTTATCTCCTAGTTTCCGCCACTCGTCACGATCAAAGATCGTATTCGGGTCGAGAAAACAACCTTTCGCTACTCCATAAGCTACCACTCCCGCTAATTCCTTCTTTAACTCCTTAATACCACGCTTTTCTAAAAAGCAATTTAATAAATCTAGGGCAGCTTGCCTCTCCATACCCCCTTTTAAGGTACTCGCGCTCCGTTGCCCTACGAGGCTTCGGCTGCTCCTCCTCCTTGGTGCAACGCTGCCGATGCAGCCACTGCAAGTCCGGCGGCGCCCAGATCCCATCTATACGGTCGTCCTTTCGCGCGATGCGCCGCTTTGACCCTCCGGGGCAAGATCGGAGCCAAGTGCCACTTTTTCACGGCCGTGGTGTCGGTACCCTCCGCTCAGTGTTCGAATCACGTCGGGGTCAGCATTTGTCGTGAAAGGAAGACTTGGACGACTCAATATGAGTTAACAGCAAGCTTCGTTTATTGCAAGTCTTAACACCTATTTATATGGTTTCTAACTAGGTCACACGTATTTTGTTAGATACAATGTAGCTTTACAAGGACACTGTTTATGGTTTCTAATCAAGTTATACATATTCTGCTAGATACAATGTAACTTCCCGAGGATGCTGTGTCCTTGGTGATAACTTGCTGCTCCGTTCTCCTCCTGGTCTTAAACCTGTTGATTGTGGTGTTTACCACATTCCTGCTCCACCAGCTGCAGCATGTCTATGTGACCCTTTTTGACAAGCCATTCCCCCACAGATCATCAAGTTCCAGCCCCCCTGCCATGGGCAGGGACACCTCACACTAAACCATCTCACCCAAGGCTCTGTCCAACCTGGCCTTGAACACCACCAGGGATGGAGCATTCACAACTTCCCTGGGCAACCCATTCCAGTACCTCACCACCCTTACAGTAAAGAATTTCTTCCTTATATCCAATCTAAACTTCCCCTGTTGAAGTTTTAACCCATTACCCCTTGCATTTTTAGATCCCTAGGAAAAAGCTTTAGATGCTATTTGAGTGTTAGGAAAGATTTTTAAAAATCGAATAAGTGAGTTGTCATTTCTTAAAAAGAACCAAAACAAACCATCAAGACAGTTAAATTTCTGAGCTTAAGCTCTAAGACAGGAGGGGAAAAAAAAGACCAAATACATGACAATAAGAAAAATAAAACTATAGTATTTTCAATTGTGAAAATATTAAGAGAATAAGAATGATAGCAGAGCATGTCACAAGCTAAAGGAGGTCAAGAGAGAAAAGAAACAGCTGTGATCTATAATCAAATTCTAGCAGTTGGGATGCATAATGTATAAATAAATACATGTAATATACTGTGTGCATTCACGGTGCACAGATTTATTTTTTATTTAAATCACCTTACAATAAAGCAATATTCTTCTCACCCACCCATGGAGAAAATTCATAAGGCTAATGTGAGTGATCACTTATGAGATCACTGGCCTCAACTTTAAATGAATGCAACTTATATATGAACTGCACACAATACTCCTGGTGAGGTCTCACAAGAGCAGAGTAGAGGGGCAGGATCACCTCCTTGCTGGTCACGCTCCTTTTGATGCAGCCCAGGATACGGTTGGCTTTCTGGGCTGCGAGCACACACTGCCAGCTCATGTTCATTTTCTCATCGACCAGCACCCCCAAGTCCTTCTTCGCAGGGCCGCTCTGAATCTCTTCTTTGCCCAACCTGTAGCTGTGTCTGGGATTGCTCCGACCCAGGTGTAGGATCTTGCACTTGCCGGAGCAATCCCAGGCATGTGAATCTCCTAGTGAAACTAGCATTTGAAAACACTACAAAATGCATTAAAAATGGCCGAAGACCCTTCTTTGTCCCACCTCAGTATGAGAGGATAAAAATTTAGCACTTGCTAAGCATCATATCAGGCCTTGCAAAAGTATTCATGTGAGTTGTGACTGACATTGCATAGCAGGGATGTCAACAGGGACTGCTGTCCTGTCAGCTCTGTCTGCAGTGAGCTTTCACAGGACTGTGGCAGTAGCATAGACAAAGTCCATCATGTTTTAGTAACTTATCTGCAAAACAGCAACAAAAAATTGCCATTATTGTTGTATTGTTTTTGGTGTGCATTCCACATGCAATCCAGCAAGCCTTCTCAGTCTGGAATAGCTTTCACTTTGTCCTGGGTTCAGCAGTAGCAGTAATTTTTCTCCTTCTTCGTAGCTGGTGCAGTGCTATGGTTTTGACTTTGAGCCTGGGAACAATGCTGATACCATTGATGTTTTTAGTTGTCGCTAAGTAATGCTTACTCTGACCAAGGACTTTCTGAGTCTCATGCTCTGCCAGGGAGGAGGGGAAGACGGGAGGAAGAAGAGACAGGACACATGACCTGAACTAGCAAAAGAGATATTTATACCATAGTATGTCATGCCCAGTATATAAACTGGGGGCAGTTACCTGGAAGGGCTAGATCACTGCTCGGGTTGGGCTGGGTATCAGTCAGGGGGTGGTGATCGGTTGTATTCTGTTCCCTTATTTCCCTTACCATTATTATTATTGGTGGTAGTAGTAGTAGTTTAATATTATACCTTAGATACTAGACTGTTCTTATCTCAACCTGTGGGAGTTACATTCTTTTGATTCTCCTCCCCATCCCTCCAGGAGCAGGGGAAGGAAGGGGGGGGAGTGAGCGGATTTGGGGGGGAAAACAGCCAATGAACTCAATTGTATGCTGTTGCCTGCTATGTAGCACTTTTATAGCCCACCAACTAGATGTCTTCAGGTCACCAGCGGCTGGCCCTGACTTCCCTCCAACCATCATCCCAGCAAAGAATGAACTTTGATGAAACCAGACGAGTTCTGCGGTATCATCAGCAGCCAACAGTCCAACACTGCACACAGCTTCTCCTGCTCTGTTACAAGAGAAGGAGCCTGACAGCATGGACCGTGTGAACTCAGCAGCTTTATAGGGATTGGTCCATGCACTGAGGAATGATATCTCTCTCTTTGTGTGTCTGTGGATGTATATATATATATATGAGACAAGAGTGATGGTATATTGAAAAATGTGGGATCTGAACATGACATGAATGGTATGGAATAAGGGGTGGATACTGTCCTGGGTTCAGCAGTAGCAGTCATTTTTCTCCTTCTTAGTAGCTGGTGCAGTGCTGCGTTTTTGACTTTCAGCCTGGGAACAATGCTGATAACACACCAATGTTTTTAGTTCTTGCTAAGTAGTGTCTACTCCGATCAAGGACTTTCTGAGTCTTATGCTCTGCCAGGGAGGAGGGGAAGCCGGGATGAAGCAGAGACAGGACACCTGACCCAAACTAACCAAAGGGGTATTCTATACCACACCATGTCATGCCCAGTATATAAACTGGGGGGGAGTGACCAGAAAGCCCCAGATTGCTGCTCGGGTCAGCTGGGTATCAGTCGGCAGGTGGTGAGTGGTTTTATTCTCTTCCCTTGTTATTTCCCTTATCATTATTATTATTATTGGTGGTAGTAGTAGTAGTTTAATATTATACCTTAGGTACTGGACTGTTCTTATCTCAAGCTGTGGTATTTACATTCTTTCAGTTCTCCTCCCCATCCCTCTGGGAGCTGGGGGAAAGGGAGGAAGGAGGGGAGTGTGCGAGCAGCTGTGTGGTTCTGAGTTACTGGCTGGGCTTAAACCGCAATACCTTCTATTCTTTCCATTCATGTGCTTAGTTTGAATAAGAACAGTGGGTTCAGAATTGAAGCTTGACCTTTGCTGCCTGTGTAGAAAGTAGCCTGTTACATGGGACTCTGCTGCCACAAACTGTGAGATGCTTGACCAAGGCAGGGAACTTCTGCTGCTAGACTACTCTAAAGTAAACAAAACCCCATCTGCCTTGCATCAGCACTACTTTGTACCCCATGAATGGTTATGTTAGTAGGACAAATACATTCAGGAATCTCAACCAGGTGTGTACTGTGGCATTTCTGACTTGAAATTTGCTAAGCTGTGAAAGCATTATGATTTCTTGGGCATACACCATCATAGTTATTTGCTATCCCTTTTATTTTCCATTTGGAATTTATTTTACATTCATGATATGTTCAAATTGAGTAGTACCTCTGTGGGCTTTGTAAAGTAAGAAGCTTTATACTTTAGTAAGAAGCTTTATACTTTTTTTAGCCCTAGCCCTGGGGCTGATTTCCAAAGGACCCCACATCCATCCTTATGGAAATGATTTGTCAAGAGCTCTGTTCCTATTTTGACACTGGAAGGATTAGTTAGCCAGACTTTTCTCAAGTGCTCAACAGATAACTGAGAATTCAACGCTTTTATAACCAGCATTTCTGTATCAGTCATGTGAAAAATCATTCTCATGTTTCTAACAGACTAGGCGATGTGGACAGGAAAGTATCTGGCAACTAGTAAATGGTCATATTCTATGATTCTGTGTTAGAGAAATAGCATGTATCTGTCTAAGTTGACATCACTCAGAATATACTTCTGGTGACGCTTCCTGAAGATATATGTGCTAAGCTTCTAGTTCTGCTTGTTCAGTATCTTTTGGAGCTATTTAGAGATCTTTAGAATTAAATTATGTTCTCATGAATTTTGTCCTTTGGCAATTGCCCTTCTTTCAGAAATTGTGAAATTTGTGTGTCAGCAAAGTCCAGGAAAATTCATTTAACCAGTGAAGAGAATGTTGATATAATATTTTCCAGTAGTGGGGAAATGCCCGTTGTTTGTATTTCAGTTCTGCTTAAGGTAAATGTGTCATATGCTGAAGATATATAACCAAGGAAAACCAAAGACCTCTAAAAATCTAAGTTACCCTTATTGATGGTTTTCTTTCTTTGATCTTTCTCTAGTCTTTGCTAAAAAGGCCTTCTAAGGATCAGTAACATCCTTAGGCGTGTGAATTAGGATTAGAAAACTTTCCTTAGTGACCAAAATATATTGTTCGTACTTATATATTTTCCATTTAAAATCTTAATTTCTTCAGAAATTGAAACCTATATTTTGACAAAATAGCCCTGAGCTATGAGAAACCTCATGCTCTTAAATAACCTCTTTGACATGGTGTCGTGGGTTCAGCAGTAGCAGTCATTTTTCTCCTTAGTAGCTGGTGCAGCACTGTGTTTTGACTTTTCGGCCTGGGAACAGAGCTGATAACACAAATGTTTTAGTCTGACGAAGGACTTTCTGAGCCTCATGCTCTGCCAGGGAGTAGGGGAAGCTGGGAGGAAGCAGAGACAGGACACCTGACCCAAACTAGCCAAAGAGGTATTCCATACCACATCACGTCATGCCCAGGATGTAACAGAGAGTTACCCGAAGGGATAGTTGACTGCAGGGTTGGATGAGGTATCAGTCGGTGCTTGGTAGGGTGCGGTGGGGTGAGTTATCTGTTGGCTGGTGGTGAGGTGTTGTATTCTCTTCCCTTGTTATTTCCTTTATCATTATTATTATTGGTGGTAGCAGTAGTGATTTGTGTTATACCTTAGTTACTAAACTGTTCTTATCTCAACCTGTGGGAGTTGCATTCTTTTCGATTCTCCTCTCCGTCCCTCCAGAAGTAGAGGGAGGGAAAGAGGGGGGGAGTGAGTGAACGAGCTGTGTGACTTTGTTTAAACCACGACACATGGTATCTGCTTTCTCCTTTTCCTAAATATATTTTTGAAGAGTTGTCATTATCAAAGACTCGCTGTTCATCAGCTGATTGCATTTTTCTGTATGTTTTGTATAAAAGGACAAATTTTGGTCCTTTCTTCAGTGGGGCTAAAGAAACCAAATTCATCAAGGCAATTCAGAATCCTCTCACTGGATCTGTGAGCTCATGCCAATTAGGAAAACTACTGTTTAGTGTCAGTCAGTATGAAGGATGATTCATTTTCCCTTCTCTTAGCCTCTCAGGAAACATCCTGACCTTATCAGATTGGAAAAAAAATGTTCCCTAGAATGCTGAGACATGTTTGAAATGAAGTCCCACTGAACCTACCTAATGTGGAGACATTATTGAGATTGTTTCCTTTAAGGAAGATATTTTGTCATGTGTAGCTTTGCAGGAGGAAAAGCTGCATTTGCAGATTTTTCTATGGAATTTCCTGTTCTCTTCCTACTTTTTTGAAATTCACCCTATATACTCTACATTTTGAAAAAAAAATATAAGTAAAGTCCAATAAAGATCTAACTGAGCATGGTTCAAGGCTTACATTTCCCCAAACAGCCATGTCACAAGTACAGAAGGCATTAATCATCTGTATCTTATCTCTATGAGAAGCCATCTTCAAAGCAGAAAGGAGAATTCTACCCTCTGGAGGCATATCAGAAATAGTGTGAGGCACTCAGATACTGTGATTGAGGTCTATAGAAATGCCTATAAATAAAGTAGGAAATACCCAGATACTACAGTTTACTTGGGAAAATAAATAAACCACATAAAAATCTGACAAGATGCAAGCTTCTCTCCCATATGAGGACACTTCTCGTTCCTTTTCCACTCTATTCTGAGAGCAGGACCTGCTGTGCAGGGACTAGGTCCCCATCCTTAACTTGCAGTCCCTTGAGACAATGAAGTTAATCACCTTGTACATAGCACGACAGCATTAAGGATGGAAAACTTATAGGCGTGCTTAGCTGTGTATCCTTTCCAGATTTTGAATCTAAGAGGAAAAAAGAAATGTGCCTGAGCAGAAACTTGTAGAATCTGAAATTCGAGGGTATTTGAATATGAGAGTGCAAATTCTGGTATGACGGAAGGAAGAAGCAGATTGTCTACTGACTTCAGTGGGGGCATTAGATACAGATTTCACAGAAGTGCTTGGAGCAATAATGCATAGCTTCTGGTGGCCACCCCATTTATCTGCTGGAGCACTGTGCTGTTCACTTGGCAAGATCACTAAGGAAAAAAAGTCACTGATTGCAATTGCTCCTTTTTGTATATAATTTTTTTAGGCAACTTTGAGGTGTTCTAGTTCTGGCTCTCTTTCACGGACACCCCCTTGTCATGGGGAAAGAGCTTGCATGCCCTTGTGAGGTTAAGAGCTATGCTGGTGGTGGCATATGCCTCCGGTAGGGTCTCCCATGCCAGACAGGTTTCAACTGAAGGGTCAAACAAAGTGTGTCCATGGGCAGAATGGTCTCACTAGCCTTCGGGCAACCATCCTAGGAGAAGGACAACTCTAACTTCAAACCCGGGCAGATGGAGCTCATCTAGCCTTGTAAGGCCTTCCATCTAAGAGAAGGACACTCTAACCAAAACTACAACCTGAGGACTTTGCTGTCACCATCCAAGCTTGCTAGGCCCTGGCAGATAAACCTCAGGTGTAAAGGGTGGGGCCAGTTCCACGCACGCCCTCACCTAAAAAATCCACTGCGCAGGCCCGAAGGGTTTATTCACACTTGCAAAGCCCTGTAGCAACAGGCAAGGGATGAAACGGTAAGCACTGGAAGCCACAGACCAAACCCTGCATGCAGGCTGTTCAAAACATTGGTTACTCGAGATTGACCCAGGAGATGACAGTCTTGTTCAGAAACATCCTGAATGACCAAGCAGGCTTTTTTCAAGGAGAGAACTGCTTGCTCCATATGGAGAGAGGCCTAGAAAAGGTGGCCTAACTAAAGCTCATCTCCCCTTCCACCTGGTTGGCTAGCTGTGGCCAACGGGCATCTTCTGTTGCGGTCGATCAAAGACAAAGAGACAAAGGCATACACCTGCCACCAAAGGTGTGTCCAGATTGACACTTGCATGTTGGAACATCAGAAACATGCTTGATACAGCGGACAGTGGGCGTCCCGAGCACCGTTCTGCTCTAATTGCCCATGAACTTTCACGACTCAACATCAACATTGCTGCTCTCAGTGAAGTTTGCCTTCATGAGGAAGGTAGCCTTAAAGAACATGGTGCTGGCTATACATTCTACTGGTCAGGCAAATCCAAAACTGAAAGCCATCTTTCTGGAGATGGCTTCATGATTAAAAACTCCATCATCTCTAAATTTGAAAATTTGCTGATAGGTCATCCAATCGTATTATCACCTTACGCCTTCCACTACACAATAAGCAACATGTTGTTCTTTTCAGCATATATGCTCCAACTCTGCAAGCTGACCCTGCAGAAAAAGACAAATTCTACTTCGACCTGCGTCGCCTCACTCAAAAGGTTCCTATAGATGATAAGATCATAATCCTTGGTGACTTCAACACCCAAGTAGGTAAGAACTTTGAAGCCTGGAAAGGAGTACTAGGCAACCACAGTGTTGGTAGCTGCAATAACAACAGACACCTCTTGCTAGAGTTTTGTGCAGAGCAGCAGCTTACCATCACCAATACTATTTTCCAGCAGAAAGACAGCCTGAAGACAACCTTGATGCATCCTCTATATAAACATTGGCACCTTATTGATTATGTCTTAGTGTGCCTGAGAAATGTTCATGATGTCTGTCACACCAGAGTGAGGCCTAGTGCAGAATGTCAAACAGACCACCAGCTTGTGCATTGCAAACTTAACCTCCACTTTAAGCACAAAACTAAGAGGGGCAGCATTCCGAGGAAGAGGCTCAAAGTTAATAATCTCCAAATAGCTGCAGTGAGGGACAGCTTTCAGGCTAACCTTCAAACTAGGCTTGAAGACCCTTATAGATTCTTCTGAAGCACTTTGGCAACATATTAAAAATAGCATCCTGCAGTCCTCCATAGAATCCTTTGGGTTCTCCTTAAAGAAAAATAAAGACTGGTTTGCCAATAACAATTAGGAGGTCCAGGAATTACTGACAAAGAAGAGATCTGCCCATCAAGCACACCTCACTCAGCCACCTTGCCATGTAAGAAAAGAAGCCTTTTGTCTTGCATGCAGTAAACTCCAACAGAAACTTCGAGACATCAAGAATAAGTGGTGGCTCAACCTACCAGAAAAGACTCAACTATGAGCAGATTTGGGTGACCACAGAGGATTCTATGAGGCTCTGAAAGCAGTGTATGGACCCACAGATCATCTAGGATCGAAGATCATCTAGGTCCAACCCCCCTGACATGGGCAGGGACACCTCACACTAAGCCATGTCACCCAAGGCTACGTCCAACCGGGCCTTGAACACTGCCAGGGATGGAGCACTCACAACCTCCCTGGGCAACCTATTCCAGTGCGTCACCACCCTAACAGGAAAGAACTTCCTCCTTATATCCAATCTAAACTTCCCCTGTTTAAGTTTTAACCCATTACCCCTTGTCCTGTCACTACAGTCCCAGATGAATAGTCCATCCCCAGCATCCCTATAGCGCCCCTTCATATACTGGAGGGCTGCAATGAAGTTTCCACACAGCCGTCTTTTCTCCAGGCTGAACAGCCCCAACTTTCCCAGCCTATCTTCATAAGGGAGGTGCTCCAGCCCCATGATCATCCTCGTGGCCCTCCTCTGGACTTGTCCCAACAGTTCCATGTTCTTTTTATGTTGAGGACACCGGAACTGCACACAATACTCCAGGTGAGGTCTCACAAGAGCAGAGTAGAGGGGCAGGATCACCTCTTTCAACCTGCTGGTCACCCTCCTTTTGATGCAGCCCAGGATGAGGTTGGCTTTCTGGGCTGCGAGCGCACACTGCCGGCTCATGTTCATTTTCTCATCGACCAGCACCCCCAAGTCCTTCTCTGCAGGGCTGCTCTGAATCTCTTCTTTGCCCAATCTGTAGCTGTGCCTGGGATTGCTCCGACCCAGGTGTAGGACCTTGCACTTGTCATGGTTAAACTTCATAAGGTTGGCATCAGCCCACCTCACAAGCGTGTCAATGTCCCTCTGGATAGCATCCCTTCCCTCCATCGTGTCAACTGAACCACACAGCTTGGTGTCATGGGCAAACTTGCTGAGGGCGCACTCAATCCCACTGTCCATGTCAGCGATGAAGATGTTAAACAAGACCGGTCCCAACACCGATCCCTGAGGGACACCACTCGTTACCAGTCTCCAGCCGGACATTGAGCCATTGACCACAACTCTGTGTGCAGCCATCCAGCCAGTTCTTTATCCACCGAGTGGTCCATCCATCAAATTGATATCTCTCCAATTTAGAGAGAAGGATGTTGTGTGGGACAGTGTCAAACGCTTTGCCCAAGTCCAGGTAGATGACATCAACTGCTCTGCCCCTGTCCATCAGTTCCACAGCCCCATCATAGAAGGCCACCAAATTGGTCAGGCAGGATTTCCCCTTAGTGAAGCCATGTTGGCTGTCACCAAGCACCTTGTTGTTTTTCATGTGCCTTAGCATGCCTTCCAGGAGAATGTACTCCAAGATTTTGCCAGGCACAGAGGTGAGACTGACTGGTCTGTAATTCCCCGGGTCATCCATTTTCCCCTTCTTGAAAATGGGGGTTATATTTCCCTTTTTCCAGTCATCGGGAACTTCACCTGACTTCCGTGATTTTTCAAATGATGACTTCTGTGATTTTTCAAATATGATGGCCAGTGGCTTAGCAACTTCATTTGCCATCTCCTTCAGGACCCGTGGATGGATTTCATCAGGTCCCATGGACTTGTGCGCGTTCAGATTTTTAAGATGGTCTCGAACCAGATCCTCTCCTACAGTGGGCCCAAGGTCTTCATTCTCACAGTCCCTGCATCTACCTTCTAAGACTTGTGGTTTAAACCCAACCACAAACCTCGTCCACTCACTACCCCCCCTTCCTGCCCTCCCCCTGCTCCTGGAGGGACGGAGAGGAGAATCAAAAAGAATGCAACTCCCATGGGTTGAGATAAGAACAGTTTAGTAACTAAGGTATAACACAAATCACTACTGCTACCACCAATAATAATAATGATAAAAGAAGTAACAAGGGAAGAGAATACAGCACCTCAACACCAGCTGACCAATAACTCGCCCCACTTCCCCCAGCTGAGCAGCGACCTATACCTCCTCCAACCCTGCAGTCCTCTAGCCCTTTTGGTAACTCCCGGTTACCTCCTAGGCATGATGTGCTGTGGTATGGAATACCTCTTTGGTCAGTTTGGGTCAGGTGTCCTGTCTCTGCTTCCTCCCAGCCTCCCCTCGTCCCTGGCAGAGCACGAAGCTCAGAAGGTCCTTGGTCAGACCAAGCATTCGAGCAGCAACTGAAAACATCAGCCTTATCAACACTGTTCCCAGGCCAAAACATTAAAACACAGCACTGCACTAGCTTCTAAGAAGGGGAAAAATAACTGCTACTGCTGAACCCAGGACAAGTATCCACCCCTTATTCCATACCATTCACGTCATGCTCAGATCCCACATTTTCAATATACCATCACTCTTATCTCAGTGCACTCTTATTGCATGGACCAGTCCCTATAAAGCTGCTGAGTCCATCTGGTCCATGATGTCAGGCTCCATCTCTTGTAACAGTCTCTCAGAGCAGGAGAGGCTGTGTGCAGTGTTCACACTCGTGAATAACCTGGGCAATAGTGTCCATTGATAAGTCCACTCCTTGATCAAGAGTTCATGTCTATGTTGCATCTCTGCCCTTGATGGCCTGAAGTATCATGGGCCCACCAGGCTCAAAATAATTCACTGTCCCCTTCAGCAGTTTCTGTAGCTTGTTGCTGGGGACTCCATAGAGCTGCCTTCCATCTCTGATGCTTCCAAAGCACTGGAGGTGCCCTGTGGACCAGATACTCGCTCATACTGTCCCACACACCCTGCCACTCATGGCTGTCCAGCCTTGGAGAAGATATCTTGGTCCTCCCATATTGTTGTCTAACCCTAGACAAGAAGCAAACCTGACTCTGCTTAACTTCTGAGATCAGACAAAATGGTCATGGGTAGAACACACTCTTTGTGTGCCACCATGCTGATCCCCATCACAATCAGCAGGCAGGTCCCAAGGGTACCCAAAGGCCATTCAAACCCTTCAGAACTCTCAAATGATGCTGATGTACTTGTCACTGGGGCTGGTGCAGCTGCTGTGCTTGCTGGCTCTCCCACCACCAGCTTCTCTTTTCCTGAGTGCAGATCTTCCTCCTCTGCCTTGCTGGGAAATGCTGCGTGGACTCCTGCATCTGCCTGGGGCTCGGCGGGCGGCTTCCGCGGGACGTTCTTGGCCGCCGCGGGGCTGGGCTCTGCCGCGGGGCTCGGCTCCTCCGCCACCTCCTCCCACTGCTTGGCAGCCGCCTCCTTCCCGGCCTCCGGCCCCACTCCCGCCGCCGCCTGGTCCCCGGGGCCGCTCTCCCGGGCCGCTTCGGCTGCCGCCGCCTCCCAGGGCTGCTTCCCCTCGGCTCCCCGCAGCCTCACGAAGACAGAGGCAAGGACAAGGGCCAGGATGGTGAAGAGCAGCGGGACCGTCAGGTACAAGTCCACAGCCACGTCCTTCTCGCCCTGCTGCCGGAGCCCGTCTGTATTACAAGTCATTGCCATAAAGTACAGTGAAAGAAGAACCTTAGCCCAAGCCCCACACTTGATAAACACTATCACAGCAAATACCGGCTCTAAGTAATGTACAGCATTCTGAAACTGTGAGATCAAGAGAAACAACTTTGAGAGCCAATAAATTAGCATTGTGACGACTATTAATCCGATCATCTCTGTCGTTATCTCAACCCTTCGAGCCCCACGTTGGGCGCCAAAAAGTACTGTCATGGTTTAAACCCAACCACAAACCTCGTCCACTCACTACCCCCCCTTCTTGCCCTCCCCCTGCTCCTGGAGGGACGGAGAGGAGAATTGAAAAGAATGCAACTCCCACGGCTTGAGATAAGAACAGTTTAGTAACTGAGTTATAACACAAATCACTACTGCTACCACCAATAATAATAATAATAAAAGAAATAACAAGGGAAGAGAATACAACACCTCAACACCAGCCGACCAATAACTCACCCCACTCCCCCCAGCCAAGCACCAACCGATACCTCATCCAACCCTGCAGTCCTCTAGCCCTTCCGGTAACTCCCTGTTACCTCCTGGGCATGACGTGCTGTGGTATGGAATACTTCTTTGGTCAGTTTTGGGTCAGCTGTCCTGTCTCTGCTTCCTCCCGGCCTCCCCTCCTCCCTGGCAGAGCATGAGGCTCAGAAGGTCCTTGGCCAGACCAAACATTTGAGCAGCAACTAAAAACATCAGCATTATCAGCACTGTTCCCAGGCCAAAAAATCAAAACACAGCACTGCACTAGCTACTAAGAAGGAGAAAAATAACTGCTACTGCTGAACCCAAGACAGTGGTGCGGTCAGAGCCTTTGCCAGTGAAGACCGAGGCAAAGAAGTCATTCAGAACCTCAGCCTTCTTCAAATCCTGTGTAGCCAGTTCTCCCGAGAGCTTCCTCAGGGGGCCTAGGTTGTCCCTAGTCTGTTTTTTATTTGCTACGTATCTGTAGAATCCCTTCCTGTTATCCTTGAACAATCATGATTCTGGATGCACTAATAGCACACTGCACCTTCAGTCTAATCGTGCTCATGAACTAACATGGCCACACTGAAGGATTTGGTCATGTTCAATGAGAAAACTATTATGACTAGCTACTTAAACAGTGCAGTTTATTAAAGCAACAGCTACAGTTTCTTATGGATTGCCAGTGATAAACACACTATCTGTAAAAGCACGTGCAAATAACAGGTTATACAAACGCGCGATAACGTTATGAATAACAGCCTGGTTTTAAAATATAAAAGTAAAAAGTGAAAAGTAACTGTATATAGAGTTTTTTGATTTTTCCGGGGAAGCACTTAATACATTGCAAGTCTTACCCAAAGGCGTCCCTATGGGGAGAGGGAGAAAGGTCCAGCCTGTTGACCAGTCCCAGGAGTCAAGGGTAATCTGCTTATGGAATTTTCCTTGACTCGTCCATGATGATGTCTTCCCTAATATTCCCCCTTTGTTGGGCCGTTTTATACTATTTTTCACCTTCAAGGTGGAACTTGAGTGACTCTACTCATACATACCTTTATCTTTATTGGTGTAAAATTCTCTTGCTTTGCTTTAAAAGGTATATACCACAAAGAATTCAAAGAGCATGCTCAAAGAGGGGTGATTTCACTTCGGAGGCAGGTAGCATTAGAGATGGAGGTGTGGTTTTGTATTATAATGTATTAAAATGCATTATAATGAAGCAAAGTTCACACAAAGGACAGCACTTTGTCGAAAGATGACAGACTGTTGGCTCAGGGTAGCAATTAGGCAGCTTATCAGTTTCTAGTACCACCTAGTTCCCATCTCTGCTGGTGTTAGGACAGAGCATGGCCACAGAATCTCCACTCTGCTCCATCCTCCATATAGGTTGCCATGGGAACTGCTGTGGAGTGCATATTCCTGGCATACCAGGTGTAGCTGCATCTTCCCCTGAAAGTCCATTTTCCCTTTATGTGTGAACAGTGCAACATTTTAAATATAAGTTTAATTTCTAATTATTCCACAGGGGGAAAGGAGATGGATTAGATTAAAAAGTGCCTTCAACATTGGGTACTTGGCAGCAGCTCCTACCCTCTGTGAGAGACTGAACCAAAATCAGACTCCACTGTCCATTGTCTCAAAGATTGGTATAAGAAGCTAAGATGGGATTCCACCAATCCGTTGTCTCAGAAATAGGTAGATATTGATATAAGACTCCAATGTCCATTGTCCAAGAGGTGGGTATGAGGAGCTGAAATGGGACTCCACAGCCTGAGAGATGGGTGGGAAGAGCTAAGACTCTTTGGACCATTATCTCAAGGACTGGTGTGAGGAATTGCTGTCCATTATCCCAAGAATTGCTGCAGACAGGTGCAGTTGAAGAGCTGGCTGCAAGACCAGGGAAACTGGTCCACCAGGTATGCGTAATAGGTGACATGAAGAACAGAGGTACTCCCCCCAACTCATAATAAAAGGGGGGGAAAGGTAATTGCCATAAAGCACACCTTCAAAGGGACAACTCCAGGAGGACATCAACACATGGACACCCACCCACCTCCAATGACTACTACGGACTCTTGGAGACACTCTGCTACAATACCAACTATGGACCCTGGAGGACTCCCACCACCTCCGACAATGCAACAGACCCCCAGGACACCGCTGGATCCACAGTGGTGACTATCTCTCTCTGGACCCCAAATTCTTGCTTCATTTCTTTTTTCTGATCTGTCCTATTGCTTTCCTTATAATAATTTCCCTTCTTATAATAATTGTCTTTTTGTAATAAACCAACTGATTGATTACGGTACTTGACCTCATTTGTGTCTTAATTTCACTCTTGGGATCACAAAGGAAACAGGTCCAACACTGGGGTTTTCTCCATTCGGACCCTGATACCCCCACATCACACCATTGCTATTGATGATGCACTGAACTGTCCACTTAAAAGAACACAATCCCACAAGTCATGATTGATGGTGTAAAGCAAGTTGTGTTTAGAGAGCCACTACATGTTTAAGTATCTGTTACTTGGAAACCATGTGCCAGTGTCTGTTTTTTAATTTACATGTACAATCTCACAGAAACATTTACACCACATGAAAGACAGCATATAGTATTTCACTGTGATTTCCAATTCTACTAATGATGTCAGTCATACCTTTACATTTACTTGCAAGCTTGCCAGGTCCAAGAGCACTACAGACATTCATCACAGGATGCTGCTTTGACACTACTTCAGCATACCTTTACAGCTATCTTTCTAGCATTTTTCTAAGCTTTCAGTCTTTCTACAACTAGAACTTACTTAACATATTTAGAGCTCCATGTCAGCTAACCAGCAAAAGGTGACTAAAGAACTTAAAAGTTTACTAAGTTACAGTGACACACCCAGCAGGAATGCAGCTGGTGAGTCTGCAACGCTAGGTTACAAAACAACTCAATCTAGTGCAAATCCTTACTCATTCCAAAAAGTTTTACAGTGGCCACATACCACCTCTAAAACCTTTCTGGTTTACTACTGAATTTATTTCTGGTTTTGGACCCAGATACACAATATTAAGTTGCCTACAAAGAGGGGTTAAAAACAATGCAAGATTAACACCAATGCCAAAACAAGTCTCTAGTTACACTATTTCTGATTATTATAACAAGCACAAAAAGAATCATAGTTTCTACATTGGACAGAAAGTTTACAGCAATTTGAGTTCTGTCAGCCAAGTCATGGATGTGAATCTCAGAACAAGTGTGTCTACCTTCTCATCTTTCAGGTAAACCAGCCTAGCAGTTACTGGTTACAGCCTTCTCCTGCTGAGAAAGTGTCAGTGGTCAGTGTCATGTATAAACACAGACTTTTTCCAAAGAATTAGTGATGTAAAAAATTCTACAATTGCATTTGCTTTTCTTTAAACAGGAATTCTGATTTTTTCCAAAATAACTTTGACCCACAAACTCTCTGTTAACTAAATTACTCATAATTACTTCTACTTTCCTCATCATTGTTCTATGAACAATGGTCCCAGTAACTCTCACAATTAACTTTGTAAACGTTTCATATATTTAAAAAAAAAAAAAAAAAAAAAAAAAAGCACACGTTTAGGAGAAATTCCTAATAGCAAAATTGCTCCAAGCAGTCTTACGCTGGTAAATGAGCTGGTAGCATTAGTGATGGAGAAATCTCATGATGTTTTATTGTGTACACTTAGTGTGGTATTTTCAGATTTCTTTGGTTTGCCAACACTGACTACGATATATTTTGGAACTCTTATTTCTGGACCTGAGATGAAGAAATAATACATGAGAATACTGCATCATCAAAATACATGTTGCATTTTTGGACAGTAGTTTAATTTGGGACTTTCAAAGACCACCCATAACACTCAAGTAATGGAAATATAGCTCTTATCCAAAAAAGGTGACCAAATTCCGTCCAGCCTCACAAAAAACCTAAGATGCAAGGTGTCAACTTACATCAGAAAGGATGCAATTACCTAAGTGAAATGAAGCTTTAAAAAACAGTTCCACAGCTCAGGCTACTCCTTTATTGTCTGAAAACACCTTTTACAGATACATCTTACAAAGATGGTCAAGTTTGTTCTTGCAGAGGTCACAATCTATACCCTTGAGATAAATATAAGGCTCAGTTATAACAGAGACTAGATAGGTGACCCTGGATAATAATCCTTCCTGTATTATACCCCTCTGTTTTTACACTTCCGAAGCCCAGTGCTTCCATACAAGCTAACCACAAATACAGCTCTCATTGTCAGCGACAGTGCTAACCTAAATACGATTCAGCCATCAGTAGAGTCATTTTCTAAACTTACTGCTTCAGTAGGCATTTCCTACCAAGGCAGGACTGCAGAACATCAGCATATATGGTACACCATCCTCCTCTGATGCAGAACTCTTTCTACTGTATATTCACAGCAGACCCCACAAAGGTCACCAAAAGCTCAGGAATACTACTGATAAGCTGACATGCCTGTTCTGACTAAACAACCCACTGAAATAACCAGGGTAGCAGGGGAATAACTACATTCAAGGTAATAAGGCTGTGGGAATCGCCGGGAGACGAGCTCATCAGATGATGACCGACAAGTCTCGTTTATTGCTAAGCAGATGTATACTTATATACCTTGCTTGCATGTTTATAGTTTGGTTACAGAGAGATCATTGGCTTATAGCTTTTACATGTTACAAGATCATTGGTTTATAGCTTCTACATTTTTGCAGCTATACCGTGCACCCCCCCCACCATCCTCCTTCTCATGCACTTATCACTTAGTGGCCTTGGCTGTGATTGGTCATAGTATGTTGCTGTTTGCCGGTGTCCTTCATTTCCTCATTATCTGGCATGAGAGGTTTGCACCATGTTCTACACAGATGTCTTGTTTCAGCTCGTTGATGGGAACGTGACCTTTTGACCTTTTTCGACAAGCCAATCCTCCACATAAGGCAAATGCATTAGAACAGATTCACATGCCAGTCTGAAAGCCTCTGAGTGGATAGTTTAAAAGCCCAGGCAGCAATGTGCTCACAATTCAGATTTTGCTTAACTACCTCAGTACAAGAAAAGTTAACAGAATATAAAAAAAAATAATTTTGATCAAGTTCCGCTTGCATAAGCTTTCTGCAATTAACAAATAAAATACCTCTACAGCTTCTGCTTTAAAACTGAACCAAGGTTATCATCAATTTGATTTTGATATAAGAAAGCAATTTTCATGTACTTACATCTGCTCTCAGAAGGAAAAGAAAACTGTTGGTGAAGTTCCATTAACATACAGAAACAGTAACATCTGCTGGGAGTTTAAGAGGCTCATTGCTGTTACTTAATCAGCACCACAGGCTACAGCTGGCCACCTCTGCCCTTGTCAGCACTCAAGGTATGGTTTCAAGAGATGAGACCACACAACAGTCCCTGCAAAACATCTGTATCTATAAAGAAGTTCTATTCTTATTTGGCTGAGGATAGGTAATCCACCTATACAGATTCCTCCTTGCATAAACCTGTACATAGTATTGTGTGGGCAGGTTTGTCATAGCTATGAGCAGAGGCAAGAGGCCTTGGACAGAACTCGTGCTTCTTTGATTGAAATAAAGAGAGCTTGGGCCTTAACATAACCAGAGCGTCTGGGGAGGCATATTAGGGAAGTAAGATTGCTGATGCTGTATAGTCTTACAGCTAGAAACAGGATGCGAAACCGCAGAATTAAGATGTTGAAAAGTTGTGGTCGGCAAGCAATGTTTAGCAAGTCGACATTGTTAACTTTTGAATGCTAGAACGTTAGCCAATGGAATTGTTGTTGCTAAGTGTATGACGTAAATTAACCTTTGAATGTTAGCCAATGGAATTGCTGTATCTAAGGATATGACACAAGCTGGAAGAACGAGATCAGTATGTAACCCAGTGTATACGCAATAAACTTTGGCAATTGCTTGATCACATTGATCGTCTCTGCATTGTCCGTGACTCCCGCATCAACAAGTGGCGCCCGAACAGGGACCCTCAGATCAGTAATTCGCAGAGCTGAGTTTGAAAGCCTGACAGGAAAAGAGGGGGCGGAGAGCCGGCCGAAAGCAGCGCTGCCCCGGCGCTGGAAGTCAGACGTCTGCAAAACTTCGGAGAACTCACCCTGATCAGGTGAGCAGCCGAGGAGGAGATGGGGCACTCGCTATCCAAAGAGGAACAGGCAGTGGTGAAGCTCCTCCAACATATTCTCTCTAAGAGAGGTTTGCAATATGATAGTGCAGCCTTACAAAGGCTGTTAAAATGGGCTCGCGATCGTGGCTTTATCCCCACTGTGCAAGCTGCCTTTGAAATCTCCGAGTGGGAGCACATAGGACAAGCACTGTGGGATGAGATCAGTAAAGGAACAAAAGAAACACAAAAGCACTCCACTCTGTGGAGGATGATGTTAGACACTTTAAAAGAGATGAAATCTGAACGAGCGGCGGTGACGTCTGTACTTGTGGCTACCGCCCCCCCTCAAACTCAGTCCGGAGCAGGTGCAGGCGCAACATCTATGGCGTTTGCTCCTCCTACTGTGCCTGCAACTGTTCCCCAGAAACCGTCACAACTGGCAGGGAAGAAAAAGCTTCGACAGCGATCACAGAGCGCAGTAAGAGTAGAAAGAGTGACCCCTGGCGTCCCAGATCCAGAGGAGGGAGACCCTGAGTCTGCATTGGACCCGGGTCCGGGATCTCCAGAGTCAGAATTGGACTTATATCCTCCCGACTCCGACTATGATTCCCACCAATCGGGCTGTCCATCTCATCGACAGAGGATAGCTGGCCCGGCAGATGAGCAACTTCAACTGATCCTGAAAAGGCTGGAAGCTTTGGAGACTGGGGGAGTTTCTGGGCCGTCTGCTCCACCCTCATATGATCCTTTTTTGAAGGAAGGGATTCTGGGGGAGGAATTGGGGAAGGGATCGGGAGGTGGGAAAAATCCGGCACATCGTTGGCATGGGTTTATTAGGGATGCAATTGTAGATGGGGAATTTGCTGACATGGGGCCTTCTGCTTATCCAGTGTTTACCACCCAGCAAGGGGTAAAGGAGTGGGAGGCTTGTCCTGGGTTTACCAGGAGCCGTTTTGCTCCTTCTTAGTAACTGGTGCAAGCTCTGTGTTTTGACTTCCAGCCTGGGCAGAGAGCTGATAACACCGATTGTTTTTAATTGTTGCTAAGTAATGTTTATTCTGGCCAAGGACTCTGTGAGTCTCATGCTCTGCTGGGGACGAGGGAGGCCGGGAGGAAGCAGAGACAGGACACCTGACCCAAACTAGCCAAAGAGGTATTCCATACCACAGCACGTCATGCCCGGAGAGGTAACTGGGAGTTACCCAGAAGGGCAGGCTCTCTCTCCTCGGGGAGGTCGAACTCGTTCGGCGGTGGTATCGTATTCTCTTGTTATTTTCTTTTATCAATACTATCATTGGTGGTAGCAGCAGTGATTTGTGTTATACCTTAGTTACTGGGCTGTTCTTATCTCAACCCGTGGGAGTTATATTCTCCTGATTCTCCTCCCCATCCCTCCGGGAGTGGGGAGGGTCGGGGGTGGGGGTGAGTGGACGACATGTGTGGATTGGTTTGAACCACGACAGTTCTTTTTGGCGCCCACCGTGGGGCACAAGGCGTTCAGATAACAACAGATCTGACCGGATTAATAGTCACTTGTCACAATGCTGATTTATTGGCTCTCAAAGCTGTTCCTCTTGGTCTCACAGGTTCAGAACTCTGTACATTACATACAGCCGGTATTTGCTGTGGTACTGTTTTTCAAGTGTGGGGCTTGGGCTAAGGTTTTTGTCTCATTGTACTTTATTATAATGACCTGTAATACAATAGAATCATTGATCATGAAACTGATCGGTCTTCTGTTCCCAGTGTGGTCACCACCTTTATACTTTGGGAGGTATATAATACAGGTGCTTAGCAATTTCACATCTTTTTTCTCCTTCTCGGGTGGTCAACCTGTGAAGGAAACATTCTTTTATCCTCCTAGCCCCCCTCTCAGACCAGCTACAGCATCACTTGAGAGTTTTGAAGTTCTTGAATGGTCTTTTAATATTGTTGAGACCTGTTTCCTGATTGTGATGGGGATTTCCATGTTGGCACCCATACGGAGTTTGTTTTGCCCACAACCATTTCGTCTGATTTCAAGAGTTAAGCAGAGTCAGGTTTGGGCCTTGTCTGGGGTTAAACGACGATATAGGAGGACCAAGAGATTTTCCCCGGGGCTGGACAGCCATGAGTGGCAGGGTGTGTGGGATACTATGGGCAAGTATCTAGGTCAGTGGGCTCCTCCCGTACTTTGGAATTTCACCACCGAACAAGTGCAAAATCCGGAAGAATTAGTAAAACACTTAAATGAGGTGTGTGGTTGTCCTGGTTTTGAGCAGCAGCAGTCATTTTTCTCCTTCTTAGGAGCTAGTACGGTGCTGTGTTTTGATCTTTTGGCGT
The DNA here is from genome assembly GCF_037157495.1 of Lathamus discolor. Lineage (NCBI taxonomy): Eukaryota > Metazoa > Chordata > Aves > Psittaciformes > Psittacidae > Lathamus > Lathamus discolor. The sequence continues at coordinate 27,852,154 of NC_088908.1, forward strand.
TGGAGCAGTGGTGATAACGCCGATGTTTTCAGTTGCTGCTCGAATGTTTGGTGTGGCCAAGGACTTTCTGAGCCTCATGCTCTGCCAGGGAGGAGGGGAGGCTGGGAGGGAGCAGAGACAGGACACCTGACCCAAACTGACCAAAGAGGTATCCATACCACAGCACGTCATGCCCAGGATGTAACGGGGAGTTACCCGGAAGGGTTGGGACTGCAGGGTTGGAGGAGGTATCGGTCGGTGCTCGGCTGGGGGGAGTGGGGCGAGTTATTGGTCGGCTGGTGTTAAGGTGTTGTATTCTTTCCTCTTGTTATTTCCTTTATCATTATTATTATTGGTGGTAGCAGTAGTGATCTATGTTATACCTTAGTTACTAAACTGTTCTTATCTCAACCCGTGGGAGTTGCATTCTTTTTGATTCTCCTCTCCGTCCCTCCAGGAGCAGGGGGAGGGCAAGAAGGGGGGGAGTGAGTAAAAGAGGCTTGTGGTTGGGTTCAAACCACGACAGTGGTCAGTCTGGCCATACCAGAGACGGACAAATCACGGCAACGTGCTGGGGCTTGGCCTATGCTTACAGGGCTTTGTTCAACACTATCCAGCACCTTCAAAAGAAAAAAAATGCCCCTGCATCTGAGGGCAAAGCAACAGTCAGTGCAGCTACTCCAGCTCCAAGTACAGCAGCTACACCACCCCCAGCGACAAGTACAGTAGTTACCCAAACTTTGGCTGCAACAGACAGGACGGCTACCCCAGCTCCAAGCACAGCAGCTACACCACCCCCAGCAACAAGTACAGTTGCTATTCAAACCACAGTGAAAATCACTGTAGCTAAACCAGAGGATCAATTTGTACCAATATCGGTTGCCCCTGTAAGCAAGAGAAAAAGCAAAAAGGAGGCAAGAAGGGTGAAGCAAGATGAAGAAACAATGTATTCACCACCTGGTCCAGAATCTGAGGAGGAGTCATCATCGCATGATGACGAAGAAGAAGAAGAGGTGACTTCTCGACCTCAGACCTCAACTGAGCTACGGAATATGCGAAAAGATTTTACCCGTCAACCAGGGGAGCACATCATCACCTCGTTGCTCCGATGCTGGGAAAATGGGGCCGATGGTCACGAACTAGAAGGTAGTGAAGCCAAGCAGCTGGGATCACTTGCTAGAGAAGGGGGAATTGACAAAGCAATTGCAAGAGAGAAAAAGTCCCTCAGTCTTTGGAGGCGGCTCTTGGCAGCTGTGAAAGAAAGGTTTCCATACAAGGATGATGTTATGAGTCGTTCGGCCAAGTGGACTACTTTAGATAAAGGCATCCAGTCTCTAAGGGAATCAGCCATCGTAGAGATGATCTATCACATCAAACCAAATACCGGAGATATACCCATAGACCCAGATGAAGTCGAATGTACACAACCCATGTGGCAAAAACTAACACGGAATGCACCGTCATCATATGCCCATTCATTGGCAACAGTAACCTGGAATGATATAGTACCACTAACAGTGGATGAAATGATTCATAAACTCCGAGAGTTCGAAGACAACCTCACCCCTTCCTTCATCTCAGCTGTGGAAAAACTGTCCCAGGATCTCAAACAATTGAGGGACGATCTATCTGATTTATCCAGCTCCTCACGTGTACCAACACACGTCTCAGCTATTAACAAAACGCGTCCTATTCTTCGAGAGAGAAGATATAGGAGGTATACGCCACGGGCCACCCTATGGTTTTATCTGCGGGATCACGGAGAAGACATGACGAAGTGGGATGGAAAACCTACTTCAGCTTTGGAGGAACGGGTGGGCGAATTGAAGAGGGGAGCAAGGCCCAAGACTCATCCCATGACAGCTGCGGCTTCAGTCTCTGGTGAGCAGGCCCCCAGATGGAGTGGAAGAGCTGGCTTTACTCCAGCTCCTGTGATAACGAAGAATAATCTCTTTCAATATGACTTAAGTGTTCCCAGAAGGGCAGGCTCTCTCTCTTCGGGGAGGTCGAACTCGTTCGGCGGTGGTATCGTATTCTCTTGTTATTTTCTCTTATCAATACTATCATTGGCGGTAGCAGCAGTAATTTGTGTTATACCTTAGTTACTGGGCTGTTCTTATCTCAACCCGTGGGAGTTATATTCTCCTGATTCTCCTCCCCATCCCTCCGGGAGTGGGGAGGGTCGGGGGTGGGGGTGAGTGGACGACATGTGTGGATTGGTTTAAACCACAACAAGGCTCTTGATTTAAAAATAGTTAAGGAGGCTCGGCAGGCAATGACTACATATGGATTGAAATCGTCTTATACTCAGGCCATAATTGCTCATATATTTTCGGCTTATATTTTAGCTCCGTATAATATCCGGTTGCTTGCCCAATCATTGCTTGCTCCGCATTTGCAACTTTGGTCTTTTAACAAGTGGGATCTAGCCTGCCAAAGGGTTGCTAGTCAGCCTCGCCAGCCAGGAGACCCATTGTTTGGAGTAATGGCCGATGTCTTATTAGGAAAAGCTCAATATGACGATCCGCAGGTGCAGGCTAGTCTGCTAACGGCTGTTCTAGCCTTGTCTCAGGAGCAGGCATTGAAAGCCTTGTACGCCTTGCCTGATGACAAAACTGCTCCTGGGTATTTGTCTGTTAAGCAGGTACCAATGGAATCATATCAGCAGTTTATTGATAGGCTGTTTGACACCTTAAGAAAGAATCCTGATCTCAGCGATGATATGAAAGGGAAATTGCTAGACATCATGGCCTTTGATGGGGCCAATGATCAGACGAAACAGATTTTAAGTAGTTTGCTGAGGGGGACGTCTGCTGCTCAGTCGCTTGAAGCAGTAGAACACATGGGGCATAAGCTGAAGGCGGCATATATGGCTGAGGCGCTTGGTGCTTCTGTCCAACCATTTGTCCAGGGGAAAAAGGGAGGAAAAGGAAAGGGAAAGGATAAAAGATGCTATAATTGTGGAAAGTTGGGTCATCTTTGAGCTCAATGTAGGGCATCGGAGAGGCCACAACCCAACAACCGGGCAGTCAACCAAGCTGGATCAAAATGGTGTGTATGGTGCCAAAAGCCCACACATAATACGGCGGAATGTAAGGGCCCGGGAAATGGGAAGTCGAGCGCTTACCCTCGTGCTCAGACAAAAGTGCAGGGTGCTTGGACAGCCTCACCTCTGCCACAGCCAGCAGTGTCGGAGTGGACGTGGCACCCGCAATAGATGTTACGCTACTGGGTACTCAGGTGCGCCTGGTTGATTCTGCACTTTGGGGTCCGTTAGGACATGGACTAAGTGCGTTGTTAATAGGGCACTCCTCAGTGTCACGTTGCAGAATTTTTGTAATACCGGGATTAGTCGATGCAGATTTTTGTGGTAATATCAAAGTCATGGTTTATACATTGCACCCTCTGGTGTCCATCCCGAAAGGGGAGAAGATTGCACAATTAATACCGTTTGAAGCAAAGGTGCCATGTCAGGGTAAACGGGAGCGGGGATCAGGAGGTTTCAGTTCCATGGGACGGCCTGAGGTTCTACTGGCCAAGGAAATTTCGAAAGGGAAGCCCACAGAGTCTGTTTGTTTGAGTCATCATAACAGACAAATGATCAAGCTGGCCGCCATCTTAGATACTGGGGCAGATGTCACGGTTATTCCGACACACAATTGGCCCTCTGATTGGTCCTTAACTCAAGCACCAACCTCTATTATGGGGATTGGTGGTTGTCAGCAAACTTTAATTAGTCAGGACTTAATTTGCTGCACCCTCTCAGATGGGAGCACAGCAACTCTAAAACCAAAGAAAAGCTTTACAGGGGATTATAAACAAAATCGGTTCAGCAGTAGCCTCTTGAAGAATTCATGAGCTACCGATTTTGTTCTTTATTCTCAATTCTAGTTCACAGAACACCCATCCATTTGGAATTATCGGCCAATTGCCTGAAGGACAACTGCATATTTTAGAATGGATTTTTCTCCTGTATCAACCAAAAAAGACTGTTGTGACACACCCAGAATTATTTGCTCAATTTATCATGAAAGGTTGTAACCGAGTTATTGATATTGCTGGTGAGGAACCAGCCTCTATCACAGTACCAATAACTCAGGACTATTTAAGTTACTTGTTAGGGAATTCACTTGCCCTGCGAGTAGCTCTTGCAGATTATCCAGGAAGTACCAGTAGTTCTTTTCCCCAGTCCCGATTATTACCTCTGTTGACATCTCAAACTTTTGAACAATTTCCAATTAGATCTGAAATACCAGTAAAAGGATTGACTGTTTTCACCAATGCTGGATGAAAGTCTCGGCGTGCTGTGGTTACGTGGTATGCTGATAATCATTGGCAACGGCACTTAATTGATGGTGAAGCAGCTGATTCGTTGCAGACTTTGGAACTAAAAGCGGTGGTTTGGGTTTTTTTACATTGGACCGTCCAGCCAATTAATATTGTTTCTGATTCTCTTTATGTTGTGGGAATAGTCCAGCGTATAGAACCATCTCTCATTCATACGGTTAGGAATTTGCTCTTGCTGTCCATATTGCTACAGCTACTCCAGGCTGTCAATCAACGGCTTGTGCCATATTTTATCACTCATATCCGAAGTCACCAATTTTCTGAGGGTTTGGCGCAAGGGAATTTGCAAGCAGATCAATTAGTTGCAGCTCCTATATGGACTGGGCCTGCCCCGAATTTATTTGAGCAAGCATGTAAATCTCATGATTTTTTTCATCAGTCTGCTAAGGTGTTAGCTCGTCAATTTAATCTATCCTTTTCTGACACGCAGGGCATAGTGCAGTCGTGTCCTGCTTGTCAGAAATCGGGCCTTGGTTTGGGGCTGGGAGTCAACCCTCATGGCCTTCTGGCCCTGCAGCTCTGGCAGATGGATGTTACCCACGTCCCAGAATTTGGTCACCAAAAATATGTTCATGTCTCTATTGATACGTTCTCTCTGGTGGTTTGGGCAACGGCTCAGACCGGGGAATCTGCCAAGCATGTAATTCGCCATTTACACATGGCTTTTGCAGCCCTGGGAGTGCCTTTAGCCATCAAGACAGACAATGGTCCTGCGTATACTTCTCACAATTTTGCCCATTTTTGTGCCTTATGGGGTATACGCCACTCTACAGGACTTCCGCATTCCCCCACGGGGCAAGCTATCATTCAACGCACTCATGCAGTCTTAAAAGCACTATTGCAAAAACAAAAAGGGGGAGCCCCTGCTCCACCCACAGACCATTTAGCAAAAGCTAATTATGTTATGATTTTTTTGTGGCTAAGTGGAGACCGCACGGAGCCACCTATTGTTGTTCATAGCAGCACCTTGTCATCCGGATGTGTTAAAAAAACAGGTGCTCGAGTCATGTATAAGGAACTGAGTTCAGGTATGTGGAAAGGGCCGGTTGAAGTCATAATGACTGGGAGAGGATATGTTTGTGTTTTCACAGACGCTGGGCCAATATGGGTTCCAAGTCGTTGGGTGAAGCCATATCGATCCGTGTCGGGATCTTGATGATGGCTGTCACAATCACTGTGATTTTGGACGATCTGCTCATCGATGCAGCAAGGCAACAACAGAATATGTGGGTAACATGGGCAAACAGAACCAACACTTCTAGTTTTTGTATATCTTTAACAGCCGTGTCTGATCCATTCCGCGCTTGTTTAATTGGTATACCCTCTTTGGAGCCAGAAGGATTTGTGGGATAAGTAACATTTCGTTAACTAACCAAACCATATTGCAACAAGAAGGAGAAAAGGCTAATGCCTCTGATGCCTGGTGTCACAGAAATCAGACGACCTGCCAGCAGCCCCAGGCTAACAAACAAGTTTGGTGTGGAGGTTGTATCAATGGTAATATCGCAAACTGGACACTAGCTTAGATGTCTGTTTTATTGATTCAGCATTTGAATAAAACTTTACCGTGGGATCCACAAGAATTGCAGCTAGCAGGGTCCATAAACAGAACTAAAGATGGCTTGTGCTTTGGCTTTAGCGCTAATATAATTAATACCCCGGTTAAAGCGAGGTGTGTAAGCTCTAGCACCGGTGTGCAATGCCAGCCACTTGAGGTGTGGACAGATGTGTCTGGATCAGGTATTTATGGGATACGGAATGCTTCTGAGGCCCAAGCATGGTGTGGGGGAGCTGTGGGGCTAGAAGAGTTTGGTTGGCATGAACTTTTTCCAAACATGTCATTAGCTTTGCCTAAGGGAGTCTTTTTGATTTGTGGTGATCACGCTTGGCAATGTATCCCAAAATTTCCAGTTGGAGGGCCATGCTACTTGGGAAGGTGTGGAGAGCTTTGCAGAGGACTGGCTGCGTGGCAGAGGCCATGCAGATGGTGACATACTGCAGCTGGTGCAGATCTCAGATGGAAAAGTACAAGGGAGCAAGATGAGCGCACCCTGGAGATAAACCGCGGCAGAAGCAAAACGATAATTAAGTTTGTGACCTTCAAGTTGCTCAATGTTTATCTTACTGACCAGACTCCTTGTCCCTGATCCTATTTTGTATCCTGTTTTGCTGAATTCCTTTACTGTATCTTTAACCGATAATCTTGTAACCTGTAAAAGCTATAAACCAATGATCTTGTAACATGCAAAAGCTATAAGCCAATAATCTCTCTGTAACCAAACTATAAACATGCAAGCAAGGTATATAAGCATCCATCTGCTTAGCAATAAATGAGACTTCTAAAGCAAGTTATGCTCGTGTCTCCCAGCTCTTTGCGACATTTGGCGCCCGAACAGGGACCCAGGGACTTTGTACAGAACAAGGAGCTGAAGTGGACAGACCTCGTCGCAGCAGGGGTGGCCTAAAAAAGACAAGAAGATTTGTCTCGAGGCTCCTGGTGTCACAACGGTGAATCAGGCTGTTACGTGCCGCCGAAACCTTGAAAAAAAAGCTGCAACAGCGCTGACGATACGGTATGGAAAGGCAAGCAGCATATAAACTGTTTGAGGACTTTTTGAAAGTTAAAGGGGCGGATTTAGATTATAAGAAGGAATTATTTAGTTTACTAGATTATGCTAAGTCATTGGGTTGTTTTATTAATCCGCATACTGTACATACTTTAACAGAATGGCGAATATTCAGGGTTATTTTGTGGGATAGAACGATTAAGGATGATAAAGTTGCAAAGAAATATGGTAAACCTTGGCAAGCTATATATAATACCCTGTTAAAACAAAAGGCTGGGAAGACAGCAGGGATCGGGAAAGCTCCGAAGAATGCAGCCTTCGGAAGGCAAAGAACGCTTCGCTGCTGGCAGTGTCGGTTCCGAGAGCCTGAGCAAGATTTTACTTGGCTCGCCGCCAGGAGGACAATTATTAATTGCCTACATAAGTATGCAGTACTTCAACTCTTCCGACATATCCTCTCTGCGAGAGGGATAGCGTATGATGAAGTTATGCTAAAAAGATTGTTGCTCTGGATTAAGGAGAAGGACTTAATCCAGGGGGTTGGAGAAGCCTTTGAGCTTGGGACTTGGGAAAAAATCGCTAAGGAAGAAGTCTCTGTTTTATGGATGTTTTCAGTCCTTAAAGTGAAGGGGGCAACCGTTAAAGAGACAGACTTAAATTTAATGTTGAAATGGTCGAAGACGCATTGTCCAGAGACTGATGAGTCTACCGTATCTGAGGTCTCTTTGTGGAGTGGTGCACGAGCTGAGATGTGGGACGCAGCCACGGAGGGCAGTGACACTGTGAAACATTTGTTGGTTATTTGGAGAACTATTTTAGAGATGTTAAAGTCAAAAAGTGAGATCATGGAACCCAGTGTCCCGTCCCCCCCACCCCTGGCCACCCCTGAGCCTCTGACAGTTGCCGCCGTGGCTGCAAAGACTGAAGACAGAGATGAAGACACTCTTTTTGACCCGGACCCTATTGACCCCAAGAAGGAGCTTGTGCGTGCTCATCAGACTGCTGTTGTTGCGTCTGAAGTTCTGACGCCTGTTAATTCTGATGCTGACCTGGATGATCCTTTTGACATGGAGCCGGAAAAGAAACCTGATTTATATCTCCCAGATCCTCATGATAAATGGGCAGCTGTAAAGGGAGAAGCGAGATGGGTGTGGGATGCAGATGTATTGTGTGCTTTCCCTGTTGTTATAAATTGAGACCACAACGGATCATAATCCAATTAAAATTTTATTAATTATAGCAAGTAGAATATGAGCAAAGACAGCGCTGGACGACAGGGGAGTCTGCGCTCCGCCAACTGCCGTCCTGAGCAGTTCAAACAGTCCCTTTTTATACATCTTTACTTCAGTGTTCATGAAGTAGTGGAGGTACTCTGCGCGTGCTTCAGCTGTTGTTAGGGGGTCGTTTTCTGCCGAAGTGAGAAGTCTTCCTCTTTTGTCCCATTGTTGACCCCTCTACTCCTATGTCCTTTGTTCGTCTTATCTCTGCCATTTCCTGGAACATCTTACAGCTATCTTTAGGCAACATCTGCTATGTTTGCATAAGCGATAGGCGATTTGCGGTTGGCGACTGTTAGTCTTATGTAAGCGATTTCATACTTTTTATTGCCTAACCTTTACATTGGGCTTAACATAAATCTTAATAAACAATATCCTAATTCATAGTTTCTTACAATCCCCCCTCTTTTTGTTTTATCCTATTATTGTTTATTAGATGCTGCTTTCATTTTCAGAATTGTAAGCCAACCTTTTTCCACACTCCCAACATTTATCATAACACTCACAAGGTAATTCCTTACAATCACAGGTATAGATTTTACGTGGTATGACACATTCACAACAATCTTCATCCTCATTAATAGATACACTCTTATATTTTGCCCCAGATCTCGTAGTTAAAATAAGCAGTTTAGCTATGTCAAACCGTTCTCTAATAAAGTGTAAAATATAGCGTAATATACAAGGCCCAAATATAAGTCCCAAAACCAATATAATAAGCGGTCCTGCTAAAGCAGACAACAAAGTGGTTAGCCAAGGTGAAATATTAAACCAGTTTTCATACCATGACCTGCCCGCCTCACGATCTTTCTTACGTTGATTTAACCTTTTCCGGAGTTCTACATAAAGGTTGTACAGGGAATTCAGGTTGTCCCGCCTCAGTGAAAGTGGTTATCACTTTGGATGTTTCCCACGATATTAATTCCCACTTTAATGGTTCATGCGGGTTTCCATTTGCTTGGGTTATTATCAATAACAAAACTAACGGTATACCAGGAAAAAGGGTGTCTGTCAATTTTTGCCAATTTAAGTATATTTTTACCAGTCCTGGGGAAGTTCGGCCATTGCTGTTTTTGCATCCCATTGTTCTGGTTCTTTTCTCCACAGTTTATTCCTCCTCTGCCTCGCCCGTCGACTCGGTTGCTTCGAGCCACGGGGTGTACCATCTTCTCGGCAGCAAGGGAATTCTTCAGGAGAACAGCTGTTTCGGACTTTCTGCCTGTTTACATAGGCTTCCCACTTTTGCAGCCTTAACTAATGGGGCAAAGCAAGATACAGTTAGTACTTCCCTTCTACACTTTAATCAAAATTTCGGCTATAAAGGGGACTGGTTCATTGGAGTGGTAACAATAATATTGAGGGTTTATTCCTTTGGCAAAAATCTCCCACCACTCATGGGATTCCCAAATAATTTCTTGTTTTAGACTCTAATTGTTTTAATTTCCACTCAGTGAGAGTTCTTTGGATTTTCCAACACTGTGTGCAAACTCCTATTGGAGGGCATCCACATTCACAGTGTGTCCACCATTTATCCTGACATACCTTACACCTAAAACAAGCAAATGGATAACAATTGCAATTCAAATTATTACACCTAATTCGTATATCTAGAGTACATACATTATTTACATCAGCATATCTTCTATATTCACTATTGTGTGGTTGCATAAGTTTAACAATTTCCTTCAGCACACTTTGTACGTTTCCATATATAATAGAAAAGAGGAAAAATAATTATAGCAAATATAAACAGCAATACACACTTTATACCAAAAGATAATGCGGCAAAATAATTAAATAAAGTCTCTATCATTATGTTATCTTTTCAGGGTTATCTTGGTGTCCCCTGGAGTACTGATTACTTTCCAGTGGGGTCTCGTCACTGGGCCTTTAATGCGACTGGCTCCAATATTTTCTGGCCATTAAACAAATAATGTCCCAAATATTTCACTTTTTCCTCCACAAATTGTAACTTTTCTTGTGATACCCGTAGGCCCTTTTGTGCAAGAAAGTTTAGAAATCGAATGCTTTCTTTTCTTACATCCTCCTTATTATTCCCTGCTATGAGCAGATCATCTACATACTGTAACAGCACGTTCCCCGTTTGTACCTGGTATTCTTTTAAGAGCTCTTCCAGGTATGTTTGTAGCCCATATCCCTGGGAATACCTGATCCAGTATATCTTCAATCTGACTTCTCCCTTGACATGATTAGTGATCAAAATTAAGCTTTTAACATCTCTATATACTGTTGGTCATTTTTAAAGTGATCTCGCCTCCTTTGAAAGTAATGGTTGCTCCCAAGTGTTCTAACAAATCTCTCCCCAAAAGAGCTTTTGCGGAGTTAGGCATATACAAAAACTTATGGATGCCCCATTGTTTTCCCAATTGATATTTTAGTAGTTTACAAAAATAAGTCTTTTCACCTTGGCCAGTCGCCCCTTTTATCATCATATAATCGTCCCCAAAGGTATTAAAGCTTTGTTTAAAACTGAATACATTGCACCTGTATCAACCAAAAATTCCATTATAACCAGTGGATCTGCTAGGGAAGATTCCCCTGGTCCCGTCAGCCTAGTTCCAATTCAGTCACCCGAGCCACCCCATGGCACTCCCACTAGGGTAGTCTCACTCCCAGCATCCAAACTCCTCATAGCACTCACACCGATCCGGTTCCACAGAAGAGGAGGTCACTCCCCCACTTCTGTCCGACATTCGTCCTCCACCAGTTTCAAAGCAACCAGTGCAGCCGTGGCTGTAGCACGACCCAGCTTTTTCTTTTCTACCTATTTCCAATTCCTATACACTCTCCATGCTTCCTCCTTCACTCCCATCCACATTTATTCATCAACCGTTCAATCCCGTCTGTCAACATGTCTGTCTGCCTGCCCCAGCACCCATCTCATACTTAAACACAGGAACTGCAGGAGCTTCCCTCCTTTCCCCTTTGGTTTTTCCCTTTTTTATTTATTTATTTGTTATTTTTCACAGGTGCTCACCCTGCTCTGCAGGGGTTACAGATGCCTGCCTCTGCAACAGCACTTCTGGTTTAACCCTTTCTTAACCCTGAATGTGAATGTGCTGCTTGTTGCCAGTGACAGCAATTTCCTCCTCCTTATCAATACCTGATAGGACAGAGGCAGAGGGTGCTCCTCTCGGAGGTACCTGTGATATATAATTTTCTTGATGACTGTCCCAATATCGCAGGCTGATATAGGGATCTGGCAGGGTTATATTAATTTCACATTCTGTCTGCCACTCCAGGTGCTTTCTTAAAGTGAAACATATCTGCATACATTACTTCATTGCATTTTCTTGGCCACCTCAAAACCAACATAAATTGTAAAAAAAAATGCATTAGAATTCAGAATTCCATTTTTAGGCCATTTTTCCTGATTTTCCAATGTTTATAAGGCCACCATTGATTACAATATTTTACCAATGTTTTCTTGTTTACCGAGCCTCCAGAAGAACCTCCCAGTTCTTTCCAATGTGCCAAAATGTAACCCAATGGGCTTTTCTTCAGAATTCCCTTGTTTTGACCGGCTCCCATTTCAAACAATCTCTTACAAATCTCTATAGCTTCTCTTTCCCGGTGCTCTGCAAATGCACTTAAAATATGAGAGCACCTACACACAAGTTTTATGATATTCTCAGGGGATTCAGTAAGATAGTATCTCTGGGATCTGCAGATCAACTCCCCTGTCGTTAGAACATAGTTTCAGTTCCAGCAAAATTTACACTGCTCTAGTATCCACAGCAGGTTCCACTGTTCAAAACTTATTATGCACTCATATGTCAGGTTACGAAGGTTTTCCTGATATCCCCCGTTGATTGTCCCAAAAAGAGAGACATTAATTGTTGTATTCCCTTTTTTTTTTTTTTTTTTTTTTTTTTTTGTAACCACATCTTCTCAAATTTTCTTTTATACCTTTTATAAACCCTTTCTCAGTTTTCCATTCTAACTTCCCGGAAGTCCGCCGGGATTTTGTGGCTTTTCTCCACAAAGTAATCTTTTATTTATGGTCACCGATTAGATAATTATAATTTTCTACCTGGCAGTGTTTTGTAAGACACCCCGAGCAGTATCTGCCCCACCGCTGTCCTGAGTGGCAATATCCACGTGAAATGCCACCCGTCACATACAGTTACACTCCTACAAGGCACATACTCTCACAGGGCATATAGGAAATTCCCTTGCCCTTGTATTTCGTAAAGTTATCCACTGCGGGAGGGGTAGCCGGACCTTCCCCCGCTTTCTAAGCTGCTTGATGGTTATACACAGACAAGACACAGGACAGAAAAACATAAACGCTTCGTCCGTCTCCGGCCGCTCCCCTCGCGGAGACACGGAACCGCGGATTAGGACTCCACACTCGCTTCGTAGCTACGCTACGTCTCAGTCACACAGAAACACATGGGATCCCACACACTCACGCTATGGTTCCTCTTACCCTTCTCCTGCTTCCTACACGGTCATTAGCAGGTCCGCCCTGGCTCCCAAAACTTGGGATGCAGCGAAAACCCGGGCTCGCCCGATCCGCGTTCAGGATCGCTTGCAGCCGCGCTATCGGTAAACAAGCCCCCCAGCTTGCAAGCCCTACCTGCCACGGGGAACTCCGCTGTGCGCCAGACGTCTCTGCACGCCTTACCAGCAGCCCCGGGCCACGCGTACGCCCTACAGGCCCCCCAAAGTACCTAAATTCCAAGCATACCGCCTCTCCGCAGCCGGCGCAGGTCCCTGTCTGTCCCCGCAGTGAGCGGATGAGAAGCGGAGCTCCTCCAGGCAAGCGGCCTGGGGGGGGGCTTAGGATATCCGCTCCTCACCCGATCCTGCAGCCGAACAGAGGCCTCCTGGCTGGCTCGCCAAATTGATACGCGGATTGACTCCACAACTCGTTAAAGTTGTAAAGTAGGTATGCTTTATTCAGCGCTGAGGCGCATGGGGATCGTTCCTCCAAAGTATGCACACCCAGGGTCGTTTTTCCTTTACATTTATTCCCTTACGCCTATACATATTTAGTATCTGTCCCCGCTTCATGTTATACCTTCTTTTTCTTTTGTTTAGTTTTTTTTATCTCATTCAGCGGGTAAAGTCTAGCTCCCGGTCTTTTTAGCCACTCTTCCGCATATTGACTCTCCTCAGGGTTAAGGGGTTTTTTATTATTAAACCAGAGGTTTAATTGCTGTCTTACCCAATCTTCTTCTGACCCATAGATTGGCCAAAAAACATTTTTAAAAATCTTCTTCCCTCCCCATATCTTAGTACAATATTCTATCATTTTTTGCTTATCTTTCCCTAAGGTTCCAGGGAAATATCTCCAATTGTCTAAGATATATGCCAGAGGGGTATTCTTAGGTACAGTGGGTACCCATCCCATGGGAGTCGAAGGCTTGCTGCCCTTCGCCCCCATCTTCTGGAATATCTCCGAACACGCACTCACTCGCTCCCCCTTGTTCCTGGCCCAGTCCCTCGCGGGATATGGGAACCGCAGTACTTAAGGGTCCACACTCGCTTGGTTCAGTATATCGAACCTCTCATTCGTTATATTCCAGGAAACCCAATCCCGCCCGAACGGTAAACCCGTGAACAATCTCTGCCGTGAACCAATTTCACTCTGCAGTCCTCCGCCGCGAACAATTTCGCTCTGCGGAAAGTTTCGCAATATACTTACGCGTCCTGCGTCTTCGTCCGGACTCCCGTGCACAGAATTTTTATGGGATTTTACCGGTTCCTTCTTTGCTCATATTCTAGCATTTAGGTTCGTCAGTAAGGATGAGGTAAGCTGTTGGTCGCGGGGCCGCGAAATGTCGCGGGGCGCCTCCCCGGAGGACCAAAGCCCACCGTTCCTTATCCGAGTCACGGCACCCGAAATTGTTATAAATTGAGACCACAACGGATCATAATCCAATTGAAATTTTATTAATTATAGCAAGTAGAATATGAGCAAAGACAGCGCTGGACGACAGGGGAGTCTGCGCTCCGCCAACTGCCGTACTGAGCAGTTCAAACAGTCCCTTTTTATACATCTTTACTTCCGTGTTCATGAAGTAGTGGAGGTACTCTGCGCATGCTTCAGCTGTTGTTAGGGGGTCGTTTTCTGCCTCCTGATGGTGGTTGAGGCCAAAGTGAGAAGTCTTCCTCTTTTGTCCCATTGTTGACCCCTCTACTCCTATGTCCTTTGTTCGTCTTATCTCTGCCATTTCCTGGAACATCTTACAGCTATCTTTAGGCAACATCTGCTATGTTTGCATAAGCGATAAGTGATTGCGGTTGGCGACTGTTAGTCTATGTAAGCGAGATTGCGGTTATTGCCTAACCTTTACATTGGGCTTAACATAAATATTAATAAACAATATCCTAATTTATAGTTTCTTACAACTACCACTACAAAGTCCCATGTACAAAACGTGGCACAAGGACCCTGTGAAGACTATCAGGAAACCAGCTCCCACAAGCATCATCGCAGTGTGAGGTGGTAGGCTCAACCTTAGCGAGCGTCCCGGCAGAGGCTCTGCCTCCCCCACATCGTATGAGGCTTGGGCTTTTATACTGATCAAAATGCACACTCATTCTGACACAGGTGGCCAGTCTATGTCAGAAGAAGTGGCCAGCAATATCTATAAAGGTTTCCAAGTGTCAATAGAATCATAGACATTTTTGCCAACTTCTAGTACATGAGTATCACAGGGAGACTATATCAAATGAATTGTATATGGGACCCCAAGTCCATGGTCCACCACAGTCCTCCCAATACCCCTGATAAGGGCATACGAGAGACCTTCCCACCGTGGGTCTTGATCCAGCATATACATCACAGGTGTAAGAAACTATGAATTAGGATATTGTTTATTAAGATTTATGTTAAGCCCAATGTAAAGGTTAGGCAATAAAAAGTATGAAATCACTTACATAGACTAACAGTGGCCAACCGCAAATCGCCTATCGCTTATGCAAACATAGCAGATGTTGCCTAAAGATAGCTGTAAGATGTTCCAGGAAATGGCAGAGATAAGACGAACAAAGGACATAGGAGTAGAGGGGTCAACAATGGGACAAAAGAGGAAGACTTCTCACTTCGGCAGAAAACGACCCCCTAACAACAGCTGAAGCATGCGCAGAGTACCTCCACTACTTCATGAACACTGAAGTAAAGATGTATAAAAAGGGACTGTTTGAACTGCTCAGTACGGCAGTTGGCGGAGCGCAGACTCCCCTGTCGTCCAGCGCTGTCTTTGCTCATATTCTACTTGCTATAATTAATAAAATTTCAATTGGATTATGATCCGTTGTGGTCTCAATTTATAACAATTTCTGGTGCCGTGACTCGGATAAGGAACGGTGGGCTTTGGTCCTCCGGGGAGGCGCCCCGCGACATTTCGCGGCCCCGCGACCAACAGCTTACCTCATCCTTACCGACGAACCTAAATGCTAGAATATGAGCAAAGGAAAAACCGGTAAAATCCCATTAAAATTCTGTGCACGAGAGTCCGGACGAAGACGCAGGACGCGTAAGTATATTGCGAAATATTCCGCAGAGCGAAATCGTTCGCGGCGGAGGTCTGCAGAGTGAAATGGGTTCACGGCAGATCTGCAGAGTGAAATTGTTCACGGCAGGTCTGCAGAGTGAGGTTGTTCACGACAGATCTGCAGAGTGAAATTGTTCACAGCAGGTCTGCAGAGTGAGGTTGTTCACGGCAGGTCTGCAGAGTGAAATTGTTCACGGCAGATCTGCAGAGTGAGGTTGTTCACGGCAGGTCTGCAGAGTGAGATTGTTCACGGCAGATCTGCAGAGTGAGATTGTTCACGGCAGATCTGCAGAGTGAGATTGTTCACGGCAGATCTGCAGAGTGAGGTTGTTCACGGCAGGTCTGCAGAGTGAAATTGTTCACGGCAGATCTGCAGAGTGATTGTTCACGGCAGAGTTGTTCGCGGGTTTACCGTTCGGGCGGGATTGGGTTTCCTGGAATATAACGAATGAGAGGTTCGATATACTGAACCAAGCGAGTGTGGACCCTTAAGTACTGCGGTTCCCATCTCCCGCGAGGGACTGGGCCAGGAACAAGGGGGAGCGAGTGAGTGCGTGTTCGGAGATATTCCAGAAGATGGGGGCGAAGGGCAGCAAGCCTTCGACTCCCATGGGAAGGGTACCCGTTGTATGGATACATACAACGTGTAACTGTATGTGACGGGTGGCATTTCACGTGGATATTGCCACTCAGGACAGCGGTGGGGCAGATACTGCTCGGGGTGTCTTACAAAACACTGCCAGGTAGAAAATTATAATTATCTAATCGGTGACCAGAAATAAAAGATTACTTTGTGGAGAAAAACCACAAAATCCTGGCGGACTTCCGGGAAGTTAGAATGGAAAACTGAGAAAGGGTTTATAAAAGGTATCAAAGAAAATTTGAGAAGATGTGGTGACAAAGGAAAAAAAAAAATAAAATGGGAATACAACAATTAATGTCTCTCTTTTTCGGGCAATCAACGGGGGATATTAGGAAAACCTTCATAACCTGACATATGAGTGCATAATAAGTTTTGAACAGTGGAACCTGCTGTGGATACTAGGGCAGTGTAAATTTTGCTGGAACTGAAACTATGTTCTAATGACAGGGGAGTTGATCTGCAGAACCCAGAGATACTATCTTACTGAATCCCCTGAGAATATCATAAAACTTGTGTGTAGGTGCTCTCATATTTTAAGTGCATTTGCAGAGCACTGGGAAAGAGAAGCTATAGAGATTTGTAAGAGATTGTTTGAAATGGGAGCCGGTCAAAACAAGGGAATTCTGAAGAAAAGCCCATTGGGTTACATTTTGGCACATTGGAAAGAACTGGGAGGTTCTTCTGGGGGCTCGGTAAACAAGAAAACATTGGTAAAATATTGTAATCAATGGTGGCCTTATAAACATTGGAAAATCAGGAAAAATGGCCTAAAAATGGAACTCTGAATTCTAATGCATTTTTTTTTACAATTTATGTTGGTTTTGAGGTGGCCAAGAAAATGCAATGAAGTAATGCATGCAGATATGTTTCGCTTTAAGAAAGCACCTGGAGTGGCAGACAGAATGTGAAATTAATATAACTCTGCCAGATCCCTAATTTTGGTTTTGGAAAAGGACAGGGAAAAACAGGAAGCTAAGCTGGAGAGATGTTGTTCAGCCTGTGATATTGGGACAGTCATCAAGAAAATTATATATCACAGGTACCTCCGAGAGGAGCACCCTCTGCCTCTGTCCTATCAGGTATTGATAAGGAGGAGGAAATTGCTGTCACTGGCAACAAGCAGCACATTCACATTCAGGGTTAAGAAGGGGTTAAACCAGAAGTGCTGTTGCAGAGGCAGGCATCTGTAACCCCTGCAGAGCAGGGTGAGCACCTGTGAAAAATAACAAATAAATAAATAAAAAAGGGAAAACCAAAGGGGAAAGGAGGGAAGCTCCTGCAGTTCCTGTGTTTGAGCATGAGATGGGTGCTGGGGCAGGCAGACAGACATGTTGACAGATGGGATTGAACGGTTGATGAATAAATGTGGATGGGAGTGAAGGAGGAAGCATGGAGAGTGTATAGGAATTGGAAATAGGTAGAAAAGAAAAAGCTGGGTCGTGCTACAGCCACGGCTGCGCTGGTTGCTTTAAAACTGGTGGAGGACGAATATCGGACAGAAGTGGGGGAGTGACCTCCTCTTCTGGGGAACCGGATTGGTGTGAGTGCTATGAGGAGTTTGGACGCTGGGAGTGAGACTACCCTAGTGGGAGTGCCATGGGGTGGCTTGGGTGACTGAATTGGAACTAGGCTGACGGGACCAGGGGAATCTTCCCTAGCAGATCCACTGGTTATAATGGAATTTTTGGTTGATACAGGTGCAATGTATTCACAGAATCACAGAATCACAGAATCCCAAGGGTTGGAAGGGACCTAAAAAGATCATCTAGTCCAACCCCCCTGCAAGAGCAGGGTAACCTACAGTACATCACACAGGAACTTGTCCAGGCGGGCCTTGAATATCTCCAGTGCAGGAGACTCCACAACCCCCCTGGGCAGCCTGTTCCAGTGCTCTGTCACTCTTACAGTAAAGAAGTTCTTCCTGATGTTAACGTGGAACTTCCTATGTTCTAGTTTACACCCATTGCCCCTTGTCCTATCACTGGATATCACTGAAAAAAGCCTAGCTCCATCATCCTGACACCTACCCTTCACATATTTGTAAACATTGATGAGGTCACCCCTCAGTCTCCTCTTTTGCAAGCTAAAGAGACCCAGCTCCCTCAGCCTCTCCTCATAAGGGAGATGTTCCACTCCCTTAATCATCTTTGTGGCTCTGCGCTGGACTCCTTCAAGCAATTCCCTGTCCTTCTTGAACAGAGGGGCCCAGAACTGGACGCAATATTCCAGATGCGGCCTCACCAAGGCTGAGTAGAGGGGGAGGAGAACCTCTCTTGACCTACTAACCACTCCCTTTCTAATGCACCCTAAGATGCCATTTGCCTTCTTGGCCACAAGAGCACATTGCTGGCTCATGGTCATCCTCCTATCCACCAGGACCCCCAGGTCCCTTTCCCCTTCACTACTTTCCAGCAGGTCAACCCCCAACCTGTACTGGTACATGGGGTTGTTCTTCCCCAGATGCAAGACTCTACACTTGCCCTTGTTAAATTTCATCAAGTTTCTCCCCGCCCAACTCTCCAGCCTGTCCAGGTCTCGCTGAATGGCAGCACAGTCCTCTGGTGTGTCAGCCACTCCTCCCAGTTTTGTGTCATCAGCAAACTTGCTGAGGGTGCACTCAGTTCCCTCATCCAGGTCATTGATGAAAATATTAAACAGCACTGGTCCCAGCACTGACCCCTGAGGAACTCCACTAGTCACAGACCTCCAGCTAGATTCTGCGCCATTGACCACAACTCTCTGCCTTCTTAATCAACCAGTTCTCGATCCACCTCACTACTTGATCGTCAAGCCCACACTTCCTCAGCTTATCTATGAGGATGCTGTGGGAGACAGTATCAAATGCCTTACTGAAATCAAGAAAAACCACATCTACCGCTCTACCATCATCCCTCCACCTAGTCACTTCCTCATAGAAGGCTATAAGGTTGGTCATACATGACTTCCCCCTCATAAAACCATGTTGGCTGTTCTTAATGACCCCCTCATCCTTGATATGCCTAGTGATGGAGTCAAGAATAAGTTGTTCCATCATCTTTCCAGGGATGGAGGTAAGGCTGACCGGTCTATAATTACCCGGGTCCTCCTTCTTGCCCTTCTTATAGATTGGTGTGACCTTTGCCATCCGCCAATCCTCAGGCACCTCGCCCATTTCCCACAACTTACCAAAGATGATGGAAAGTGGCCTAGCAATGACCTCCGCCAGCTCCCTCAGCACCCATGGGTGCATTCCATCCGGACCCATCGATTTACAGATGTCCAGATTGCATAGCTGATCCCTAACCCAATCCTCATCTACCAAAGCAAACTCCTCCTTTGTCCTGACTCCTTCTGGGGCTATAGAAATCCGGGGCCCTCGGGGAGAGTCTGCAGGAGTAAAGACAGAGGCAAAGAAGGCATTCAGCACCTCTGCCTTCTTTATATCCTCTGTCTCCAGGGTACCCACTTCGTTCAGCAGTGGGCCTATATTGCCTCTTGTTTTAGTTTTATTTGCTATGTATTTGAAGAAGCCCTTTCTATTGTCTTTAACCCGACTAGCAAGATTGAGTTCCAAGGAGGCCTTAGCTGTCCTAATTGCCTCCCTACATCCTCTAACAACTGTCCTATATTCCTCCCAAGCGGCCAGCCCCTCCTTCCATAATCCATAGATTCTCCTTTTCCACTTGAGTTTGCCCAGCAGCTCCTTGTTTAACCACGCCGGTCTCCTAGATCCCTTACTTGACTTCCTACTCATTGGGACGCTCCGATCCTGAGCTTGGAAGAAGCGGTCCTTGAATGCTAACCAACTATCTTGAGCCCCTTTACCGCCTAGTACACTTTCCCATGAGACTTCCCTTAGCAGTTGACTGAAGAGGCCAAAGTTGGCCCTTCGGAAATCCAGAACTGTGGCTTTGCTAGGTATTCTATTCCTCCCACACAGGATCCTAAACTCCACCATCTCATGGTCACTGCAGCCAAGGCTGCCATTGACCGTCACCACTTCGACCAAACCCTCCTTGTTGGCGAGTACTAAATCTAGCAGCGCTGCTCCCCTAGTTGGTACGTCCACCATTTGCATTAAGAAATTATCATCAATGCACTCGAGGAACCTCCTAGACTGTGAATGACTGGCTGTGTGAGTCTTCCAGCAAATATCGGGGTAATTAAAGTCCCCCACGACGACTAAGGCATGTAGTCGCGAGGCTACTTCCAGTTGCCTGTAGAAAGCCTCATCAACTCCTTCGTGCTGATCAGGAGGTCTGTAATAGATCCCCACAACTGTATCACCCGTGCCAGTCAGCCCCTTGATTCGTACCCACAGACATTCCACTTGCTCCTCATCCGACCCCGGACAGAACTCAATACATTCTAGTTGCTCTCTCACGTAAAGAGCAACTCCACCACCTCGCTTCGCTGACCTATCTTTCCTAAAAAGGACATAGCCATCCATGACCACATTCCAGTCATGTGAACTGTCCCACCATGTCTCTGTAATCGCCACTAGATCATAACCTTTAGCCCGCACACAGACTTCTAACTCCTCCTGTTTATTCCCCATGCTGCGTGCATTGGTGTACAGGCATTTCAGGGAGCCAGTCCTAGTACTCTTTTTCCCCTGCGGGACAGGGTCTAAAGAGCTATCCTTTCCCACAAGTGAAACAAGAGATTGATAGTCCTCCTTAGCCCGCCATCCTTCAATCCCTAGCATGTTCCTCTTGGGCTTGTCCCCAACAGGCCCAGTTAAATCCCCTCCCCCCTTCCTAACTAGTTTAAAGCCCTGTCAATAAGCCCTGCTAACTCCTGCCCCAAAACCCTTTTTTTTCTCTGGGACTGGTGTATCCCGCCTGTCACCAGCAAACCAGGTGTCCCATACAGCAGCCCGTGACTGAAAAACCCAAACCCCTGCCTTTGGCACCAGTCACGTAGCCATACATTAACCTGCAGAGTCTTCTTATATATCCCTTCACCCTCGCTTGCAACAGGTATGGAGGCAAACACCACTTGCGCTCCAGACCCTTTAACCAGCCGTCCCAGGGCCCTGTAGTCTCTCTTCATTGCCCTTACGTTCCTCGTAATAATTTCGTCACTGCCAACCTGAAAAACCAGCAGTGGGTAGTAGTCAGACGGCTGCACCAGTTCAGAGAGCTTCTTTTTAACATCTCTAATCCGAGCCCCAGGCAGGCAGCAGACCTCCCTGTGTGGTGGATCCGGTCGACAAATGGGCCCTTCTGTTCCCCTCAGAAGGGAGTCACCCACCACAATTACTCTTCTTTTCTTCTTGGTTGGGGAAGTTCTGAGGCATGTGGGTGAGTGACTAGCCCTGGGTGACTCACTAGATAGATTTGCCTCACCATCTCCATTCACCTGGCCCTGAATTTCCAAGACCTCATACCTGTTATTCAAGGGCAACTGGGAGGGAGGAAGGGATTGTGAGGGTTTTCGCTTACCTCTCCGAGGAGGAACCTCCCTCCATCCATCCTTGTCCATTAAGCTCTCTCCTTCTGTCTGATGGTAGGAGGGAAGGGGATCCATATCTTGTTGAACCACTTCCCTCTGCCCTTGCCTTAGGGTGTGGTTCCACCAATCTATTTCACTTTCACACTCTCTAATGGCTCTCAACCTTTCTACCTCCTCCCTCAGTTCAGCCACCTGCCTGAGCAGGTCATTTATTTGCTCACAGCGAACACAAGCAGTGTCACTGGCTCCCTCCAATACAAGTGCCAGGCTCAGGCATTCGCTGCAGCCAGAGACCTGCACAGCTGCATGTCTGCAGGAAGGCTCAGTCTGGATACCCACATTAGTACTCACTACAGCTTTCGATCGTGTTGTAACCATGATCTATCTGGTCAATCAATCCGTCTACGTCCCTCAGCACTCCTTCCCCCTCCTGTACTCCAGGCGAGTCCTCTCGATGAGGCGGATGGAACGCTCCCCTGCCCGCTCGCCTGCCCGCGCGAACTGCCGCGCAAACTGCCTCGACCCTCTGCCTCGACGCTCTCTGTTTGCCGGCTCTGTTCGCCGCGCTCCTGGTCCCCGCGCTCCCTGGGAAGGTTTTTTAGCCACTCCCAGCTGGTGCCACTCCTCTTGGCTCCGCCCCCTGTGAGTCAGCCCCTCGCGGGAGCTGAGCTTCCGAGTCCTGGGCAAGTCCTGTTGAGGACTTGAGGCTCCCTCCTCAGTGGCTCTTGTCGCTCTGAGGTGAGGCTCCTGGACGCTGATCTCTCCCCTCTCCGCTCCGGTGTTGCAGGCGTCCTCTCTCAAGCTACTCACCTCAGCAACTGATCGAGAGTGGCCCTTGATGGCCGGTTTGAATCTGACACCGAGCCTCCTGGCTCCGCCCCCTGTGAGTCAGCCCCTCGCGGGAGCTGAGCTTCCGAGTCCTGGGCAAGTCCTGTTGAGGACTTGAGGCTCCCTCCTCAGTGGCTCTTGTCACTCTGAGGTGAGGCTCCTGGACGCTGATCTGTCCCCTCTCCGCTCCGGTGTTGCAGGCGTCCTCTCTCAAGCTACTCAAAGCTTTAATACCTTTGGGGACGATTATATGATGATAAAAGGGGCGACTGGCCAAGGTGAAAAGGCTTATTTTTGTAAACTACTAAAATATCAATTGGGAAAACAATGGGGCATCCATAAGTTTTTGTATATGCCTAACTCCGCAAAAGCTCTTTTGGGGAGAGATTTGTTAGAACACTTGGGAGCAACCATTACTTTCAAAGGAGGCGAGATCACTTTAAAAGTAAAGGACCAACAGTATATAGAGATGTTAAAAGCTTAATTTTGATCACTAATCATGTCGAGGGAGAAGTCAGATTGAAGATATACTGGATCAGGTATTCCCAGGGATATGGGCTACAAACATACCTGGAAGAGCTCTTAAAAGAATACCAGGTACAAACGGGGAACGTGCTGTTACAGTATGTAGATGATCTGCTCATAGCAGGGAATAATAAGGAGGATGTAAGAAAAGAAAGCATTCGATTTCTAAACTTTCTTGCACAAAAGGGCCTACGGGTATCACAAGAAAAGTTACAATTTGTGGAGGAAAAAGTGAAATATTTGGGACATTATTTGTTTAATGGCCAGAAAATATTGGAGCCAGTCGCATTAAAGGCCCAGTGACGAGACCCCACTGGAAAGTAATCAGTACTCCAAGTGACACCAAGAAAATCCTGAAAAGATAACGTAATGATAGAGACTTTATTTAATTATTTTGCCGCATTATCTTTTGGTATAAAGTGTGTATTGCTGTTTATATTTGCTATAATTATTTCTCCTCTTTTCTATTATATATGGAAGCGTACAAAGTGTGTTGAAGGAAATTGTTAAACTTATGCAACCACACAATAGTGAATATAGAAGATATGCTGATGTAAATAATGTATGTACTCTAGATATACGAATTAGGTGTAATAATTTGAATTGCAATTGTTATCCATTTGCTTGTTTTAGGTGTAAGGTATGTCAGGATAAATGGTGGACACACTGTGAATGTGGATGCCCTCCAATAGGAGTTTGCACACAGTGTTGGAAAATCCAAAGAACTCTCACTGAGTGGAAATTAAAACAATTAGAGTCTAAAACAAGAAATTATTTGGGAATCCCGTGAGTGGTGGGAGATTTTTGCCAAAGGAATAAACCCTCAATATTATTGTTACCACTCCAATGAACCAGTCCCCTTTATAGCCGAAATTTTGATTATAAAGTGTAGAAGGGAAGTACTAACTGTATCTTGCTTTGCCCCATTAGTTAAGGCTGCAAAGTGGGAAGCCTATGTAAACAGGCAGAAAGTCCGAAACAGCTGTTCTCCTGAAGAATTCCCTTGCTGCCGAGAAGATGGTACACCCCGTGGCTCGAAGCAACCGAGTCGACGGGCGAGGCAGAGGAGGAATAAACTGTGGAGAAAAGAACCAGAACAATGGGATGCAAAAACAGCAATGGCCGAAAAATATACTTAAATTGGCAAAATTGACAGACACCCTTTTTCCTGGTATACCGTTAGTTTTGTTATTGATAATAACCCAAGCAAATGGAAACCCGCATGAACCATTAAAGTGGGAATTAATATCCTGAGAAACATCCAAAGTAATAACCACTTTCACTGGGACGGGACAACCTGAATTCCCTGTACAACCTTAATGTAGAACTCCGGAAAAGGTTAAATCAACGTAAGAAAGATCGTGAGGCGGGCAGGTCATGGTATGAAAACTGGTTTAATATTTCACCTAGGCTAACCACTTTGTTGTCTGCTTTAGCAGGACCGCTTATTATATTGGTTTTGGGACTTATATTTGGGCCTTGTATATTACACTATATTTTACACTTTATTAGAGAACGGTTTGACATAGCTAAACTGCTTATTTTAACTACGAGATCTGGGGCAAAATATAAGAGTGTATCTATTGATGAGGATGAAGATTGTTGTGAATGTGTCATACCACGTAAAATCTATACCTGTGATTGTAAGGAATTACCTTGTGAGTGTTATGATAAATGTTGGGAGTGTGGAAAAAGGTTGGCTTACAATTCTGAAAATGAAAGCAGCATCTAATAAACAATAATAGGATAAAAGAAAAAGGGGGGATTGTAAGAAACTATGAATTAGGATATTGTTTATTAAGATTTATGTTAAGCCCAATGTAAAGGTTAGGCAATAACCGCAATCTCGCTTACATAGACTAACAGTCGCCAACCGCAATCGCTTATCGCTTATGCAAACATAGCAGATGTTGCCTAAAGATAGCTGTAAGATGTTCCAGGAAATGGCAGAGATAAGACGAACAAAGGACATAAGAGTAGAGGGGTCAACAATGGGACAAAAGAGGAAGACTTCTCACTTCGGCCTCAAGGACCATCAGGAGGCAGAAAACGACCCCCTAACAACAGCTGAAGCATGCGCAGAGTACCTCCACTACTTCATGAACACGGAAGTAAAGATGTATAAAAAGGGACTGTTTGAACTGCTCAGTACAGCAGTTGGCGGAGCGCAGACTCCCCTGTCATCCAGCGCTGTCTTTGCTCATATTCTACTTGCTATAATTAATAAAATTTCAATTGGATTATGATCCGTTGTGGTCTCAATTTATAACAGTAGTAATGATTGTCTGGATTTTGTGTTTCAAATATTGTAGTTGTGTGAAATGTGCTTGTGGGATCCCATATGCATACGTATGTGTGTGTGTGTGATGAGGGCAGATGGTGTTCTATGTATTTTTTTTTTTGTTATCGTGTTCATGTAAAAGTTTTTAACAGGTAGTGGTTTAACATTTCAGGCAAGAAAGGGTTAACGCAAAAGTGTGGTTGCTGACAGATATTTATGGTTGCTGCTGAAGCAGGCAGGCAGCTGTAGCTGCTGCCGAGCAGGCTGCTGTTTGTAGCCGTGCAAAGCAGAGTGAACAACCTAAAAAAAAAAAAAAAAAGGGGGGGGGGGGGAGAAGAAAAAAAAAGGGTAAAGTTGCAGAGCACATGTAGACAAATGCGAATCCAGGTGATAGACTGGAAATCTATTCAGAGAGAGGCTCTGTCAATGATTTTGATTGTTCGCAGGCGTTGCAGGAAAAGATTCTCGCCTTTCCTGTTAAGTACCAGATTAACACTCAAGGTCTGGCAGCAAACGCTGAAATGTCTCCCTTAAATTGGAAATTGCTATCTCAGTTAAGGCAAACTGTTTCTTCTACAGGCATTCAGTCTGAATCCGCTAGGCAAATGCTGTCATATATTTGGGGAACAGATTTGCTGTTAATTGAGGATATTAAAGGTATTGTGAAATTAATCCTCACCCCTTCGCAGTTGTTGTTATGGAACATGTATTGGCAGGAAGCCTGTCAAGAGGCGGTTGCAGTTCAGCGAGGCCAGGGAGATCCCCTGATTGGGGTGCAATTACAACACCTGATGGGAATTGGACAGTTCTCCACTAAGGAGGCTCAAGTCCAGCTAGGTCCAGAATTGTTTAAAGAATCTATGAGACTAGCCTTGCGAGCTCTATCACAGATTAAAGATACTACTGCAGCTCCTGCCTACATGAAAGTGATACAGAAAAAGGATGAGCCCTTCAGTACCTTTGTGAATAGGGTAGCTGATGCTATAAGGAAGTCAGGTACTCCAGAATACATGCATGGTATTTTACTGCGCCAGTGTACAATACAGAACTGTAATGATGCTGTAAGGCAGATACTTGTTCAGTTACCTGCAAATGCTACTGTAGAAGAGATGTTAGAACGAATGGCACGGGTACCTATGGGGCATCAGACAATGTTGGTTGAGGCAGTAAAAGCAGTGGGAGAGGCAATTCAAAAAAGTCATTCGCAAGTATTAGCGGCCTTGGCACCTTTGCAAGCCACCGGTACGGTCAAGGGTCCTCGATGTTTTGGATGTGGTCAGCCCAAGGTCATGGCTGTGCAGAATTTGAAGGAATGTGTTGTATGATTTTTTCTGATTATTCAAAATCCATTTACTCACAAATAGATACCTTACGACAGCTTACAGATAAATTATGGGTTGAACAAGATTGGGGATTTGAAAGATGGCTTCGATCATTAGGTCTTACTGAATGGATGATATCCTTATTGAAATCTGGATTAATCATCGTTGTTGTATTTTTATTGATTTTATTGTGTCTTCCCTGTTTTTGTTCCTGTATTCAATCTATGCTACAAAGGACGGCTGAGCGCCTAACACAGTCAATTTCGTTTGCCCAAACAGAAAAAAGGGGAATTCTAGGTAAAACATGTCTGATTTAGGGCCAAGACTCCGAAGGTCAAGAGGGAGTCTGTTTTATGTTAACAAGAATAAAAAAACAGACTATGTGGCGGCTGGGAAAATGCAAGGCTTGCTGAGAAGAAGGTCTGTAAATAGTCACATGCATGCTTGAAGGTGTCTCAATGGCCTTTTTTACCCCTGGTGTGATGGCTGCCACTAATTGGAGAAATATTAAAAGCCTAGCATGCTTTGCTATCCAAGAATTTAATATCACAACAACCATATTAGATGACCTCTTACATGATGCTGATAGTATCCGACATGCTGAGTTACAAAATCGGGCTGCCATAGATTTTTTACTTTTGGCACAAGGTCACGGATGTAAAGAATTTGAAGGTATGTGTTGTTTAAATCTTTCTGATCACTCTAGTATACACTCTCAAATAGAAAAATTACATAATCAATTTAAGGATATTACTTTCGCTTCTAGTTGGTTAGATTCTTGGCTATCTTCTTGGGGAATCACTGGATGGTTACTAGATGTCGTTAAGCATGGAATAATCATAGTTTTAGTCATTATATTACTAATAACCTGTCTACCTTGCTTGCTTCAATGTATCCAAATACAGATTAACAAAGCTATGAACAACCTCAATACGTCGCTTATTGTTCTTAAGAAAGAAAGGGGAAATGTGGAGAGCTTTGCAGAGGACTGGCTGCGTGGCAGAGGCCATGCAGATGGTGACATACTGCAGCTGGTGCAGATCTCAGATGGAAAAGTACAAGGGAGCAAGATGAGCGCACCCTGGAGATAAACCGCGGCAGAAGCAAAACGATAATTAAGTTTGTGACCTTCAAGTTGCTTAATGTTTATCTTACTGACCAGACTCCTTGTCCATGATCCTATTTTGTATCCTGTTTTGCTGAATTCCTTTACTGTATCTTTAACCGATAATCTTGTAACCTGTAAAAGCTATAAACCAATGATCTTGTAACATGCAAAAGCTATAAGCCAATAATCTCTCTGCAACCAAACTATAAACATGCAAGCAAGGTATATAAGCATCCATCTGCTTAGCAATAAATGAGACTTCTAAAGCAAGTTATGCTCGTGTCTCCCAGCTCTTTGCGACAGGAAGGCTCAGCCTTTTGGCACCGTCGGTGAAACTCTTAAGGGCACAGAATAGAACCTGAAGTAAACGCGCTTTAGACACTTTGTCAGCAACCTGTAATGACTCGGTAACTCTAATAGGAAAAGCAGAAAATTTGTTAGCTAGTATATTTTGCCCTGGCTGTGCAGCAGCAATTGCTAACACCAACTTGCAAAAGCTGGCATGTTGGGCCGCAAAGCAAGCTAACCTCACATCTGATGTTTTGACTGACTTGATGAAAGATGTTGATAGCAATCGTAAAGCTATTTTGCAAAATCGCGCCGCTATAGATTTTTTGTTATTAGCACATGGACATGGGTGTGATGATTTTGACGGAATGTGTTGTTTTAATTTGTCTGATCATTCAGAATCCATACATGCAAGAATTCAGGAATTGCAAGAGCATGTTAATAAGATACAGGTTGAGACGGGGTTAGATGATTGGTTAAAGAGCCTGGGAGTTAGTGGTTGGCTTAAACCATTGATACATAGTTTGTTTCAGTTGTTTTTAATGCTTGTAGTAATCTCATGCATATGTTGTGGAATACTTGCCTGTGGAAGGGCACTGTTTGTGAAGGTGATGTCCAAGGTATGGCTTGTTCAGCGGACAACACCATCGGAAGGAATTCTCAATGCGTTCATGGTAGAAAATGGACATATATGTGAACTGGAATAAATGCCTCTGCTCAAAAAACAAAAGGGGGATTTGTGGGCAGGTTTGTCATAGCTGTGAGCAGAGGCAAGAGGCCTTGGACAGAACTCGTGCTCCTTTGATTGAAATAAAGAGAGCTTGGGGAGGCATATTAGGGAAGTAAGACTGCTGATGCTGTATAGTCTTACAGCTAGAAACAGGATGCGAAATCGCAGAATTAAGATGTTGAAAAGTTGTGGTCGGCAAGCAATGTTTAGCAAGTCGACATTGTTAACTTTTGAATGTTAGAACGTTAGCCAATGGAATTGCTGTTGCTAAGCGTATGACGTAAGTTAACCTTTGAATGTTAGCCAATGGAATTGCTGTATCTAAGGATATGACGCAAGCTGTAAGAACGAGATCAGTATATAACCCAATGTATACGCAATAAACTTTGGCAATTGCTTGATCTCATTGATCATCTCTGCATTGTCCGTGACTCCCGCGTCAACAGTATTGTAGTCGTTAATCCTTTTGTACAATATACAATTTAAGTGGCATTTTAACAAGCAAGACAAAACCTAATGGCGAGTTCATTTCCATGTGCTGTAGCACCATCTAGAGGACTCGAGCTAGAAATTGCTCTCAAATGTAAGAAAAAAAATAAAATATCTTTACACAAAATATTTTGAGTGAATTTTCATTCTAACATTTATCTACAGAGTAACTTTAAAATTGTTTCATACATGTCTACATGACTTTAAGTTTTTCTTAAACACTTTCTCAGCTTATGATGTTTGGATTTAAGTAGGTAAAAAGAACAAAACATTTATCAACAGTCAGACAGGGAAAGATCGTTATCTCCATCCACTCTAGGTCACACAGTTGCTATGAGCTCTTTTTAGGTGGGGAAAGGCAGGACCTTCCCTGCAGTTTTGTTCATAACATTGCAAGGATGACTAACTTTACTCTGTTTTCCTTAGTTTTCACATTTTAAAAGGATTTTTTAATAAAATCAAAGCCAAATTTTAATCAGGGAAAGGGAAGAGGCTTTCAATGTAATAGTGATTATGTTTTTTATTACATTTCACAGATATAAGGAGATGCTGACAGCAACTGATTGCTCACTGCAGAACTATTAAAAGAATGGGAGATGGATGTTGTCGTGGTTTAAACCCAACCACAAACCTCATCCACTCACTCCCCCCCTTCTTGCCCTCCCCCTGCTTCTGGAGGGACGGAGAGGAGAATCAAAAAAGAATGCAACTCCCACGGGTTGAGATAAGAACAGCCCAGTAACTAAGCTATAACACAAATCACTACTGCTACCACCAATAATAATAATGATAAAGGAAATAACAAGAGGAAAGAATACAACACCTCAACACCAGCCGACCAATAACTTGCCCCACTCCCCCCAGCCAAGCACCGACCGATACCTCCTCCAACCCTGCAGTCCCTCTAGCCCTTCCGGGTCACTCCCCGTTACATCCTGGGCATGACGTGTTGTGGTATGCAATACCTCTTTGGTCAGTTTGGGTCAGGTGTCCTGTCTCTGCTTCCTCCCGGCCTCCCCTCCTCCCTGGCAGAGCATGAGGCTCAGAAAGTCCTTGGCCAGACCAAATATTCGAGCAGCAACTGAAAACATCGGTGTTATCAGCACTGTTCCCAGGCCAAAAGATCAAAACACAGCACTGTACTAGCTCCTAAGAAGGAGAAAACTGACTGCTGCTGCTCAAACCAGGACAGATGTGTACAGCCCTGGAGTCCTATTGATTATTTTTCCCATCCACAGACACCCACACCTCACTCTGACTACTTTCAGCTTAGCACACTTCCCCCATAACTTTCCTCTGCTGCTGCCACAAAATAACACTTTTGCTCCTGAAGCCTTCTGGGGATAACAAAATTCAACCCCTTTGTTACTTCTACAGAGCTGAGCCAGATTCTCAGAGACCGAAAGGCTAAGAATTAATTGAGAATATTCAGTGCAATTGCTCCAGAGATTTTTGGGAAGTAAACCCCATTCATTGGTTGATATGTGACTGCCCAGAAGCATGACTTATAGTGATACATCTGCATTAAAAAAAAAAAAAAAAAAAATCCAACTTTCATACATCTGAACACAATTCATATTTCTCTCTCTCAATATCATGTCAAATTAATCATGTAATACCATAGTCATTTTAGATATTCATAATGACTGTGTGCCAAGAATGGACTCGAAGCTTTCAGCTACTATGCTACATTATCTGCTTCTACCAAATTTCCTTGGAGACTATTTGGCAAACAGGATTAAACTGAAACAATTAACTGTATCAACATCACTTTTGGTCATTCCTCATGCCTTCATTCCACTTTATAGGCCAACAAAACTAAAACTTCTGGTCTTGTAATCAAGATCATCAGTTATAAAAAGCAAATTTCTTCCTGAATTAAATTATGCTATTTCATAATGGCTGGCAACAAATCAAGACTGTTTACAGCACTTCAGTGTAGCTCAAGTCCCTCAGTATTCTTTACTCCCTCCCTACCTCTTCCTCATCTCCAGGTTCAAGCAACAAGGAAAGAATGAAGTGCTCATATATTTACCAACATGTAAGTATTCCATGTGGAGAGATACAGCTTCGGGGGGTGGGGGAAGGGGGAAATCTAAGCATCTCACTAGCTACTTTTACTAGCAAATATTTAAACTTACTCACACAAATAAGCACTTGATAGATTCCAGTCCTAGACTAGGAAGAGTTTCTGGTTTTTGAGCACTATCACTGTGATCCTAATACTGCATTCACTACTTTATATCAAAATAATAACTCTGTTGCTTGGAATCTGAATTCTCAGTTAAATTTCAAGTAGCCAAGAAAGTATTTTCATTTGTTATGTGTCAGAGACAAAGCCTGAGTGTCTGTAAAAGTCTGCATGTTTCAGTCTTCCATGCTGAGCATAAATAATGATTCCAAGCATAATCCTGCGTCATGCTAGCTGCCATTTTGGCTTCAGTTCAGTGTTTTTTGCAAAGCCAAGCTAGTATTTGTATTGGTTTTAAAAAGATACATAGGCAACTTGCATCCATGTGGGAAAACAGTGGTCTTGAAAGAAGCCTTGAAAATTAAAAAAGAGCAATAGGGCAGCAGAGTAGCAAAATACCTCCTTTTCATTTTTCTAAATCCGTGGAATTGCCAGTCCAGTTACTGGGGGTAGGATCACCACTATCCCTTACAGTATGTTATCCTACAGTGTGCTGACTTCAATTGGACTGTAATAGCAAGGATCACTCCTGTGACAGACACCAACAGTAGGACCAGGTTTGTATTGTATAATCTATAAATTTTCATTTAAGGGCATCTACTGACTGTATTATAACAGATGTTTCAGTCAGATTCAGTAATCGCACACCAGTGCTTCCAGTTGTTAAAAAAAATATAATAAAAAAAATACACAGCAATTTCAACACTTCTGATTTATGCTGGCTCCTGCCAGCCTGAAACTTCATAAATGCCTAGAATAATATTGTTGCAATAGATAGTGCAATCTCACACACTGAAGTTATTTTCTCTCCAACATCAGAACATAAACTGCATTAAATTATGTGCTGATACTGTTGCAACTTTTAAACACAACTGTGCCTTTAAATAGTTACAGATTTATAACCATCTTGTTAATTTAAACTTAAGACTACTCTGTTAAAAAAAAAAGGGGGGGGGGGGGGGGGGGGCTGCTGCCCTGGTTTTGGCTTCCCAGAACACCAAACTGTAAAGGTGCTAACTCTAAAGAGTAGGGCAGCTAGAAGTAATAAGGGGCCAAAAAAGATTTACATACACCAGAAAAAACTGAGTAAGATTAGTCCCCTTCTCCTAAAAATACATGAGTGTGATGAATATATAAGCACTATTTACTGTTTGCATGGAGAAAGATGGCTCTTCAAATACCTTACACATGAAGTCTCTGCCTCTATTACTTTAGTAAAGGGGAACAGAAATACATGTGTAACTTATTTACATTGTAGCATTATAAAAGCAGCCTACACCAATTTTAAAAGTCCAGTAAACTATAGTAGCAAACAGTGTTTCTTGCAGAGGTGATTTACCTATCACTACATAATGACCACAGTACAGCTAGACTAAAAATTGTCTATGATAAACAAGCAGCTCTGCACACCTACACAGTATGTAACACTTGGTGGAAAAAAAAAAAAACCAAACCAACAAAACCCCCCCAAAAAAAAACATACACAAGGCAACACTTACACATAGCGAGAAGAAAAATAGTTATTTCTAATAACAACACCTAACAGCATCTTCAGGAGTTGATTAGTATCAGCCTCAACTTTAAAGTAAGCTAAGCAAAAACCCTTCTATG
Source organism: Lathamus discolor (assembly GCF_037157495.1). NCBI lineage: Eukaryota > Metazoa > Chordata > Aves > Psittaciformes > Psittacidae > Lathamus > Lathamus discolor. The sequence goes on from NC_088908.1 coordinate 27,885,305, forward strand.
CTAATAATTAAAACAACTTCAGTTCATTTCACCTTGCCTCCCAACCAAAGTCAATCAACAGAGCTCAAGCACCAAACAACCTAAAGACTAACTTAACAACCATAGGCCCCCTGAATGCACTTAATAAGCCCTTGCCGCCCTGACTAGCCCCACCTGGGGTTGCCTCTCATGGCCTCTGGGGTCCATTTGAGCCTGGGCCTGGCCTTTCTCTTTCCTCTAGGCTGTGCTCCACATATCTCTCAGTGTATGTGATATAGACTGCAGAATGTGTCTCAGGTTTCTACAGTGACCCTGTCACTGAAAATCAGGAGAATAAAATTTCTTAATACCAATGTAGCATAAAGAAAAAGGTGCTTTTTTTATTGAAGCACTGAGTAGTGAGTGGAAATTATACAAATCAAGCACACCCAATGTTGATTTTGTTGTTACATTTATACACAAAAATTACAAGATAGTACACTCCCAGTTACAATAGTTGGTTAGTGATTTACATAAAATGATAATATTGTCCTGGATTCAGCAGTCGCAGTCATTTTTCTCCTTCTTAGTAGCTGGTGCAGTGCTGTATTTTGGACTGTCAGCCAGAGAACAGTGCTGATAACACCGATGTTTTTAGTTGTTGCTAAGTAATGCTTACTCTGACCGAGGACTTTCTGAATCTCATGCTCTGCCAGGGAGGAGGGGAAACCGGAAGGAAGCAGAGACAGGACGCCTGACCCAAACTAGCCAAAGGGGTATTCCATACCACAGCACTTCATGCCCAGTATATAAACAGCAGGAAGTTACCTGGAAGGGGTAGATCACTGCTCAGGTCGGGCTGAGTATTGGTCAGTGGTTGGTGAGCAGTTGTATTCTCTTCCCTTGTTATTTCCCTTATCATTATTATTATTGGTGGTAGCAGTAGTGGTTTTGTGTTATACCTTAGTTACTGGACCGTTCTTATCTCAACCCGTGGGAGTTACATTCTTTCAATTCTCCTTCCCATCCCTCCAGGATGACTGACAGTGAGGAAAAAGGGGGGAGTGAGTGAGCGGCTATTTGGTTCTGAGTTACTGGCTGGGCTTAAACCACGACAATAGCTCAGATTTAAACCCTCTGGTGTTCCAGTGGGCCACCCATGTGGCTGTTCGGGCCTGAAGGCGAGTGCCTGGATTGGGGGGGTAAGACTACTTCTTTCTCAGGTATTCACCAGGGGGCCTCAGGAGCCCTATGTGTCTTTTATAGACCAAATGGGCAATGCTATACAAAGGCAGATTGATGGTCATGGGGCTGATTGTGCACTTTTGTTTCGGATAGCATATGAGGGTTGTCCTGGGTTTAGCAGTAGCAGTCAGTTTTTCTCCTTAGTAGCTGGTGCAGCACTGTGTTTTGACTTTCAGCCTGGGAACAGAGCTGATAACACCGATTGTTTTTAATTGTTGCTAAGTAATGTTTACCCTGACTAAGAACTTTGTGAGTCTCATGCTCTGCAAGGGATGAGGGGAGGCCGGGAGGAAGTAGAGACAGGACACCTGACCCAAACTAACCAAAGGGGTATTCCATACCCCAGCACGTCATGCCCAGGGAGGTAACTGGGACTTACCCGTAAGAGCACGGGCTCACTTCAGGGGGGTCGAACTCGTTCAGCGAGTATTCTCTTCCCTTGTTATTTTCTCTTACCATTATTATCATTGGTGGTAGCAGTAGTGATTTGTGTTATACCTTAGTTACTGGGCTGTTCTTATCTCAACCCGTGGGAGTTACATTCTCTCAATTCTTGACCCCATCCCTCCGGGAGCGGGGGTGGGGGGAAGAAAGAAAGAGGGAGAAAAAAGGGGGGGGAGTGAATGAACGAGCTGTGTGGCTAGGTTTAAACCACGACAAGGGTGCAGTTGGGAATTACGGGGCTACGTTAGCCCCAGTCACAGGAAAATTTACAGACATTGCCAATTTGGTTGGGGCATGTCGGAAATGTCAGAGCGGAGGCTTGTAGGCTTTCTGTATTGGCTGCTGCATTAATTATTCTTTTTTTATTGGTCATATTAGGTCACATTCCAAATTGCCTGGCCCTTTAACTGTGGGTAATGACATAGCTGACTCCTTGACTGTTAACACTGTGCAGTTTATTTCTGCAGCTGCTTTACATTACCAATTTCATCAGAATGGCTCTGCTTTAAGAAGACAGTTTAAGTTGTCTTCTTCTCAAGCAAAGCAGATTTCTTCAGATCTTGCCCTGACTGTCAGTCAACAGCTCAATCCTCATTTGCCATGGGTGTAAATCCTTGTGGCTTAAAGGCGAATGTGGTATTGTGATCCTTTGGGCCCAAAGAAATGGGAAGGGCCAGGGGAATTGATAACCTGGTGGAAGGGGGTATGTTTGTGTCCTCCTGCCTACAGGTCCATGATGGCTGCCTGCAAAGTTTGTCAAGCCATACCATGAGCTGGATAGACAAATTGAAGAACCCCATGCCTCAGATGCAGGAGCTGACCTTGTAGTCCCCAAGCGGAATGAGGCACAGGAATAGGAAAAGAAATTATCTGCAAAACGTCACTTGGGGGCATCTGAAAAGTATTGACTTGAATATGTGTGCTTTCAACATAGCTATTATTAGAGGCTGTGATTTTGTGTATAAACCACCTGTATTTACTAGCCAGTTGCTAATAAGAAACTACATTTTGCATCATTTGGATTTGTCATTTCTAAAAGAGACATTAGAGCATGCAAATTTACAGCAGTTGCTAGGAAATGCTAAGGCAGAATCTAGAAGGATTCTAATACAATGGTAGAGTTATAAAGCAGGTAATGGAACAAATTAAGAAGGTGGGAGAACCCCACTGGTGGGAAATTTTCATTGGCTAGTCCCCCACTGCCATCAGCATCTTCAACATGCTGCTGCACCCTGTAGTAGTTATACTGCAAATGTAAATCTGTGTGTGCTTTGCCCTAGTAGCAACTTGTTACTGGACGAGGCAGGTGAAACTCTGCATTGACAACAAGGTACAAGGACTGAGGTTGGACAAATGCCTCCTACCATAATCAAGAGCAAGACCGTGTTGGTCTCTGTGTTTGCCACCAAGAAGAATGTTTAGCTCCGCTGTTGGCTGCAACACAGCAGGTGTTGAGCAGGGGGGACACATGCCATGGCAGACCTTGATGTGAGGGTGTCCTGGGTTCAGCAGTAGCAGTCACTTTTCTCCTTCTTAGTAGCTGGTGCAGTGCTGTGTTTTTGACTTTCAGCCTGGGAACAGCGCTAATAACACCGATGTTTTTAGTTACTGCTCAATTGTTTAGTCTGACCAAGGACTTTCTGAGCCTCATGCTCTGCCAGGGAGGAGGGGAGGCCGGGAGGAAGCAGAGACAGGACACCTGACCCAAGCTAGCCAAAGAGGTATTCCATACCACAGCACGTCATGCCCAGGATGTAACTGAGTGTTACCTGGAAGGGCTATCTCACGGCTGGGTTGGGCTAGGTATCGGTATCAGTCAGTGGGTGGTATTGTATTCTCTTCCCTTGTTATTTCCTTTATCATTATTATTATTGGTGGTAGCAGTAGTGGTTTGTGTTATACCTTAGTTACTGGACTGTTCTTATCTCAATCCGTGGGAGTTACATTCTTTCAATTCCATATATATGACTAGCTTGTTTCTTTCATTTGTACTTTTGCTATGCTTTTTCTTCTTTTCTTGAACGATCAAAATACCAGCATGCTGGAAAACTGCGTAGTAGTAACATAAAATGAAACCTTTTAAAGGTATCCTGGGTTCAGCTGTAGCAGTCTTTTTCTCCTTCTTAGTAGCTGGTGCAGTGCTGTGTTTTCGACTTCAGCCTGAGAACAGAGCTGATAACTGAAATAGAGAAGTATAGAATGAAATATAATCCTTTGTAAGTAAGTAAATTCTGTTCTGCTTTGTGGTCAAGGGATGTTAAGCTTGACAAGTCTGTAACAGTAGAAAGAAGGAAATATATATGTAATTGCTCCACCAAGACTGGCCCTAACTGGACTGGTGGTTATTGGTTTGACAACAGGACTTTCCAAAACTAAATTTCAGCCAAAGGACAAAATGATGAAGAGGAAGGTGATAAAGAAATGACCACCAGGGGTACCAAAGACCATTACCACATTATTATGCGCATGTGGGAGGAATTTTCTCAAAGAATGATGTCATATATAAGTAGCTTCATGAATATGTATGTAATGTAATGAATATGTATATTTGATGACTATATAATCATGGTTTGTTTCGTGCTCAGAGAGGCACACTAGGAGGAGCTAACCCCTGTGTCTCCCGGGGCCACAAGAAAGAATAACTGCTTGTCAACTTAAACTTTGTTGGTGAATTCTTGGAACTATTCTACGAATCATAACACACCGATGTTTTGAGTTGTTGTGAAGTACTGCTTAATCTGATCAATGACTTTTCAGTCTCATTCTCTGCCAGGGAGGAAGGGGAAGCTGGGAGGAAGCAGAAACAGGACAAACTAGCCAAAGGGGTATTCCATACCACAGCACATCATGCCCAGTATATAAACCTGGGGGAGTTACCCACAAGGCACAGATTACTGCTCTTGTGTGTCAGCGACAATAGATAATGGTCTGTGGTGAAGCACACAAAGATAGAAAAGTACTGTTTGTCTGCTTTGGATCCTCCCCGGAAGGTCACACTTTGGCTATAGTCCTGAGGAAATTAGTAATTTATTGGATAAATATAAGTAGAGGCCAGGGGAGAAACCCCAGAACTGGCCAGTTTGCCTCATGGAGGAAGGAGCAGATACTGTATTGCTAGTCGGGGTGAATGGGAAGAAAAAAAAAAAAACAACCAAAAAAACCCCCCAAAACGCATACTACTATCAGAACAAGGAAACCCCATTGAACAAGTCATTGAAAAGCTAAGCCACTTAGGGGATTTACCAGGACTGGTCTGGGACAAAGCAGCTCAGGACCAGGGGAGAGTAGGAAAGGGGAAGGTGTGGCAACTGCAAGCCATCCTGTTCTCGCAGTGTGGATAACTACAGAAGAAGAATTGCTGATAGTGCACCTGGGTCTGGAGTAGGCCAGGGAGTGTTTGTATGCATGGGTGAAAGGTCAGGCTGGGAAACAGCCTGAGGAGTGATTGTTTATAGAATGAAATTTATAGTGACATCATTGTGGTTGATGTGGTTTCTTTTTGGCTTCATATCTCAGATCTAACCCCCTTGGTATTCCAGTGGGCTGCCCATGTGTCTGCTCAGGCCTGGAGGTGAGTGCCTAGATGGGGGGGGAGAGACTACTTTCAGGGGTGTTCGTTGGGGAGGGAGGTCTCAGGAACCTTATGTGTCTTTTATAGACCAACTGGACAATGCTATACAAAGGCAGATTGATGGTCACAGGGCTGCTTGTGCACTTTTATTTCGGCTAGCATATGAGGGTACAGGCGGGGATTGCGGAGTTGTGTTAGCCCTAGTCAGAGCTCATCAGAATGCCTCTGCTTTAAGGAGATAGTTTAAACTGTCTTCTTCTCAAGCAAAGAAGACCTTTTCAGGTCTTGCCCTGACAGTCAACAGCTCAATCCTCATTTGCCATGGGTGTAAATCCTTGTGGCTTAAAGGCGAATGTGGTATTGTGGTCCTTTGGGCCCACAGAAATGGGAAGGGCCAGTGGAACTGATAATCTGGGGGAGGGGGTATGTTTGTGTCCTCCTACCCACAGGTCTTTAGTGGCTGCCTGCAAAGTTTGTCAAGCCTTTCCATGAGCTGGACAGACGAGTTGAAGAACCCAATGCCTCAGCTGCAGGAGCTGACCATGAATATCCCGAGCAGAATGAGACAGAGGAAGAGAAAAATGAATGACCTGCAAAACACTACCTGGGGGCAACTGAAAAGTAACAACTTGAATGTGTGTGCTTGTAACGTAGCTATTCTTATGGGCTGTGATTTTCTGTATAAACCACCTGTATTTACTAGCCAGGTGCTAATAAGAAACTACACCTTGTGTTGTATGGATTTGTCACTTGTAAAACAGATGTTAGAGCATGCAAATTTACAGCAGCTGCAAGAAAATGCCAAGGCAGAATCTAGAAAGATTCTAATATGATGGTAGAGTTGTAAAGCAGGTAATGGAACAAATTAAGAAGGTGGGAGAACCCCACTGGTGGGAAATTTTCATTGGCTAGTCCCCCACTGCCATCAGCATCTTCAACATGCTGCTGCACCCTGTAGTAGTTATACTGCAAATGTAAATCTGTGTGTGCTTTGCCCTAGTAGCGACTTGTTACTGGACGAGGCAGGTGAAACTCTGCATTGACAACGAGGTACAAGGACTGAGGTTAGACAAATGCCTCCTACCATAATCAAGAGCAAGACTGGGTTGGCCTCTGTGTTTGCCACCAAGAAAAACCTTTAGCTCTGCTGTTGGCTGCAACCCAGCAGGCGTTGAGTGGTAGGGTGTCCTGGGTTGAGCAGCAGCAGCCATTTTTTCTCCTTCTTAGGAGCTAGTACAGTGCTGTGTTTTGATCTTTTGGCCTGGGAACAGTGCTGATAACGTGGATGTTTTCAGTTGCTGCTCGAATGTTTGGTCTGGCCAAGGACTTTCTGAGCCTCATGCTCTGCCAGGGAGGAGGGGAGGCCGGGAGGAAGCAGAGACAGGACATCTGACCCAAACTAGCCAAAGAGGTATTCCATACCACAGCACGTCATGCCCAGGATGTAACGGGGAGTTGGGTTCGGAGTATAGAATCATAGAATCATAGAATAGTTAGGGTTGAAAAGGACCTCAAGATCATCTAGTTCCAACCCCCCTGCCATGGGCAGAGACACCTCACACTAAACCATCCCACACAAGGCTTCATCCAACCTGGCCTTGAACACTGCCAGGGATGGAGCACTCACAACCTCCCTGGGCAACCTATTCCAGTGCCTCACCACCCTAACAGGAAAGAATTTCCTCCTTATATCCAATTTAAACTTCCCCTGTTTAAGTTTTAACCCATTACCCCTTGTCCTGTCACTACAGTCCCTGACGAAGAGTCCCTCCCCAGCATCCCTATAGGCCCCCTTCAGGTACTGGAAGGCTGCTATTAGGTCCCCACGCAGCCTTCTCTTCTCCAGGCTGAACAGCCCCAACTTCTGCAGCCTGTCTTCATACGGGAGGTGCTCCAGTCCCCTGATCATCCATGTGGCCCTCCTCTGGACTTGTTCCAACAGTTCCATGTCCTTTTTATGTTGAGGACACCAGAACTGCACACAATACCCCAGGTGAGGTCTCACAAGATCAGAGTAGAGGGGCAGGATCCTCTCCTTCAACCTGTTGGTCACACTCCTTTTAATGCAGCCAAGGATACGGTTGGCTTTCTGGGCTGTGAGTGCACACTGCCGGCTCATGTTCATTTTCTCATCGACCAGCACCCCCAAGTCCTTCTCTGCATGGCCGCTCTGAATCTTTGCCCAGTCTGTATCTGTGCCTGGGATTGCTCTCTATTACTTGCAGAAGGAAGTTGTCTTCCACACAATCGAGGAACCTCCTGGATTGCTTGTGCCGTGCAGTGCCATCGTTCCAACACATGTCAGGGTGGTTGAAATCCCACATGAGAACAAGGGCTTGCGAGCGTGAGGCTTTTCCTGTCTGTCTGTACAGTGCTTCATCCACAGGTTCTCCTTGATCAGGCGGCCTGTAACAGATTCCCACAGTAATGTCTCCCACGGCTATTTTCCCTTTAACCCTGACCCACAAACTCTCTGTAAACTGCTCACCTGCCCCTAGACAGAGTTCCATACTCTCCAGCCTATCCCTAACATAAAGGGCAACTCCCCCTCCCCGCCTGCCAGGCCTGTCCTTTCTAAAGAGCCTGTAACCTTCCATTCCAACACTCCAGTCATAGGAGCCATCTCACCATGTTTCTGTGATGCCTATTATATCATACCCCCATAGACATGCACACATCTCTAATTCCTCTTGTTTGTTCCCCATGCTACGGGCGTTTGTATAGAGGCATCTGAGACGAGCTCCAATTGAAGCTGGCTCGTTGGCTGGAGCAGCTGGAATATATCTACATTGTTCCGAGCATTTATTATAGGCGTTGGCAACTGACTGGGTGTGTTGGGATGAAATGATGCCCCCCTCCCCCAACACATCTAATTTAAAGCCTCGTTGACCAGTCTGGCAAGCTTCCTACCAAAACTGTTCTTCCCCTTCTTTACCAGAGCAGCTCCACCAGACCCCAGTAGATCTGGCCTCCTAACTTCAGTCTTATGTTCAAGACACCCAAACCCCTGACTATGACACCACCCTTTTAACCATTTATTAACCTGGCCAATCCTCCTAGCTTTTTCTTGGTCCTCCCCTGTGTCCTGGAGAATTGACGAAAAGACTATCTGAGCCCCGGAGCCCCTAACCACCTCTCCCAGGGCTCTGTAGTCTTTCTTTGTGGTCCCCAGTCTACTGCTACCTATATCCCTAGCACCCACATGGATCACCAGGAGTGGGTGTTAGTCCATGGAACTTACTAGAGCAGGTAGCCTCTCTGTAACATAATAATAACTATCATATTTGAATCTTATATTCTCAAAGGCTAATGTCAAGAAGCTGCTCTTACATGATTTAAGATTCCTTGAGAAGAGAAGGGGATAAAGAAAGCCAAGGATTGTGTCTTTGGAAGTAACACTATTTATGTCCAGTTTCCCAAGACTCCAGTATATCTGACCAATGCATTGGTGAAGCCCTGTTTTCGGAGCCTGGACATCACTGCTTCGTGTTCCCTCCATGTCATCTAGAGACTTGTTATCAATTTGCGAAGAACCTAAGCCAAATTTCTCTCCTCCTTGATCGTGCAAAACAAAATAAGACAGTGATTGATTTTTTTTTTTTGCTTTTACTCCATAAGCATGGGTGTGAAGACTTTGACGAGTTGTTTTGCATGAATTTAAGTGACTACTCCAGCTCAATAAATGCATAAATACAAAACTTGAAGACCCTCACTAGCCAGCTAGCAGAAAACATTAGGTGGAACCCCTTTCAGGGATGGATGTCAGGGGTGGGACTGGCTGCAAAAAGCTGCTGTATTATTGTGGTAATAGGTATTGGGTTTTTATGTATTTTATGTTGTGTTCCTTGTCTTTCAGCACTAATCCATTCCCTTATAGACAGTATACTATATAAAACTGTAGCACGGGTGGTAAAATATTTGTGTGTTCCAACTACGGACCATGGGGTGGCATGTGTCAGGGACAATAGATAATGGTTCGTGGTGAAGCACACAAAGATAGAATAGTACTGTTTCTCCACTTTGCATCCTCCCTGGAAGGTCACGCTTTGGCTCCTCCCAGAGGGTCCTGCTTTGGCTGCTCCCCAGAAAGTCCAGCTTTGGTTCCTCCCTAGAAAGTTCCACTTTAGAACTCCCCAGAAAAGTCCCGACCCTTGGAGACTTTTCTAGATATTGCTGGCCACTTCTTCCAACATAGGCTGGGTCCCTGTTTCAGAACGAGTGGGCATTTTTGTTAGTATAAAAGCCTGAGCCTCATGCCATGCGAGGAGGCAGAACCTCATACCACCCAGGTCAAAGTTGCCTCTGCAGGGATGCCCGCTAAGGTTGAGCCTGCCACCTTGTACTGTGATGATGTTTCTCAGAGCTGGTTTCCTGATCGTCTTCACAGGGTCCTTGGGGTTGGCAAGATAACCAAACATCAGAAGTATCCTTTACTGTATCTGTTAATATCTCTATGTTTTCCTATATTAATAAAGTAGTTGTTAGTTCTCTATTTGTGTCTCGTTTCTCTCACCCGGCATCCTCAAATTCTGTAACATCTCATCAGGCTGGGTATCGGTCGGCAGGTGGTGAGCAATTATATTCTCTCCCCTTGTTATTTCCCTCATCATTATTATTATTTGTGGTAGCAGTGGTCATTTTCTATTATACCTTAGTTTCCAGACTGTTCTTATCTCACCCTGGGGTGAGATCTGGACACTCATAACCTGAACAAAACTTTCCATCTGTTGTGCTGTTTAACAAGTTGCATATCGGAAATCACTAACATTTCAACTTCATCTGATATTTGGTGTCCCACACAACAGCAGAAAGAATTTATCATTCTAGAAGCTGTATATTTTCACCACTCAAAACCAAAATAAATTTGTAGTGCAGCTTATTATTACACTAGGAGAAATTAATACTGTTGGGCAGCATAAAATTTAACACATTTTTTATTCCCTAAATTAGAAGGGATGAAGCAGCAGTCTAACATAGCCCAGTTTTGCATGCTTTTGTCTCCTCTTGTTTAAATACAACCTCCTTGGTTTCTACTTACATTGTCTTTCTCCCCTACCTTTGTACCCTCAAGCTCTGGCACGTCCTGGATCTTTCTCCACTGCAACACCCTAACCTCTCTTTCCCAGCTTGTCTCCACCATAATATCTCTATGTTTAGTCTAGTTTTGCTCAACCTTCCAGATGGAGAGGAGCAACGCTGGCTGTGATTAGATCAGACCTATATGTGCATATAGGCCAAACAGCCCTTCCTCTTGGTTGACAGGCAAACCAAACACAAGAACAGCCTTTCAGCTACTGCAGCTCTGCCAGCTAGATTAGGGGGACTGCAGCTCCCAACCTGACAGTCGAGGCTTGCTGGAAAAACTCACCATGCTTAAGACCATTTGTTCTTGTTCATCAAGGGGCCCAATTGATATAGAGGAGAGAAATATAGGAGAGAGTGCTCATTCTTAATTATTGTCTCCTTAAATTAAGATAAATTCAACAGCAGTGATTTAGCACCTATTCTGTCTGTTTGCATTCTCTTTGTCCAATGGTGATAACACTTCAGCAAGAGCTACAGCACTTGCTACCTGTTGTGGAAAGGGAATGCAGGAAAGAGGGAAAACAAGCAAAATCGTCACACCTCAGACATTCAAAATTTGAATGTAGAAAGTTATTTTCAGAGATTGAAGTCATTGATTAAGATGCCCTTCCTTAAAGATTTAATTATGCCCAAAGATAAAAGATTTGCCAATTATTGTGTTTTATCTAATTGAAGCTTTGTTTTACAAATAAAGTTTAAAGGTTTAAGACAGTTGTCCTTTCAACCATTTGGGCAAAGATGAGAATTTAATTAGAGGGAAGCCATGTTCTCACTAGCATCTTCAGATGTACTCTAGAAGCCATTCTGGTAACAGAATTGATGACTATTCAATGTGCAAAGACCCTAGAAAAACTATTAACCTTTTTTTTTTTTTTTGTCTTTCCACATGTTTTCACAGCACGCTTGAAAGTCTGACCCAGCTAGTGAAATGCCATAAATCAAAGATTAAAAGGTTCTATGCTGCTTTTCCTCCAATTTTACTTTCTCTTAGATACCAACAATGGGACCAATTCCTAAGAATGTGAGTTTTCAGGTATTCAGAAAAAGATAGCAATAAACTCACTTAAGAACTGTTTATAATCGAGGACTAGAGCAGAAAGACATCAGTGTCTGAATATCAACAACTTTTACCAAGAAAGAATGAAGAAAAATATTAACTAGGAAGTTTTTCTGTATCATTAAATAAGCTCATGAACTTGTTGGCTCATTTCATAATAGCACAATGTCGTGGTTTAAACCCAACCACAAAGCTCGTTCACTCACTTCCCCCCCTTCTTGCCCTCCCACTACTCCCGGAGGGACAGAGAGGAGAATCAAAAAGAATGCAACTCCCACGGCTTGAGATAAGAACAGTTTAGTAACTAAGGTATAACACAAACCACTACTGCTACCACCAGTAATAATAATGATAAAGGAAATAACAAGAGGAAAGAATACAACACCTCACCACCAGCCGACCAATAACTCGCCCCACTCCCCCCAGCCGAGCACTGACCAATACCTCGTCCAACCCTGCCGTCAACTAGCCCTTCTGGGTAACTCCAAGTTACCTCCCTGGGCATGACGTGCTGTGGTATGGAATACCTCTTTGGCTAGTTTGGGTCAGGTGTCCTGTCTCTGCTTCCTCCCGGCCTCCCCTCGTCCCCAGCAGAGCATGAGACTCACAAAGTTCTTAGCCAGAATAAACATTACTTAGTAACAATTAAAAACAATTGGTGTTATCAGCTCTCTTCCCAGGCTGGAAGTCAAAACACAGAGCTTGCACCAGCTACTAAGAAGGAGAAAAACAGCTACTGGTGAACCCAGGACACACAAATCAAGAAATGGACAGATACACACAATAGCAAATCCTAACATACAAATGACTGAATTTCCAAGCTTCCTAGTATGAGATCACATTTGCAAAAACCTGAAGGACAAAGCTTTCCTGCTAGGTACACACACACATCTATCAGTACTACATGCAAATAACACCTCTGGGAACTGTACTTGCAAACAATAGCAAAGATCTCACACTGTTTTCATAATTATTAGGTTTTGCACACAGCTGCAAATATGCAGCTCTAAAGAGCTGGTCCACTGGAAAGACCTTGTTCCCCCAACAGTATTTACTGTTATATTACAGAGAACCCAAGGCGCAACTGACACTTCCACTACATGGATAGCAAAAATTTGTGGCAAAAGCCCTTACAGTCCCATTAGACTATCTGAAACTATTCCTTCTGAAACTATCAGCTATTTCAAGCAGGTATTTGATCATAATAAATACCCACTAGATTAGAATCTAATGTTATTGTTTGATGCTTATATGCATAATTAAAACAAGTATAATTAATCAATCATTCCATATTGTCGTGGTTTAAGCCCACCCAATAACTCAGAACCATACATCTGCTTGCTCACTCCACCCCCCCCACCCCCACCCCCCCCCCAGAGGGATGGGGAGGAGAATTGAAAAAATGTAACTCCCACGGGTTGAGATAAGAACAGTCCATTAACTAAGGTATAACACAAAACCACTACTGCTACCACCAATAATAATAATGATAAGAGAAATAACAAGGGAAGAGAATATGATACCACCCGCCGAAACAAGCCTGACCGAGCAGAGCGTGCCCTTCCGGGTAACTCCAAGTTACCTCCCAGGCATGACGTGCTGTGGTATGGAATACCTCTTTGGCTAGTTTGGGTCAGGTGCCCTGTCTCTGCTTCCTCCCAACATCCCCTCCTCCCTGGCAGAGCATGAGACTCACAAAGTCCTATGGCCAGTCTAAACATTTGAGCAGTAACTAAAAACATCGGTGTTATCAGCTCTGTTCCCAGGCCGAAAGTCAAAAACACAGCGCTGCACCAGCTACTAAGAAGGAGAAAAAATGACTGCTACTGCTAAACCCAGGACACTTTCATGCCACGTCTGGTCACTGTCATGATTTAAAAAATTGAGTACATAAGTTGCTTTCCATAATCGTTCCTGTGGGGAGTCCAACCCCAGACTCCCCCTTTTTTGTTTGTTTAGCATATCTTTTAAAGAGCAATGAGCTCACTCCACAATAGCTTGACCATTGGGTGAATATGGAATTCCAGTTATATGTTTGACTCCCCACGTTTGCAAAAACTGAGTAGCTTACTTGGCCACTTAAGCTGGGCCATTATCAGTTTTAATTTGGCGTGGAATACCCATGATCGCAAAACAGGTTAACTAATGTTTACAGACATCTCTACTGCATTCACCAATATGAGCGGTGGCTATAATATATCCAGAGAACGTATCTACAGAGACATGGACATATTTCATTTGGCCAAAATCAGATATGAGTGACGCCTGATTGCCAAAGCTCTTTTGATTAAACCCCTCGGGGATTGACTCCCTCTTTTGGAGGCATTGGTGCTAATGGTTGGCAGCGTTCAAGGCCAGGTTGGATGAAGCCTTGTGTGGGATGGTTTAGTGTGAGGTGTCCCTGTCCATGGCAGGGGGGTTGGAACTAGATGATCTTGAGGTCCTTTCCAACCCTAACTATTCTATGATTCTATACTCCAAACCCAATCCAGTGTCAACTGATACTGCCTTTTCAATGCTCGAGCATTTTAGTGATAAAATTGATGGGACAAAAGAGCTTGTTCAAACAGATTCAGCATGACTGTTGTCATTGAATGAAAATCAGCAATTTTGTTGCCTTCAGTTATGGGACCAGGAAAATCAGTATGTGATCTGACACATAATACATAATAGTCATGTTGTCTATGATTAACCAATGACCACAGTGTTCTTAATTCTGCCATTAACAATGGATTATTAACATCTCTAATAAAGGAATAATCAAGTCTGTGCAACACACCAACAGCATACATAGAGTCAGTAACAATGTTAATAGCTTCCTGATTAAAATGAGGAAAAGCTATATTAATAGCCATTAATTCAACAACCTGTGTGGAGCCCTGAGTTGCAACTGATATATTAGTGTTCCAGGTGCCTGTTACCGGGTCTCTCCAAGCTATTCTTACTTTTCCCAGAGCCATCAGTGAAGATGGAAAGACCAACTACAGGCGTTGAGCAGTGGCACTGTTTCGCATATAAAGGTGTCGTGGTTTAAACCGATCCACACAGCTCGTCCACTCACCCCCCCCCCCCCCGACCCTCCCCCTGCTCCTGGAGGGACGGAGAGGAGAATCAAAAAGAATGCAACTCACATGGGTTGAGATAAGAACAGTTTAGTAACTAAGGTATAACACAAATCACTACTGCTACCACCAATAATAATAATGATAAAGGAAATAACAAGAGGAAAGAATACAACACCTCAACACCAGCCGACCAATAACTAGCCCCACTCCCCCCAGCTGAGCACCGACTGATACCTCATCCAACCCTGCCGTCAACTAGCCCTTCTGGGTAACTCCAAGTTACCTCCCTGGGTGTGACGTGCTGTGGTATGGAATACCTCTTTGGTCAGCTTGGGTCAGGTGTCCTGTCTCTGCTTCCTCCCAGCTTCCCCTCCTCCCTGGCAGAGCATGAGGCTCAGAAAGTCCTTGGCCAGACCAAACATTTGAGCAGCAACTGAAAACATCGACATTATCAACACAGTTCCCAGGCCAAAAAATCAAAACATAGCACTGCACTAGCTACTAAGAAGGAGAAAAATGACTGCTATTGCTGAACCCAGGACAAAAGGCAAATGGCAAATATCAGTCCAGAGTTTATGTTTTGGGTAATGAATTGAGAGCTGTCCCTGATAATCTGTTTAGGCTATTTGCACAATGCTGCTTTCTGCTAATAACCAGTTATGGTTCTCCTTTGTGGCTGGGATATAAATTATGTCAGGATTGTAGTCATCTAAGGCATGCAGTCAAGATCTTCCTCACTGTATTAATTGTGCATAGATTTCCATGATTGTTGTAACTGTCTTTTTAAGTGTGTGAGGGAGAAAAAGCCATTCAATAACACACAAAGGATCACCACAGAGATTATCCCATTGGAAGAGGACTGCAAAGGCTTGAAATGCATTAGGAATTAAGGCTGATCATATTGGTTCGTCTAGAAGTCTCCTTCAACTCTGTCTATTTTCAATGGCTTGAGCCACTTTGTCAAGCGCTAAGGCACCAGCAGTGGTAAGGATACATGGTGAGTTGAGGTCAGGATCTCCTTTCAATAAAGAAAAAAGAGGGTGCAAATCTTCTGTGGTCAGTCCAAGAACAGAATGGAGCCAATTGATGGCTCCCAAAAGTTTCTGAAAGTCATTTAACATTAAAAGATTCTGAGTGTTGATACTGATGGGCTGTGGGTGGATTTCTTGTTGTGTGATCTGCCAACCCAAATACTTCCATGGACTGCTACTTTGGACCTTTTCCTCGTCCGCCTGCAATCCAGCATTTGCAACAGCAGTTTGAATGTGTTTGTTACCTCTTCAACTTCTCTGTCACTTTCTGCAGAGAAAAAGGTGTTGTCCATATAGTGATAAATGACAGCATTCAGATGGGTTCTACGAACTGGGTGAAGAGCTGCAGCAACAGTGAGTTGACACATGGTAGGGCTATTTTTCATCCCTTGCGGGAAAACAGTCCAATAACATCTTTGCATGGGTTCTTGCTCGTTTAAAGACGGCATGGAAAATGCAAATTATGGAGCGTCTCCAGGGTGCAAGGAAATGGTGAAAAAAACAGTTCTTCAAGCCACCCAGACAGTAACATAGATGGGGCCAGGTTGAAGGGCACCCATGGGCTCGATCATGGCGTTCACTGCTCATAAGTCATGAAGCAAATGCCACTTCCCACTCTTTTTGGGGATACAGAACATGGGTGTGTTCCAGGGGCTGGTTGTAGTTTTAATGTGTCCTGCTAATAGTTGTTCTATTAACTGGTGCAAATGTTCTAGCCGTTCTTTTCACAAGGGCCACTGATCCACCCATACTGGGTTGTCTGTTAGACAGGTCAGTTTAATGATGGGAGAAACATTTTTGTGATGGAGCAGCTGTTCGGTGGCCCTTACTTGAAAACCATGTTATGAGGCTCTGTAACATGGATTGTTGCTCCAGGACATCACGTCCCCACAAGGTGCAGGGCATGGCCATTACTAAAGGTGCCACTCGAGCCACTTGCCCATCAGGTCTCTGAATCATAAGAAGATGGGTGCTTTGTCGTGGTCGTTGCATTCCGCCTACCCCTACTATAGTAGAAGCAGGATCTCTCGTGGGGCCAATTAGGGGACCACTCAGAGCTTCATATTATTGAAACATCAGCTCCAGTGTCGACTAAACCTTGAAGCCTTTTCCTTGTATATAACATGTCATCAAGGGTTGAGAGTCTTTTATAGCCTTGGCCCAAAATATTTGGGGGGCTCTTGTGCTACCAAATCCGGAGCCACCTCTAGATCCTTGAACCCCTTTTGTCCCTCCAGCAAACAGAATAGTCTGCCCCTCTGGGATATAACAAGGAGGCACAGGGGTCCAAGCCATAATCGATATTTCTCCAGTAAAATCAGCATCTATAACACCTGGTAACACAAAGAGGCCCAATTTAGTAATAGAAGATCGTCCAATCAACAAAGCATGCATGCTATTGCCAATCGGCCCATAGACTCCCATTGGCAGCAAGGATACTTGTGTATCATTCAGGGTGATTTGGCATTGGATGGCCAGGTCTAAGCCAGCATTTCCTGAGGTTGCTGGCTTCAGCTCACTGGCCAGACACCGGGACTCAGATTTCTTTGGTTGTTCAGTGCGCGTGGTCTCACCCCCTGGCTCCCATTTCCCAAGACAGGAGGAATTGCACATCCATTAGCATGATATTTTGAGTGACACTCATTGGCTCAGTATTTCCCCTTTCCACATCGAGGGCAGTCACGAAGGGGCATAACCTTCTTGCTGCCCCTCTTTGGACACTCTTGCTTTAAATGCCCAGGGGCACCACACTGATAACAATTCATCCCCCCTTTCCCTGTTTCACTCATTTTGAGTTGAGCTGTTAGAGTGCTCACTAAAGCTGCAGCATGATGACGAGTAGATCCGATATTCTGACAAGCCCGCATCATATCTGCTAAGATTGGATTGCGATTGCGGCTTGGTTGCAAGGCACGCTTACAGTCATCATTAGCATTTTCATAAGCTAATTGTTTAAGGAGCAACTCCCTAGCTTCATCATGCTCAATCTGTTGTGCTAGGGTGGCCTGCAACCAATCTATAAAAGAAGGATACGGTTCTGTCGGGCCTTGCAATATTTTAGCAAATGGCTCAGCAACACCACATCCAGACTCGGGAAT
The DNA here is from genome assembly GCF_037157495.1 of Lathamus discolor. Lineage (NCBI taxonomy): Eukaryota > Metazoa > Chordata > Aves > Psittaciformes > Psittacidae > Lathamus > Lathamus discolor. The sequence goes on from NC_088908.1 coordinate 27,902,860, forward strand.
TTTTCGAGCAGCTCAGAGGATAGCGGCCTGAATTTGAGCATTATTTGCTTGTGCAGGAGGAGGCACAAACTCATTTTCCCCAGCCAATTGATCATAGGAAACTGCATGACCTTGATCTGTACTTTCCACTGAGGTGATCACACGCTGTTCTTTAAAATCATTCTGCCACATCATAAATTGTGTAGGGTTAACACCATACGTAATAAAGCTTTCCAGTCATGTGGGGTTATAACATATGATTCTGCAGTTGCTTCTAACAGAGACATGGCAAAAGGTGAATGAATACCTCCCTCCTTAACTGCCTTACACATTTCTTTAACTGCTTCATATGGAAGCGGTTGCCATTCAGGTGGTCTATGAGGTTGATAAATCACGGGGCATGCCAAAGCAACCTGCCAATCACCCTGCTTAATTTCCTCCTTTCTACAAACTTCCCAATTGCATACTGTGGTTTCCACCATTACTAGAGCATTTACATCAGAAGGTGGAGGGAATAAATTGGGCTCCTTCTCAGGATCTATTGGGCCTGGATCGAAAGGATCACTGTCCTCTTCAGAGTTTGTCTCAGAACCCTTTTCAGCTTGCAACAGAAACGGGTTGTTTGATGGGGATGTGCTAGGGTTCACAGAAGGGTGATCTGCCATTTCCAGAGGTGCCAACAGTGACACAGGGGAGAAGGACTGCTGTTTAATAATCTTTAGCGTGGCCATAATCTACCACCAAGTCCCAAGGTGCCGTCTGGCAGACACATCTCCTGCAGCAACCGTGGCTCATAACTGTGTCCCCACCACTTGCCAGGCTGCTACGTGAAGAGCACCTTCTGAAGGGAAATCTGGCATATTCTTTTGGATCCATTCTAACAAAGTCACTAACTGAGGCCCTGTCACAGTTCTTTTCTGAGCATCTAACCATTTGCGCAGAATCTCTAAACTGCGCTTCTGGTCCTGGGATAACTTCCCTCCCATGGTTCCTGACTGCTCACCTATCCAGTAGGCAATGGGTGCACACAATCCTTCTGTAATCTCTGGTTCAGTCGAGCTACACCACCTGTCCAGACTCCGTGAGTCTCCTACTCCAGTCCCTGTTTGGGTGCCATTTATGGCTTATGAGGCACAGACTCCAGATGTGATGCAACCAGAGACATTTACTGAGTGAGCTTACAGGCTTTTATAGTACTCTGCTTAGCCATCATCAGCCAATGGCTTTACTGATCACACGACTTTTCAACCAACCATATCACTGTTCATGTGCCTTTGCTTAAGCAACTATTTTTTCAGATAAGGCAAGTGCTTGCCCAAACATGTTCTAAATAAGGCAAGTGCTTGTACAAAGATGTGCTTTCTGCTGCTGCAAACATTGTTACTTTTGGCCCACACTAACTCATTTTACATAAAGTGTAATTGTCAGGACTGAAATGTTGCTATTTTAAAGTTCCCAGTTATAGCTGTATCAGTTTGTGTTGGAGCAAATCATAATGCATCTATCAAAATATTGCATCTCGATACTCAGGAGAGCAATAATAAAGCAAAATGCTTAAAACTCTCTTAATGGTTGTTCAAGCCATTCTTGCAATTAAATCATTCTCTTTGCATTCCTAACATTATGCAGAGGGAGAAATCCTACCTTATGGGAATCTGTAGATCATGTGTATTCATACATCTGTGTGTCCTTATGAACCAAAGTAGCCATAGTTACATGAACCAAAGAACACAAGTGTAGTTCATGGCATTAACAATGGACTGGATGTTGCCCTAACTACTCAGTTTTATGTTTTCAAAGGGAAGAAAAGTGAAAGAAAAACTACCTATCTTTTATTATTTTCCAACTTCTACAGATGGAAACAATAGGTTCATTGAGTATTTTCGGTACTGGGAATTTCAAGCAGACAAAATTGAGCCTGCACTCTGATGTAGGATTACTGGTAAACAGTGCTGTTCGGTAACTAAATGACAGAGCTGTTGGTAACTACTCGAGCCTTTACATCCAACATGCAAGCCATATACCTTACTGACATGGGACAAAGGGTGGGTTAAAGTTCATAATGTTTCCCAAATCAGATCTGGTTTTATACAGCAGCAATAGAGATGAGATCTGTGTTGCTGAGTGCCTTTAAAATTGATGCACTGACAAAAGGCAGCTGCAGGTTAAGCTACCTATAAATCCATTCTGCTTGGAAGTCAAGCTGTGTCAGTGCCTTGGGATGAGTCTCTGGCTGATATGATCTCCTGGCTGTAGGAAGGCAGTACAGACCTGGGTGCAACACCCCTGTTCTGCCTGCACTGCTGGCCTCGGGTGTCCTGGGTTCAGCAGTAGCAGTCATTTTTCTCCTTCTTAGTAGTTGGTGTAGTTCTGTGTTTTTGACTGTCAGCCTGGGAACAACGCTGATAACACCAATGCTTTTAGGTGTTGCTAAATAATGTTTACTCTGAACAAGGGCTTTCTGAGTCTCATGCTCTGCCAGGGAGGAGAAGAAGCCAGGAGGAAGCAGAGACAGGACACCTGACCCAAAATAACCAAAGAGGTATTGCATATCACAGCACCTCATGCCCAGTATATAAACTGGGAGCAGTTACCCGGAAGGGCTAGATCGCTGCTCAGGTCAGGCTGGGTATCGGTCATCAGTTGATGAGCAACTGTATTCTCTTCCCTTGTTATTTCCCTTATCATTATTATTATTATTGGTGGTAGCAGTAGTGGTTTTGTGTTATATCTTAGTTACTGGACTGTTCTTATCTCAACCCATGGGATTTACATTCTTTTGATTCTCCTCCCCATCCCTCTGGGAGCGGGGGGAGGAAGGGGTGGGGGGAGTGAGCAAGTGGCTGCGTGATTCTGAGTTACCAGCTGGGCTTAAACCACGACATCAGGTGAGGGCAAGCCTGGCTACAGGCTTTCCTCCCTTGCAGTCCCAAAGCCATATGAAGCTTTACACTTGAGTGTATGTAGAGACAGTGTGAAAGGGCAGGGAGTTTGAGCTCACCCTGTGCTAGAAAAAGCATCCTCTCATGCTTATACTATAAACCATCTCAGGCTATGGAGATTATACATAAATTTTGTCCATTAATTATTTAGTCATTAAAACTTCATATTTTCTTCAGTTGGTCACAAGAAGGTTTTTCTTCCAGATATAGGAAAGAAGAAGAACAAATGCGTGGGGTGGCTGTGAGGATGAAAGGAAAAATGAATTGAATGCTGCTCAGGGATCTTTGTGGTATATCATTTGAATTGTTGTTGAGGTTATGAAATTGATAAGTCACTGAATGTCCCAGTGGATTTGGAGTCAGCAATTGCTGTTAGGACTATGTGTTACTGAAAACTTACACAAAGGAGAGTATTAAAGCCTGGTGGTATTTTTTTCAAATCTGACTGTTTGCTCTGACTTTGCTGAGTAGCTTGAAAATGCTGAATTTCACCGAAAAATCTGTGAGAGTTGCTCTTGGGAGTTGAAAATATCAAAGTGCTGAGATCTCAAAGGCTACCAGACAGATTCTGCACCCAAGCAGCAAGTGGTGGGGACCAGGGAAGATTCTGGGCATTGAGAGGCAGCGAACCCAGAGGCCTAGTGTGATGGAAATTAAGCCTAGTAATCCAGCTGGGCAGGGCTATTCAGCATGTTAAGGTTATGTATATCAACAGGACACTACTGGTGGCACTTACTGTAGTCAGTGCTGTGCCCGAGGAATTTCCTTACTGCTGGAGGGTTTTTTAATTGTGCACTGGAAAACAATCAATTGAAGTTGTTTGCAATGAACTGATATATTGACATGTGGCAATGCTTTCAAAATCCTAAGGTTTTGCTATCTTCTCTACTTCTGTTGTGATAATTTTAAAAATCCAACTTATTTATTGCTATGCATTAGTGAACATTTATTCTACTAATATCCTGGCATGTCAAACACCTACTAATTCAAAGCCCAGACTTTTCATTTCAGCACATACCCAAAACTATGGCTGAATTCCAACTACTATTAATGTGCATTTAGGGCAAATAGTTTTGTTTCCATGGTTTTCTCTAACAGCATTAAATTCTGTGGAGGTTTCTCTGTGTAAGTCCAGAAAGCTGTCAGAATTACAGTCCCTGTTACAATTTTCTATTGTCAAAAATAATATCGGTGTTGCAACTTCCAGCATCACTGAAAAATGTCCTTCAGCCCAAAGAACACAGTAGTGCACTGCAAAGAGAAAAAGCTTAGTGTCTGGCAATGTTCTTTCCTTTTGGTCTTTCTGATACATGTGTTAGTTCCCTTTACAGACTTTAAACCAATATTTATTAAGCAGCTGATGATTGCTGTAGCTTGATAAAGCACTCAAAAAGACACTTAAGCCAAACCATTAAAATTAAACACATGCTAAATCATTTTGCTGAAAAGTGTTTTTATAAGGAAGAATGGCCTTAAGCAGATATATGTAGTTCTCCAAGGGTCAAATACTGCTCACAAACTAGGTTCTTTCCCATTCCTAGGAGAGGCATAGATGCAGATAAGAAGGCAAAGTTTGGTCCGTTTATAATGATGTGTGTAGTAACCAGTGCTACTCAAATACATGGGCTGAGCTACGCTGCTGCCAGGTACTCTTACCAGGTCAGTCTCTAATCAGGTTTCCTTGAAAGCACTGGAGTATTATACAATTTTGGCAACATCTTCACTAGGGAGAATGGGTTAAGATATGGCTTAGTGGTAGCCTTGACAGTCCTGGGGTAATGGTTGGACTTGATCTTAAAGGTCTTATCCAACCTATTTGATTCTATGATTCTATAGGAAGCATAAATTGAAATGCTCCATTTCATTGCCTGGTAATTTGTTCCTATTTCCTGTTAGGAAAAGAAAGCTGAACATGTGTGAATTTTTCATTTAGGTCTTTCGGTAGGAAATTGAAGTAACCATAGTTAAGTCTCTAGCAGCTCTAGTGGAAAACACTCATCAGCACATTGATCTGAACAAAGGTGGGCCATCAGAAAGGAATGGAATTGTCCAGACAAAACACAAGGAAATAAATTTGTAAGTTATTTGAGCACCTCAGAAGTGTTACACCAAGTCATTTAAGCCGTCTTTTATGTGGATTGGCAGAGATTTTACTAGCTAACAATTAACTGGGGGGAGGTTGAGGAAAAAAGTAGCATGAGAAGATTAATTTCACAGATGACCATTTTGTCAAGGGAATGTTGGTGATTCGGAGAAAACTCCAGGAACAAACTTGCCAACAAAGTTTTCAAGCTGACAAGCAGGTATTCTTTATTGCGGCACCGAGAGACACGGGGGATAGCTCCACCTAACATGTGTCTCCCCAATTACCACACAAGCCGTCCTTTTATAGCCACTGGTCATACATACATATTCATGAGGCCACGCATTGATTACATAATTTTCCAGAAAGTTCCCCGCATGTGTACAGAATTGTGGTGGTGGTCTCTGAGGGTCGTTTACTTCTTCCAACAATCTTCATCACTTCTGGCAGCCTTTGAAGCATGCGCAGTAGATGCTCATACCAGTTTAATTGGTTCGTTAGCACCAGAGACTCCTATCCTCCTACTTATCAGTTAGTTTAACTGTAGCCCATCCTGGACACCTGCCATTCCCAAATACTCCTTATCCCTGTGCCCTGTTCTTCTAGACTGTTTTTCTTAAAACTATGTCAACTATAATGATTTATCTTGTACAAGAATTCTCAGTATGTTCTCTAGCTGTACTCTATCTTTTCTCTATGCACCCTGCAACTCAGTAATTTTCCATTGCTACTGTTACAAAGCCATCAAAATTAACATTACTTAAAACTGATTCTAAAGGTTTATATATTCCATTTTGTGATTTTGTGCCCCCCTTGTCTCAAATTCCCCCCTTTTTCTGTCCTTTTGCAAATTCTTTTGCAACATTTTATATATTACCATTACCATCAAAAGTCTTTTTGAAATAATTTCCCGTTTCTACTTGATGCTTAATTTCATTCCTTTTCCAGTCTTCATAATTTATTATAGATCGTTTGTAACACCAGAGGGAACATTGTATCATACCACAAGTAATCAATATTAAAATAATTAACATCAATATTCCTGCAACCAGTTGCCTCAACCAGGAGAGACTGAGTAACCTTGAAGTCAACTTTCCATATCTCTTCAAAACCCCAGGAGGTGTCATTCATGGCCATTTCATGAAATATCTTATTTTGTTTCCAAATTTCCTCCAGATCTGTTTCAATTCTGCCACATTGGTCTATGTAGGAACAACAACTTTCATTGATTATGGAACAAACCCCTCCTTGTGATGTCAATAACATGTCTAGAGCCATTCGGTTTTGTAATACCACCTTAGACAGGCTGGTTATCTCTTGTTGTTCTGCCTGGATTATATCAATGTTTTTATTTTCCATTTCCTCTATAGTTGCTGAGATATTTACAATTGCTTTCTCTAATTCACTTACTCCCAAAGATGGAATTAGCCCTCTTACAAAACTATGAAATGCAGTGTGCCGTTCAATAATAGGGTTAAACCCTCGCTTAATCCGTTTAGCAAAACTTCTAATCCAGGTCCCGGAAGGATACCTGTCTGTCCTGGTTTTGAGCAGCAGCAGCCATTTTTCTCCTTCTTAGGAGCTAGTACAGTGCTGTGTTTTGATCTTTTGGCCTTGGAGCAGTGGTGATAACGCCGATGTTTTCAGTTGCTGCTCGAATGTTTGGTGTGGCCAAGGACTTTCTGAGCCTCATGCTCTGCCAGGGAGGAGGGGAGGCTGGGAGGGAGCAGAGACAGGACACCTGACCCAAACTGACCAAAGAGGTATTCCATACCACAACACGTCATGCCCAGGATGTAACGGGGAGTGACCCGGAAGGGGTAGAGGGACTGCAGGGTTGGAGGAGGTATCGGTCGGTGCTTGGCTGGGGGGAGTGGGGTGAGTTATTGGTCGGCTGGTGTTGAGGTGTTGTATTCTTTCCTCTTGTTATTTCCTTTAGCACTATTATTATTGGTGGTAGCAGTAGTGATTTGTGTTATACCTTAGTTACTAAACTGTTCTTATCTCAACCCGTGGGAGTTGCATTCTTTTTGATTCTCCTCTCCGTCCCTCCAGAAGCAGGGGGAGGGCAAGAAGGGGGGGGAGTGAGTAAAAGAGGTTTGTGGTTGGGTTTAAACCACGACAGTTCTTTTTGGCGCCCAACGTGGGGCACGAAGGGTTGAGATAACGACGGAGATGATCAGATTAATAGTCGTCACAGTGCTGATTTATTGGCTCTCAAAGTTGTTTCTCTTGCTCTCAGCGCTTCAGAATGTAGTACATTACTTAGAGCCGGTATTCCCTGTGTTCGTGTTTATCAAGTGTGGGGCTTGGGCTAAGGTTTTTGTTTCACTGTACTTTATGGCAATGGCTTGTAATACGGGTGGGCTCCAAGAGCAGGGAGGGATGGATGTGGCCGTGGACTTGTACCGGTCCGTCCCGCTGCTCTTCACTGTCCTGGTCCTTGTCCTCGCCTCTGTCTTCGTGAAGCTGCGGGGAGCTGAGGGGGAGCGGCCCCGGGAGCCGGCGGCGGCCGAAGCGGCCGGGGAGAGCGGCCCCGGGGACCAGGCGGCGGCGGGAGCGGGGCCCGAGCCCGGGAGGAAGGCGGCTGCTGAGCAGCGGGAGGAGGCGGCGAAGGAGCCGAGCCCCGCGGAGGAGCCGAGCCCCGCGGAGGAGCCGAGCCCAGCGGAGGAGCCGAGCCCCGTGGAGGAGCCGAGCCTCGTGGCGGCCGAGAGCGTCCCCCGGCAGCCGCCCGCCGAGCCCCGGGAGGATGCAAGAGTCCCCGCAGCATTTCCCAGCAAGGCAGAGCAGGAAGAGCTGCACCCAGGAAAAGAGGAGCTGGTGGTGGGAGAGCCGGCAGGCACAGCAGCTGCACCAGCCCCAGGGACAAGCACAGCAGCAGCATTGGAGAGTTCTGAAGGGTTTGAATGGCCTTTGGGTACCCTTGGGACCTGCCTGCTGATTGTGATGGGGATCAGCATGGTGGCACACACACAGAGTGTGTTCTACCCACGGCCATTTTGTCTGATCTCAGAAGTTAAGCAGAGTCAGGTTTGCTTCTTGTATAGGGTTAGACCACAATATGGGAGGAACAAGAGATATTCCCCAAGGCTGGACAGCCATGAGTGGCAGAGTGTGTGGGACAGTATGAGCGAGTATCTGGTCCACTGGGCCCCTCCAGTGCTTTGGAAGCATTGGAGATGGAAGGCAGCTCTATGGAGTCCCCAGCAACAAGCTGCAGAAACTGCTGAAGGGGACAGTGAATTATTTTGAACCTGGTGGGCCCATGGCACTTCAGGCCATCAGGGCAGAGATGCGACACAGAGATGGACTCATGATCGAAGGGTGGACTTAGCAATGGACACTATTGCCCAGGTTATTCACTAGTGTGAACACTGTTACAAGAGGTCGAGCCTGACATCATGGACCAGATGGACTCAGCAGCTTTATAGGTCCATGCACTAACAAGTGATGTTTTTCTCTGTGTATATGTAGATGTATATATATATAAGAGTGATGGCATATTGAAGATGTGGGATCTGAGCATGACGTGAATGGTATGGAATAAGGGGTGGATAATGTCCTGGTTTTGAGCAGCAGCAGTCATTTTTCTCCTTCTTAGGAGCTAGTACAGTGCTGTGTTTTGATCTTTTGGCCTTGGAGCAGTGGTGATAACGCCGATGTTTTCAGTTGCTGCTCGAATGTTTGGTGTGGCCAAGGACTTTCTGAGCCTCATGCTCTGCCAGGGAGGAGGGGAGGCTGGGAGGGAGCAGAGACAGGACACCTGACCCAAACTGACCAAAGAGGTATTCCATACCACAACACGTCATGCCCAGGATGTAACGGGGAGTGACCCGGAAGGGGTAGAGGGACTGCAGGGTTGGAGGAGGTATCGGTCGGTGCTTGGCTGGGGGGAGTGGGGTGAGTTATTGGTCGGCTGGTGTTGAGGTGTTGTATTCTTTCCTCTTGTTATTTCCTTTAGCACTATTATTATTGGTGGTAGCAGTAGTGATTTGTGTTATACCTTAGTTACTAAACTGTTCTTATCTCAACCCGTGGGAGTTGCATTCTTTTTGATTCTCCTCTCCGTCCCTCCAGAAGCAGGGGGAGGGCAAGAAGGGGGGGGAGTGAGTAAAAGAGGTTTGTGGTTGGGTTTAAACCACGACACTGTCAATAATAGTTAGATTGGGTATTACAGCACCTAAGGTGCATGCCCCCTTCCAGTTGGGGGCTAGAGTCTTATAAGCATTTTCTCCACATAACCAATACCATCCTTTCCCTTTAGGTACAGGCCACCACTGAACCATCATTAATATACCATCTATATTAATAGTATGATTGCAATTTGAATGTTGACCTACATCTGTGGCATTTAAACAAGCATGATTTCCTACCCTAGTTCCTGGTGTAATGCATCTTTGTGCACAGGTGTAATATTTATTACCTGCATTAGGATTAACTATTCCAAATTTTAACCTTTCCTTCGAATACAGATTGCTAGTGTTCACCCACAAATTTGTCCATGAGACAGTGTTAGGAATTGGAACTCCAATTAATGGGAGAACCAGGATTTCTCCTGATTTAGGCAACTGTGCACACACCCAACAGTCACTATGATTAAAAACCTTAGAGAAATTCTGCACTAATTTCAGGTATAAATTCTGGTCCCAAGCTTGTGCACCAGTTATCACATAAATATAAATTATGATCAATTTTATGAGCAATTTCATATGTAAGGGTCCTGAAGGTTTGATCTGCCATGTCTTCTCTGGCTCTGGTGCTTTCTTTACGCTTGAATAATGTATCCAAGCAGGTTGCTCCTTTATCTTCACTGCTGTAAAGGTGGTCAGTAATCTCTGGTAGGGTCTGCTCCACTTCTGTAGAGAATCTCCTGAAAAATTCTTAACATAAACCCAGTCTCCAGATCTGAAAGGGTGAATCGGATAATCCAAACCTCTTGCTTTTGTCCCTACTATTCTCTTATTTATCTCCGCTAGTTGTTTTTCCAGATTGATCAGAAACTCTCAGAGATTGCCTTCCCCCCCTTCCTGAAGACTTTCTCCTTTAAACTGGGACTGATATGGTCTTCCATACAAAATTTCAAATGGGCTAACCTCTTCTTTCGACCGAGGTTTAGTTTGAATTCTTAATAGAGCCAGTGGTAACTCTTGGTACCAATATAAATTTGTTTCCTAACATATTCTATTAACCTGCTGTTTAATCAGATGGTTCATCTTTTCTACTTGCCCACTGGCCTGAGGCCTGTATGGAACATGGAGTTGCCAATCAATTTCTAATGTTTTGCTAATTTCTTGTAACAATTTTGCACTAAAGTGCAAACCCCGGTCAGAAGAAATTGCCGCTGGTACACCAAAATGAGGTATTATTTCGTTTAATAATGTTTTAATCACCTGTCTTGCATTATTTATCCTACAAGGGAATGCTTCTGGCCAGCCTGAAAAAGTATCCGTTAACACCAACAAATATCGATAACCTCCTTTTTTTGGTAATTCAGAAAAATCTATTTGCCACTGCTGTCCCGGATAACTTCCTCTCCCAATTGTCCCAATTTGATTTCTATTTTCAGTTTTAGGATTATTCTTAAGACATAGCTGACATTGTTTTGTCACTAATTGAACTGTGGTGTATAGATTTCTTCCTACAATTTGTTTTCTAAATATTTATGCAAAGAGTTGCTACCCCAATGAGTTTTATTATGTTCTTCCTGAACTAACTTCCAGAGTTGGTTATAGGGGATTTGATTTTTGATGGGATTTTGCGCATCAGGTATTTGAGCCCAACCCTCTTTATTTTCCTGTCCCTTTAGATCCTCAATGAATTTTCTATCCTCTTTTGAATATCTAGGTTTAGATTTTTCAATTATTTATTTGCCATCAGGGATTAAGGACATGATTTGAGAAGCTACTCGTTTGGCTTCAAAATCAGCCAAATTATTTCCAATTTCCTGATAAGAGTCACCTTGTTGATGTCCTTTACAGTACATAATAGCTACTTCTTCAGGTAGCTGAACAGCTTCTAGTAATTGTAGAATTTCTGTAGCATTTTTAATCTGTTTCCCTTGTGTGTTCAAAAGTCCTCGTTCTTTCCAGATAGCCCCATGTGCATGTACCATGCCAAATGTGTATTTAGAGTCAGTCCTGTCCTGGGTTCAGCAGTAGCAGTTATTTTTCTCCTTCTTAGTAGCTAGTGCAGTGCTGTGTTTTGATTTTTGGCCTGGGAACTGTGTTGATAACCCCGATGTTTTCAGTTGCTGCTCAAATGTTTGGTCTGCCCAAGGAGTTTCTGAGCCTCATGCTCATTTTTCTCCTTCTTAGTAGCTGGTGCAGTATAGCCATCTTGGACTAAAAGAACAGTGCCTACAACAGCAGCAACTGTGAAGATGATACCTGCTACAATAATGTCCCTTTTTCTTGGAAACACAGGCAGTGCTGTGTTTTTGACTTTAGTCTGAGACCAAACTCTTGCACCATGATATCACTACCTCACTAGACCCTCAGTTCTCCCCTTGCTGCCTTGGATTGTAGGCTTAGATTATCTTTTAATACATCTTTATTTAGCATCAGTAGAAATTTTAACTAAGTTGAAATACACATTGCTTATGTGCTGAATTGTACACACTAATGCTAGTTCAGGACTGTACTATCCTGACGACACTCATGAGCTGGTATTACAGCTTTCTAAATTGCCTACATGACTTTTAAAGACCAAGTGTTTGAATCACTTCTGGCCTTTTTGGTTTTGAATGTGTGATCAAATTTTAAACTTGCAGTTTTATGGGCAAACATATTCCTGGTTTAATTCTGTATCTTCATTTCAGCCCAGTTGGATGTCTCAAAACTGGGCTTCATTTCAGCCCAGTTGGATGCCTTAAAACTTTTCTACAGCATTAGTATGCATGTACATGTGTTATCACTTCTGTTACAAAACTGCTTTTCTAGTGGCTAAAAGATCTCAGCTGGATATTCATGTATAATTATTTTCACATAGTGTCCTGGGTTTACCAGGAGCCGTTTTGCTCCTTCTTAGTAACTGGTGCAAGCTCTGTGTTTTGACATCCAGCCTGGGCAGAGAGCTGATAACACTGATTGTTTTTAATTGTTGTTAAGTAATGTTTATTCTGGCCAAGGACTCTGTGAGTCTCATGCTCTGCTGGGGACGAGGGGAGGCCGGGAGGAAGCAGAGACAGGACACCTGACCCAAACTAGCCAAAGAGGTATTCTATACCACAGCACGTCATGCCCAGGGAGGGAACTGGGAGTTACCCAGAAGGGCACACTCTCTCTTCGGGGGGGTCGAACTCGTTCGGCGGTGGTATTGTATTCTCTTGTTATTTTCTCTTATCAGTATTATCATTGGTGGTAGCAGTAGTGATTTGTGTTATACCTTAGTTACTGGGTTGTTCTTATCTCAACCCGTGGGAGTTACATTCTCTTGATTCTCCTCCCCATCCCTCCGGGAGCAGGGAGGGTCGGGGGGGGGTGAGTGGACGACCTGTGTGGATCGGTTTAAACCACAACACATAGTTATCTTCTGCCTGGGAGAATTTACACTGGAATGTCACTGGTAATAATTGCTGGAAATTATTTTTGGCTGATGTTTTACACATACAATGAACAAATGCTCAAAGGACACATCATGGATAAATCCAGTTAAAATCTTTTAAAAGCCATCTAAGTTCTAGACTACACATGTCTGATTTAACAATGTTTTGATGATGGAGTGGGGGAGTCCTTGTAGTTCCACCAAGAAAAATACACTCTCCTATTGCAGACCATGTTTCCATCCATGTATCTGAATTATTAAATCAGCTATCACCGTTCTAAGGTAAATGTTCACAACTTCTCTTTCTACACCATCCATACTGGTGGATGCATTTCCTCTTTCTCAGACATTGGCTGGGTTGTCTACTTAATTTCTACCCTTATAACTTGACTGGTTCTTCTCATTAATGCATTCAATTTTTCTTGCTGCACCTTTTTGGTGCATTTAATTTAGATTTTTCTTTCTGGATTTTTTAGAGCATTTGGCTTTGTCTGTTTACAGGTTTGTCTGCGTAGCAGAATGCGAGAAAAGGAAAAAATAAGAAAATAATCTCCACATGGGAAGACACAGTAAAAATAGAACAGGTAATTGTCAGTACATCAACTAAATCCTTTTCAACAAATTCCTTTAACACAGACCTGAAAATAAAACCATTATTACCCATTAAGTATAGAACTTCTGAGCATGGTTCACCCCAGGAGGAGCAGTCACTGCCTCTGACCCAGGGAGTCTACATGCACACACCTTTTTCTCCTCCATGAAGATGGACCCCAGACAGCAGGACATTCCCAGCTCCCCCAACATGTAGGTATTAGTGCAGGACTTTTCCCAGCACTCTCTTGCCTGCCATCCTTGCTGCCTCTGTAACACAAGCTCAAAATATCTGGTTCTGTAAATGCAAGCCAGAACCAGAGCAGCGGTACCAAGGGCTGTGCAGATGCAGCCAACAGGGAACATCCTCCAGGCCATGCTACTGATGTGCATGGAGAAAACGTGGTTAAACACCTCTGAGCTGGATGTCTGGTTCTCTCCTGCTTCTTTCCAATGGACCAACAGTTTTCAATGCCAGGTTGGACAGGGCTTTGAGCAATCTGGTCTAGTGGAAGGTGCCACTGCCCATGGCAGGGGGTTAGAACTAGACGAGCTTTAATCCCTTCCAACCCAAATCTGTCTGTGATCCTATGATCAATATGTTTACTCTTCAAGCACTGACAACAAATAACAGGCTATCTTCCTAAACACTGTATAGCTTTCTGAATATCAGATTCACAGCAAAGTTAAGGTACCCCTGGAAGTATAATCATCTGTGCGATTACAGAGTTTTTAGGTCCTTTCCAACCCTAACTATTCTATGATTCTATGATTCTATGTAGGACACACATTATGCCAAGCCAGGCATGATAAGGGTAGCTGACCAGACTTTAAAGGCTGTGGGAAGACACTGTGCTTCAAATGTAACTGCTGTGACTTCCTCCTCCCCCACAGCTGCCCTAGCCACCAAAGGCAAGCCAGTGTCTCACTGTCCATCTTCTCATTAAACTCAAAGAAAATTTGGTGTCTGACTTTATTAGGAGCTATCTAAAGCCTTAATGGCTTGGAAAAAAGGCTTTTAACTGCATGCTTTTTCCTTAAATTAAAATTACAAAAGCATCTCAAACACCCAAGAATTTTTATTTTGAACTACTTATAAAAAATGAAAAGGAACATGGAAGAATATTAATTAGCCTTAGGGCTGAGGACTTGCAAGGCAATTTTAGCTTGGTACGGCTTGAAATGGCTGCTCTATAAACTCAGGAGAAATTAATTTTCTGATGCAAACAGCAGATAGTTTAAACTTACTCTTTCAGGGACAAAAAAGGACACAAACTTGTATTTTGCTTAGTTAATTGATATTACTCTGATAACTGTTTCCATGGCCACCAGCTGTGCACTTTTCCCTGGCTTCAGCTTCTGGTAACCTTCAAGGTACTAAAATCATCTCACTTTGGAGCAGGTAGAGCCCACCCAAAATTCTCATTAGAAATCACTATGCCTTTAAAAAAAAATATGCAGTTTTGTTGTCATACCAATCATCATGCTTTTGGATCATTTCAATGAGTAATAGTACCTATTATGACTTTTAAACTTGACAGATGTCCACTTAACATCATTGAGAAGATAATCATATGTAACTTAAGCTGCAGCTAAGTAAATTACAGTAAACAAGCAGAAAAGTCACTGTCAGTAAGCAGAGCAGATGACAATTCTAAAACAAGGTCCATAGTTTCCAAACTGGCTGCATTTCCTTTTAATCCTTCAGATGAAGTAGCACAGAATAGACCTTTGTTAGTGTGTCTCATACTTCTCCTTATGGATCATTAATTATAGTTCAAAAAAATATATTCTGAATCTAATTGGCTGAATAATTCATAAGTTACACTTGTCTGTGAGTGTTTGCAAGTAGATCATCTTAGCTGCATTCATTATTTTAAATTATTTGCCAAATACCTCCTACAGATAGTTCTTGATCTGTATCTATTTGGGAGCTGCTAGTTGCAACTATTAGAGATTTATGCTGAGCATTCACAGCTTGCATCTAGTAATTTGCTTCTGTATGCAAATACCATGCTTACAGAATCACTCAGGTATGCCCATGTAAACAGTGACCTGAACTAATAAAAGTTAGCACCATGAACTTTCAGAGCAGCCCTGTGGAGAAGGACTTGGAGGTGTTGGTCAATGAGAAACTGAATATGAGCCAGCAGTGTGAGCTTGCAGAAAGCCAACCGTATACTGGGCTGCATCTAAAGGAGCGTGACCAGCAGGTTAAAGGAGGAGATCCTGCCCCTCAACTCTGCTCTTGTGAGACCTCACCTGGAGTACTGTGTGCGGTTCTGGTGTCCTCAACATAAGGACATGGAGATGTTGGAGCAGGTGCAGAGGGGGGCCACGAGGATGATCAGAGGACTGGAGCACCTCCTGTATGAAGATAGGCTGAGAAAGTTGGGTCTGTTCAGCCTGGAGAAGAGAAGGCTGCGTGGAGACCTCATAGCAGCCTTCCAGTATCTGAAGGGGGCCTATAGGGATGCTGGAGAGGGACTCTTTATCAGGGACTGTAGTGACAGGACAAGGGGTAATGGGTTTAAACTTAAACAGGGGAACTTCAGGTTAGATATAGGGAAGAAATTCTTTACTGTTAGAGTGCTGAGGCACTGGAACAGGTTGCCCAAAGAAGGGGTAAATGCTCCATCCCTGTCAGTCTTCAAGGCCAGGTTGGACAGAGCCTTGGAGGACATGGTCTGGGGTGAGGTATTCCTGCCCATGGCAGGGGGGTTGGAACTAGATTCTCTTAAGGTCCTTTCCAACCCTAACTATTGTATGATTCTATGTGTTTCCTCCTTAAGTCAAGATCCTTCTGCTCCATGGATATGCAAAAAGAGCAAAGATCATCTTGCCTGGAAAAGTGTCACACAGCAGACAGATGGCAGGGACAATACAGAAACTGCATCATGATCCTCTGCATGCAGGGACAATCAGTTTGGGAACAAATTTTGAGACATGAGAAAAGGAGGTGAACTGAAATGACTGAATCCCACCTTTTCATGCATGAGTCAGAAAACTAAGTGACTGAAATGGAGACAAACTGTCAGCTGAAATGCCAGTATGAAATCCCTAGGAAAGAGATTTAGCCAACTTGGCAAAAGCAGGTGTGTTCCAGATGTGGATCATTCAAAGACTGTTTATGCAGACAACATCCAAATATTGCAGGAGTTTTAAGTATTTGATGGACCAGAATCTGGTAACAGATGTTCCACTATAAATCTACTCTTCAACCACTGAAGCCACCGGAATTACTCTACATTTACTACGGCACGAGGGAGATGAAAATGTTTCTGTGTAAGAGCTTCTGCTCTGTGATGATCTTTAAGAAGCCGGAATTCCTTAGACATATTTCTCAGAATTACTGCAATTAAAACTGTGATAGTCACCAAAAGTCGGGAGAATAAAACTCCTTAATACCAAAGTAGCATTAAGAAGCAGGCATTATTTATTGCGACACCAGATGGATGAGGGATAGGTCCACCTAACATGCATGACAATTCTCACAGGTTTCTTGCTTATAAGCATCCATCTCATACACATACATTATAATTCCTAGAAATCTTATACATATTATAATTTCTTCCCAGAACTAATGAACATAGATTACTACCCACTAGAGCATGCGCAGTTTGAGTGAGGGTCCCAAGGGTCTCTGGGACCCCTGGTGGTCATATCTTTGTTGACCTTCAGTTGAATTTCTCTCGTCTTCCTTTTATGGTCTTAGGTTGGATTCTCTTCTGACTTGGTGAGGAACGGTTCCCAGTCCACTGAGCTGGATAGGCAAAGAATGTTCTTTACCCTTTGTCTTGTTCCTTGTTGACATATGTATGGTTTTGTTTAGTTAAAGTTCAACTTGGTGGTTTGCTTCAGCTAACAATCAGTAAAACGAGTCCTCTCCTATCATGATCAAACTTTCACATGTATTTGAGTGCAAACAACCCATTCTGCTCTAGTTCAGTGCAAAGTGCAGCATAAGGAAGAAAGGTTCTTGCTACTTCTAACTACCTGAAGCCAAGGTCTCGGAAGTATAATCTGAGCCTGTAAGTACAGGACTGAAAAGCATCACACAGAAGCAATTTGCTAATGATGTCCTCTATTTCTCCTGCCCAGAAAGAAGATGGAAAGAAAGGTGGTAACAGGAGTCTAAAAAGCAAAAGACAGAAGTAAAAGAAATAGATTCTCAAGGCAAAAAAGGAGGACAAATTATCTTGACTTAGCTCTGAATGCAGATAAGTCTACTTTAGTGGGATCAATGTATCACCCAGATAACCAGTGTAGATAATATCTTTTACTGAATGGAGTAGTAAGCTCTTTGAAATAAAGCACAATTATTTATAGTATTGTTACAGTTGAAAGAAATATCATATGTAGTGATATTAAAATGTATGAAACTGTTTATTTTTGCCGGCTGCTCAGCAGTACCACAGCCTCCACTGAGTATCCTGGCCTGATGAAGGCTTACAGCAAGATACAGTTAAGCAGATGTTAACTTCAGATTTCACTTCTTCACTGACCTACAGAAAAAGTCAATTAGTGGCTTAATATTGCTCAGACATTCATTAAAGCTTGAAGCAGGCTTGTAAATACTCTCCAGGGAGAGTATTTACAACTGGTGGGTTGTGACCACTTACTTTTGGAGGAAAACCACAGATTTTTTCTGCAGTGAACAGTATTACCCTGATAAGAATTTGTACTGAGTCAAAATAGAGATATATTCCCCCATTATTAGAATTACTCAGTGGCCAAATTTCACTGTGGTCTTAGAGAAGTGCGACTTCTGTTAGCAACTGCCTCATTTAATGTATTGCATTTTGACATAATGGCTGAAAAAGTTGGGGCTGTTCAGCCTGGAGAAGAGAAGGCTGCATGGAGACCTCATAGCAGCCTTCCAGTACCTGAAGGGGGCCTATAGGGATGCTGGGGAGGGACTCTTCGTCAGGGACTGTAGTGACAGGACAAGGGGTAACGGTTTAAAACTTAGATGATCTTGAGGTCCTTTCCAACCCTAACTATTCTATGATTCTATGACAACTCCTGGCTCTGTAGAATCCCTTTCCGCTGTCCACCCCATTATCTGATGGTCTATTAACACCACTTAGGTAAGAAAACTATGTTTAGCTGTAAGGTAATACCAGTCAATAATTATGTTTCCTTTTAATAATTAAAATAGGAAACATTTCATTCTACGGCATTATTAAAACGTTAAGTGTTCACATTGATTCAGTTCTGTCCATCCACAGTCACTGTCATTTGTATTTCCATAGCATGTCAGAGAGATTCCTCAGCACTCCTGATGTGGTACGTGGCCACAGATTCAAATTTCTCAGGAGCTTGAGGGAGTTCCCATCAGGGATTAGCCCAGATACCATCTGCAACAATTATAAATCATCTTGATAGGGAAAGCCTGGAAAGTACATTTATAAGTATACAAAGTAAATCAGACTGGAGGCCTCTCTCTGTCGTGGTCCTCTTGACTTGGTGATATATATAACATCGTCCTTGTAGGGATACCTTTCCTTCACAGTGATTTGGAGAAAACTCCAGGAACAAACTTGCCAACAAAGTTTTCAAACTGACAAGCAGGTATTCTTTATTGCAGCGCTGGGAGACACAGGGGATAGCTCCTCCTAACGTGTGTCTCCCTGTTGCTACACAAGCCATCCTTATATAGTCCCTGGGCATACATACATTATGTCATTTTCCAGAAAGCTCCCCGCATGCATACAGAATTGTGGTGGTGGTCTCTGAGGGTCGTTTACTTCTTCCAACAATCTTCATCACTTCTGGCAGCCTTTGGAGCACGCGTAGTAGATGCTCATACCAGTTTAATTGGTTCTTTAGCACCAGAGACATAATAATCCTCCTATCCTCCTACTTATCAGTTAGTTTAACTGTAGCCCATCCTGGACACCTGCCATTCCCAGATACTCCTTATCCCTGTGTCCTGTTCTTCTAGACTGTTTTTCTTAAAACTGTGTCAACTATAACAATTTATCTTGTACAAGAATGCTCAGTGTGTTCTCTAGCTGCATTCTATTTTTTTCTATGTATCATGCACTTTAGTAATTTTCCAGTGCTACTGTTACAAAGCCATCAAACTTAACATTACTTAAAACTGATTCTAAAGGTTTATATATTCCATTTTGTGATTTTGTGTCCCCCGTGTCTCAACAGCTGCCAAGAGCCACCTTCAGATGCTGAGGACTCATTTCTCTTTCACAATTGCTTTGTCAATTCCCCCTTCCCTAGCAAGTGATCCCAGGTGCTTGACTTCCTGTCCTGGGTTCAGCAGTAGCAACCATTTTTCTCCCTCTTAGTAGCTGATACAGTGCTGTGGTTTTGAATTTCAGCCTGGGAAAAAGGCTGATAACACCGATGTTGTTTTAGTTGTTGCTAAGTGGTGTTTACTCTGACCAAGGACTTTCTGAGTCTGCCAGGGAGGAGGGGAAGCCAGGAGGAAGCTGAGACAGGACACCTGACCCAAACTAACCAAAGATGTATTCCATACCACAGCACATCATGCCCACTATATAAACAGGGAGCAGTTACCCAGAAGGGCTAGATCACTAAACCCTAAAACAGCAAATACTGGCTGAAAGTAAATTGTGACATAATGTAACTCTGAGACCAAGTGCAGCAACTCTGAGAGCAAATAAATCAACATTGTGACGAATGACTTTTAATCCAAAACAATGAATGGTTATAGAATCATAGAATAGTTAGGGTTGTGTCCTGGGTTCAGCAGTAGCAGTCATTTTTCTCCTTCTTAGCAGCTAGTGCAGTGCTATGTTTTGATTTTTTGGCCTGGGAACAGTGCTGATAACGCCGATGTTTTCAGTTGCTGCTCAAATGTTTGGTCTGGCCAAGGACTTTCTGAGCCTCATGTTCTGCCAGGGAGGAGGAAAAGCTGGGAGGAAGCAGAGACAGGACACCTGACCCAAACTGACCAAAGAGGTATTCCATACCACAGCCCGTCATGCCCAGGATGTAATGGAGAGTTACCCGGAAGGGCTGGGACTGCAGGGTTGGAGGAGGTATCGGTCGGTACTCAGCTGGGGGGAGTGGGGCGAGTTATCAATCGGCTGGTGCTGAGGTGTTGTATTCTCTTCCCTTGTAATTTTCTTTACCATTATTATTATTGGTGGTAGCAGTAGTGATTTGAGTTACACCTTAGTTACTAAACTGTTCTTATCTCAACCCGTGGGAGTTGCATTCTTTTTGATTCTCCTCTCTGTCCCTCCAGGAGCAGGGGGAGGGCAAGAAGGGGGGGAGTGAGTGAATGAGGTTTGTGGTAGGGTTTAAACCACGACAGGTTGGAAAGGAACTCAAGATCATCTAGTTCCAACCCCCCTGCCATGGACAGGGACACCTCACACTAAACCATCCCACACAAGGCGTCATCCAACCTGGCCTTGAACACTGCCAGGGATGGAGCACTCACAACCTCCCTGGGCAACCCATTCCAGTGTCTCACCACCCTAACAGGAAAGAATTTCCTCCTTATATCCAATTTAAACTTCCCCTGTTTAAGTTTTAACCCGTTACCCCTCGTCCTGTTACTACAGTCCCTGATGACCCCACACAAGGCTTCATCCAACCTGGCCTTGAACACTGCCAGGGATGGAGCACTCACAACCTCCCTGGGCAACCCATTCCAGTGTCTCACCACCCTAACAGGAAAGAATTTCCTCCTTATATCCAATCTAAACTTCCCCTGTTTAAGTTTTAACCCATTACCCATTGTCCTGTCATTACAGTCCCTGATGAAGAGTCCCTCCCCAGCATCACTATAGGCCCCCTTCAGATACTGGAAGGCTGCTATGAGGTCTCCACGCAGCCTTCTCTTCTCCAGGCTGAACAGACCCAACTTCCTCAGCCTGTCTTCATACAGGAGGTGCTCCAGTCCCCTGATCATCCTCGTGGCCCTCCTCTGGACTTGTTCCAACAGTTCCATGTCCTTTTTATGTTGAGGACACCAGAACTGCACACAATACTCCAGGTGAGGTCTCACAAGAGCGGAGTAGAGGGGCAGGATCACCTCTTTCGACCTGCTGGTCACGATCCTTTTGATGCAACCCAGGATACAGTCGGCATTCTGGGCTGCGAGCGCAGACTGCCGGCTCATGTTCATTTTCTCATCTCTTTCAGGTGTAGGACCTTGCACTTGTCACGGTTGAACTTCATAAGGTTGGCATCATCCATCAAATTGATATCTCGCCAATTTAGAGAGAAGGATGTCATGTGGGAAAGTGTCAAATGCTTTGCACAAGTCCAGGTAGATGACATCAACTGCTTTACCCTTGTCCATCAGTTCTGTAGCCCCATTATAGAAGGCCACCAAATTGGTCAGGCAGGATTTCCCCTTAGTGAAGCCATGCTGGCTGTCACCAAGCACCTTGTTGTTTTTCATGTGCCTCAGCATGCCTTCAAGGAGAATGTGCTCCAAGATTTTGCCAGGCACAGAGGTGAGACTGGTCTGTAATTCCCTGGGTCTTCCATTTTCCCCTTCTTGAAAATGGGGTTATATTTCCCTTTTTCCAGTCGTCGGGAACTTCACCTGACTGCCATGATTTTTCAAATATGATGGCCAGTGGCTTAGCAACTTCATTCGCCAGCTCCTTCAGGACCCGCGGATGGATTCCATCAGGTACCACGGACTTGTGCGCGTTCAGATTTTGAAGATGGTCTCGAACCAGATCCTCTCCTACAGTGGGCCCAAGGTCTTCATTCTCACAGTCCCTGCGTCTACCTTCTAAGAACTGGGTGGTGCAGTCAGAGCCTTTGCCAGTGAAGACCGAGGCAAAGAAGTCATTCAGAACCTCAGCCTTCTCCAAGTCCTGTGTAGCCAGTTCTCCCGAAAGATTCCTCAGGGGGCCTATGTTGTCCCGAGTCTGGTTTTTGTTCGCTATGTACCTTTAGAATCCATTCCTGTTATCCTTAACATCCCTGGCTAGGTTTAATTCTAACTGGGCCTTAGCCTTCCTAACCTGGTCCCTAGCTTCCCAGACAACATCCCTGTCCTCTACCCAGGCTGCCTGTCCTTGCTTCCATTTTTTATAAGCCTCTTTTTTTCTTTGAATTTTCCTCAGCAGCTCCTTATCCATCCAAGGATGTCTCCTGGCCCTTCTGCCACACTTCCTTCTAGTTGGGATGCAGCACTCCTGAGCTTGTAGCAGGTGATCCTTGAATATCAACCAACAGTCTTGGGCCCCCCTGACCTCCAGGGCTATATCCCATGGAACTTTACTAAGCAGGCTCCTGAAGAGGCCAAAGTCTGCTCTTTTGAAGTCCAGGGCAGTGAGCTTGCTACACGCTCTTCTCACTGTCCTGGGGATCTCAAATTTGACCATCTCGTGATCACTGCATCCAAGGCTGCCCTGGAGTACCACATTCTCAACAAGCCCTTCCCTGTTGGTGAGCACAAGGTCAAGCATGGCACCTCTCCTTGTCGGCTCCTCTATTACTTGCAGAAGGAAGTTGTCTTCCACACAATCGAGGAACCTCCTGGATTGCTTGTGCCGTGCAGTGCCATCATTCCAACAGATGTCAGGGTGGTTGAAATCCCCCATGAGAACAAGGGCCTGTGAGCGTGAGGCTTTTCCTGTCTGTCTGTACAGTGCTTCATCCACAGGTTCTCCTTGATCAGGCGGCCTGTAACAGATCCCCACAGTAATGTCTCCCACTGCTGTTTTCCCTTTACCCCTGACCCACAAACTCTCTGTAAACTGCTCACCTGTCCCCAGACAGAGTTCCATACTCTCCAGCCTATCCCTACCATAAAGGGCAACTCCCCATCTCCGCCTGCCAGGCCTGTCCTTTCTAAAGAGCCTGTAACCTTCCATTCCAACACTCCAGTCATAGGAGCCATCCCACCATGTTTCTGTGATGTCTATTATATCATACCCCTGTAGACGTGCACACATCTCTAATTCCTCTTGTTTGTTCCCCATGCTACGAGTGTTTGTATAGAGGCATCTGAGACGAGCTCCAATTGAAGCCGGCTCGTTGGCTGGAGCAGCCAGTATATATGTACATTGTTCCGAGCATTTTTTATAGGTTCTGGTAACTGCCTGGGTGTGTTGGGATGGAATGATGCCCCCCTCAAATTTTTTTTTACAAACTGGTCAGATCTGTCTCTATCTCAACCCTTCTGGCCCCACACTGGGTGCCAAAAAGGACTGTTGTGTTTTAAGCCCAGCTGGTAACTCAGAGCCAAGCAGGTGCTCACTCACTCCCCTCTTTCACACCCTCCCCCACCAGGCACGATGGGGAGGAGAATCGAAAGAATGTAAATCCCATGGGTTGAGACAAGAACAATCCAATAACTGAAGTATAATATAAAACTACTACTACTACTAATGATGATAGGAGAAATAACAAGGGGAGAGAATATAAAACTAAAAAGGAAAGTGAAAAATAAAACCAATAAACATGAGTGATGCACAGTATAATTGCTCAACACCCGCCGTCCAATACCCAGCCTGACCCAAGCAGCGGTCTGTCCTTGCAGTAAAACACTTCTCGTCCATATGGCGCACACCACGAAGCATCCCTATCGAGCCTGTGTAGAAGGTATTGCAACTAAAACCTGTCCACTGCCATGCTGGAACCCATAAAGGTTCCTCCAGAGCCCACAGCCTTGCTTCCACCAATAATCCCCTCCTCCATAACTTAATAAGCTTCACAGTACTGAGGTTCACCCTCCCCCATCACATGATTCCCTTCCCATTCCCCAGACAAGCTATGACAGCCACAAAGAAATACTCCCCAGTGCATTTTTAAGGGCCTAAGTCCCCAAGCCAAATACAGGCTCAGTTAACATTAAATCCTTTTCCCATGTGAGCAACCTGAGCTGAGATTAAGGAATGAGCCCACACTGTCAACCTTAACCCTTATATGAGGCTGGTAACTAGGGCAACAGCATCTCAGAAATAACCCATGCCATGCTATTTTGTCTTCTTCAATTGCAACACAAAATATGATGGTAAATAGATGGGTAAATAAAAAGCAAACATCGCCCGCCCACTCCTCTGACTCATATTTTAGACCTGGAGTTTACTGAGAGCTATGAACGGTTATTAATGCTGACATTAACACAAAAATATCATATGTTTCATTCTCTGAATGACATACACCAGATGATAGTGTGCTCCTTTGTTGCTTGTACTCCAGTGTAACTGTTTGCAGAAGGTAGCACAAAATGATCTTCCCAATATTAGACTCAAGCTGCTCGTCTGGTTTAGCTTGATTGTTATTTATAGACACAGAGTCTGAGCTTTTTGTATGTGGAGCAGGACATAGTGACCTCAGTGGCTCAGTTATATAATAGTTTCAAAGCAGACAGTATAAATTGACTATGGTCTTGAATTGTAACACATTATAATTCCAAACACAAATCAGCATTTATCTCACTCCATGCAATTCATTTATTTTCCGAATTGGAAATGACTTAAGACTGATAAATCTAATTGTTACTGAACAATTCCTTAAACTTTTTTAAAAGTTCTTCATAAACCATGAATATTACAATAATTGACTAATATGTTATCATACCACGCAGCTTGGGAGAGCTCTATAATATATTTGGATCAGCTTTAGAGTCAGTTTCCAAATGCAAAAACTATATTCACAGAATGGCCTATGGCCACACCACCCTGAAAACGCCCAATCTCATCTGATCTCGGAAGCTAAGGAGGGTCAGGCTCAGTTAGTACTTGGATGGGAGATCGCCTGGGAATCCCAGGTGCTGTAGGCTTATCCCAGGCACAGCAACAGGTTGGGCAGAAAAGAGATTCAGAGCAGCCCCGAGGAGAAGGACTTGGGGGTATTGGTATATGAGAAAATGAACATGAGTCGGCTTCAGTGTGAGCTCGCAGCCCAGAAAGCCAACCGTATCCTGGGCTGCATCAAAAGAAGCATGACCAGCAGGACAAAGGAGGTGATCCTGCCCCTCTACTCTGCTCTCGTGAGACCTCACTTGGAGTACTGTGTGCAGTTCTGGTGTCCTCAACATAAGGACATAGAACTGTTGGAACAAGTCCAGAGGAGGACCACCAGGATGATCAGAGGACTGGAGCACCTCCTGTATGAAGATAGGCTAAGAAAGTTGGGACTGTTCAGCCTGGAGAAGAGAAGGCTGTATGGAGAAGTTATAGCAGCCTTCCAGTATCTGAAGGGGGGCTATAGGGATGCTGGAGATGGACTATTCATTAGGGACTGTAGTGACAGGATGAGGGGTAATGGGTTAAAACTTAAACAGGGGAAGTTTAGATTGGATATAAGGAAAAAATTCTTTACTGTTAGGGTGGTGAGGCATGTTGTGGTTTAAATCCAACCACAAACCTTGTTCGCTCACTTCCCCCCCTTTTGCCCTCCCCCTGCTCCTGGAGGGACGGAGAGGAGAATCAAAAAGAATGCAACTCCCATGGCTTGAGATAAGAACAGTTTAGTAACTAAGGTATAACACAAATCACTACTGCTACCACCAGTAATAATAATGATAAAGGAAATAACAAGGGAAGAGAATACAACACCTCAGCACCAGCCGACCAATAACTCACCCCACTCCCCCCAGCCGAGCACCGACCAATACCTCTTCCCACCCTGCCATCCTTAGTCCTTCCTGGTAACTCCCAGTTACATCCTGAGCATGACGGGCTGTGGTATGGAATACCTCTTTGGTCAGTTTGGGTCAGGTGTCCTGTCTCTGCTTCCTCCAGCTTCCCCTCCTCCCTGGCAGAGCATGAGGCTCAGAAAGTCCTTGGCCAGACCAAACATTTGAGCAGCAACTGAAAACATTGGCGTTATCAGCACTGTTCCCAGGCCAAAAAATCAAAACATAGCACTGCACTAGCTGCTAAGAAGGAGAAAAATGTCTGCTACTGCTGAACCCAGGACAGGCACTTGAATGGGTTGCCCAGGGAGGTTGTGAATGCTCCATCCCTGGTGGTGTTCAAGGCCGGGCTGGACAAAGCCTTGGGTGACATGGTTTCGTGTGAGTTGTCCCTGCCCATGGCAGGGGAGTTGGAAGGATGATCTTAAGGTCCTTTCCAACCCTAACAATTCTATGATTGTATGATTCTATGAAAACAAGTTTAAAGACAAAATTTCCATGTGGTTTTTGGCAGCATACCCTTAGAATTCACTCAGTCAAAATGTCCAAGGAGATGGAAACCTGTCACACATTTAAGCACATAGGTGCTTTCCCCATCACTATTTGAGCACTTAGATTCACAACTCCATCCCCACAAGCACTTGAGTGTTGGAAGGGACCCATAAGGATCAAGACTGAGGCCTCTGTTGCCCAAACCACACATTTCCATAGTCATCATCTTAAGTTCTGTAAGAAACACAGCTCCTTGGAGCATCAAATCCAATAGGAAAGTTTGCTAGCACAAAGGATGCAGCCAAGCAGGCTTCTCTTTAGGAAAAACACCCTGTTCTGATTGTGTGCAGAGACCAGAGCATCCTCCTGCGAGGTCTTTGTCACACTGCGACAGCACCAGAAGGACCTTCCTGAGACCCAACTCCTTCTCCACTTCCAGTCATGCTCAGGGAGACTGATACAAACAGCCATCTGTGGCAACACCAGCACAACTCCCATGCACCACTGTACCTCACTTGAAAAAGTTTTATGATTATGGTGTTAGAGAAAAGGGCAAAATTTTATAACTAAATATTAGAAATGATTATATTTGAAAATTTGTAAATCAGTAGTGTGGGTTTGGAAATACTGTAATCTTCCAGTACTGTTTGTAGTTTTGTACCAGAGTTATTCAGTAACCAATGTTAACAATGGTAGGCTAGGTGGCAAGAGCTAACATAATTACATATGGTACAGGGCATACGGGTGGATTTAAGAAAGTATTGTGAAAGTCTATCGAAGCAGAAATTAATGGACACACCAGGGTAGTCAAGTGAGAACAAGACAATGCTGGCGTCCACACAATGGTTGGGATATATCCAAAGAACAGAAAGGTGAAAAAGGACAGAGCGAGGAAGACTTCTTACTTCATCCGAGGAAGACTCCTTACTTCATCAATGCGACCGCCAGAGGAGGCTGCGCAAGCGCAGTAGAGGCTGATGTCATGATAGACTGATGTGGCAATCCTTGATACATATGTATTAGTTAATGATGCAATCCGTGTTGAATATGTATTAGCAACCAAATTTTTAGTGTATAAATTGCGAACGCGATGTGACGAGGTCGAAGCCAGATTTGGGCGAGTGCCCCTGGTTTCCCAGCGCTGCAATAAAGCACCTCATATAACCATTCCGGTGGTTATGTGTTTATTCTTACGCTAACAATGGTAGGAGACATTCACTCTGTGGGGTGATAAATCCTCTGCTCAGAAGCTTACTGCAGATGTTGAGGGTGATGCTGTTTGAGACTGACTGATTCCCTGCTTCCTTAGTTGCTTTCCTTACCCATGGCATCATATGATCTACTGAAAATGTGGGCATATGTGTGAAACAGTGGAGGAGTTATAAGATATTATATTGTCATAGGATATTAGACTACAAAGTGATATGAAAAATTGTTTCTCAATTAAATAGATACATAGAAATATTTACCCTAAAGTCCTACAGACTGTCTTTAAACTAAACCTGACCGCTATTAACCAGAGATATGTGCATTTGTAACCAGTGACTGCAGCAGTATTAACTGTTAGGAATGTGTAAACCATCTTTTATATATGATAACTATTTAAGCCAACAGCATAGACATAACCACATCTGTACAGATGAACCATGTTACATGCCCAACTTTCACAACAAACTCAGAATGATCTTCAGAGGGAGACATCCTTTTTTTGTCCCCACACATAAAACCACTGATCTTATTGAATGCTGAAGACTGGCAGGCAGGCCATGGGCAGGCAGGCCATGGGGGTCAGAGCCATGCTAGGGCAGATGCGCATAGACAAGGAGACCAACCTTTGCCCAAAAGCAGAGAAGACAAAAAAGAGTTTGGCTCAGCCAAGGGTTTAAACAGGAAGTCATGATCACACTTTGGGCCAAGAAACCCAAAACTACTAAGCCAAAGGGTAAGTAGAAAGCATGATGTGAAGCCAACCAAAAGGCCAGGAAGCCAGGGTGCATGTCCAACAAGCAGGATTTGCAAAAGGGATCAAAGACAGACAGTGAAGCCCAGGCAGGACAGTCTGAGTAGGAACCAGAAACAAAACAGATTTACAGCTTCAGCCAAGGGATACATCCAAGTGCCAAGAGCAACTGGAGGCACTTCCACATCTGACTGCTGGGTGGGACCAGCAGTGGACCAGGAGCCCCGCAAGCTGCTGCTCAGGCTCCCTGGGTTCTGCACCCCAGGAGCCCTGCTGAAGCCCACAGCAGAGCCTGACTGCCCTGCCCCTGTGCAGAACTGTTGGGGCACTTCACACAGATGGACTGCAGAGGGGTTTTAGCCATTTCTGGGAATACTGTTCCCAAATTAAACATATCTTCACAAGAGCATGAGGGAAACACTTCAGTGTATCAACAACACAAGACATGGGGTTTCCTGCTGCTTTTTTCATCTGCTGTTATTTTCTTTTTGAATTACACAAGAACCACTCTTTCTAGTAATTGTTCTATTGTTTATAGTCTGTCAGGGAAGATCTGCTAAATTTATCCTTAGCAAAAGAAATAACATATTTTAGCTCAGCCTGACTCTCTCTCTACTGCTTTTATCATTATCCTTCTTTGGATATGGACCTACTTTCCATAAAAGGTGATATAGTATACACTGAAACTAATAGTAAATAATCTGATTTTAACGTGCAGATGTGCTTATCAGCCAAGAAGATTGACTGCTGCCCACATTATTAAATATATCAATGCACATTGACTCCACATTGCCAGTGTAATCCCTTAAAACTAATGACTTTCAATTACTTAATGCAGCATTGGCAGATGTGATAATTGCTTATTCAAATACTGATTCCAAAGATCATAGGTCTTTGAACCTATGGAGCACTAAACTATGCCTTTCAAATAGTAGATGCACCTTTCAATCACTGATAGTTTGTCTGGGTTTTAATATCAGTCAATAATGGGGTGAATCTCACTGTTCAAAGCACTGCTTTGTAGACATCTCCAAAGGAATCTCTCTAGGACCTGTGCCTAATGGCTGACAACATATTTGTCTACAAAATGAGTAAACAATCGGACCAAATCTACAGTGTTGTGCAACTTCCTTAACAGGCTGATAGTTGCTTATGAATTGTAAAAGGTTTGCACATCATTAAAATGCCTATAAAATCCACTGATGACAAAAAAAACATAGTAGCATGTTTTACTAGGCACTGAAATGTGAGGATTTTGTGGGTGTTAACTACAATTACAGCATCTAAGAGTTTACATTTCTGTTCTCACTATCCTTTGCTTATTTTCTTCAAAGTAGGAAAAGAGGTGTGAGTACATTGACCAAAGCTTTATGTCTTCTTCTGTTAATTTATAGAGATCTTTGCATTTTTATGCTCTCAGATTTTTTTACATGTTATTGTACTGTGTCATCTATAAAAATATGTTAATGAAAGGGAAGAACCAATCTAATAAAATTATGTTACTGAACAACTCTTGCAGGTATTCTACAGAGATGACTATGTGACCTTGGATGCATGTACATACAAAAAACATTAACGTATACATTCATATTGTGTATAAATGAAAACACTAATATGATGTAGTTACTCATTTACTTTATCCAGTCATAGCTTACAGAATAACATAGATAGCTGCCTCATTCTTTAATGTTCCAAAAGTTGCTAAACTGCAATTAAACTTGACCTAAAGCTGGACACTCACAGCCAATATACACCGGGGTTTGGATCCATGTGATTCTGAGCTTGATAAGTCATCAAGAGAATTGACCCATGCCTGCATGTGTCTCATTAAGTCTGCCCAGATATGTAATTTCGAATTTTTCATGTTGACCCCACAATCTCCCTTGCTTAGCTAAAGTGTTCAGTCAACTCTGTCCTGTCAAAAATATTCTAAGCATAAAGCTGATACTGAACATTTCTCTTGACCCTTCGTAACACTTAAAATAGTAGATGCTAAGAAATGCTTTAACACCAGTAGGGTTAAACATTCCTTTTCAAAACTTCCTTTAGTGCTTTGCACTAAATGTTCAATACTTTAAGATGACAAAGACTGTCCTTAATGAAATAAATGATGTGGTTTTGTATGGGTGTGTGCAGTTGTAAATATATCTTTGAAAAATGTGCAACAACTGTGGGGTATTCTCTAATTTGTAACTCTTAGTTACAGGACTAACACTAAATCAGGAACTCCTCTGTGTTTGACCCTGTGCTTTGCACAGCCATGTCCACACACTCTTAATGTGTTCCTGCAGTTTGCAGGAGGCTGAGGAGATGCCAAGGACTCAAATACACCTTACAGACCCACTGCTGCTTGCTGTGTTCTGCAGAGCATGGCACAGTTCCAGAGAGTGCCTGTAAGAGGGAATGTGTCTCAACCTCTCAGATTAGTTAGTCCCAAACCCAGTGCACAAACCAGGAGGAGAAATCTCTTACTGCCACATAAGGACAAGGCTGGAGGTGTGCATGCCATACCTACACACAGTTATTGCACTGGGTCTCTACTCAGTACAGAGTACACAGATGAGAAGAGGGATTGCCATGTCAGCCTTCCATGTCCATACACAGTATGGAGCATGTACCTATTCTTGACTGGCTGCTGCTCTTCTTTGGAAGCTGTTTCTGAGAGCTTCTCCAACAAATGACATTTCAAATTAATACTACATATACTGTAAACTACAGTTTACAGGCCAAATTCTGCTCTCATTTGTCCTTGCAATGTCTGCAGTCCAAGAACAGTGTTACAGATTATGATAATCACCTTTTAAATTCATCAGGTACAGACTGCTAGGGTGAGTTTTTAAGGAACCTTATGGAATGGGGATGCCTTTTGTCCTGGGTTTAGCAGTAGTAGTCAGTTTTTCTCCTTCTTAGTAGCTGGTGAAGCACTGTGTTTTGACTTTCAGTCTGGGAACAGAGCTGATAACACCGATGCTTTTAGTTGTTGCTAAGTAATGTTTACTCTGACTAAGGACTTTGTGAGTCTCTAATTTTATTTGTGATAAGCATTCATTGTTTTAGGTTAATAGTTACTCGTCACAATGCTGATTTATTGGCTCTCAAAGTTGTTCCACTTGATCTCATGGTTTCAGTATATCGTACCTTACATAGAGACGGTATTTGATGTGGTAGTGTTTTTCAAGTGTGGGACTTGGGCTATCTGGCTTATGTTCCCAGTGTGGTCACCACCTTTATACTTTGGGAGGTATATAATAAAAGTGCTTAGCAATTACACATCTTTTTTCTCCTTCTCGGGTGGTCAACCTGTGAAGGAGACATTCTTTTACCCTCCCAGCCCCACCCCCCCACCACCCCAGACCATTTACAGCATCAACTGAGAGTTTTGAATTTTTTGAACGGCCTTTTAATACTGTTGAGACCTGTTTGCTGATTGTGATGGGAATCACCATGTTGGCACGCATACAGAGTGCGTTTTGCCCACGACCATTTCGTCTGATTTTAAGAGTTAAGCAGTCAGGTTTGGGTCTTGTCTGGGGTTAAACGATGATATAGGAGGACCAAGAGATT